>NC_133026.1:68475921-68779868 GCF_048771995.1 Taeniopygia guttata | reverse complement strand
CAGCAAAGTGTTAAAAGTATTTTGGATGGCACTGAGGCTAGATCAGTATTTAATATGAGCCCCTAGCAGGCTGTAGAGAAGGTCTTTGGGAGAGGAATGGATTGTTGTAAGTGTGGGCTTATGTGTGAGGATGACTGAAACCTATACATCTCCTATCTATAATGTTTTACGAGGTTCTCCTTTCCATCACCTTAGGAGAATGTTTTGTGTTTTAAAGTCCAGCAGGGGTATCCAATCTAAGACTTTGTTGGAGGTTCATTACCTGATCCAAGTATTCCAGAGCAGGTGACTAGACAAAGATGAGCATTCAGCTTCTTGAAGTGTGGGAGACACCATTTAGCAAATATCATTTAAAACATGGAGAAACATATTTACATGAGTGATATCTCAATTCCACCACTGTGGGAAAAAATAAATACTCATTGCCCTGGCTGCTGTGGTGCGCAGCTGAGGCTTGGCAGGAGCTGTGGTTCATCTCCTCTGAATTGCCAGCTCTTTAAGCAAACTCTGTGTTATTGAAATGGAAGATTCTGTTTTCCACTGGGATTTAAAACAATTTGTGCTGAACACTGGGAGTTTTTGAGCTACCAGATTTTGAAGTTGTCCTTGTTAAAAGAGGAAGGAAGGGGATCCTAGGGCATAGAGATTTTGAGTCAGTGGTCTGGATTTGCTCATGATGTGAGTAGAAAGGGGATCTGCAAATGGTTTCAATAATCAGGCAGCAATGTTTGTCAAGGTAAGAACAGAGATGCTGGCAGACTCCCCCATAGCACTCACTATGAGAGCAGAGAGTAGTTGTGTTGTTGTGTGTTTACGCCATCACTCTGATGCCTGATTCCAGACTCCAGTATCAAAAATCTGTAGCAACAGGTTTCCGGCCTTAGAGGGAGAAGGGCAAGGAGGTGGGCTTGCAAGAGGCTAATAAGGTTATGTCACACTATACAACTAATACTTGCCTTTGTTTCCTGAAAAGTGTATACCAATTTAGGATAGGCTCTCTAGAAGTCACCCCAGGGTGCATGCTGGAAGCCAGGCTATATTGAAACTGAGAAATGCTTTATGGTCAGCAAACTTAAAAAAAGATTAAATTTTTGTTAAAAGAGGGCAGCTTGGAAATTGTGTCTGGCTCCGAACCAGAGCTTAAGCCATGTAAAGGGTGGACATGGGGTTAAAAAGGGTTGGTCTAGGTAAAGGATATTCCATATGTAGCCTTGGATTTGAGGCTGATTTTTGTGATAAGAACTGTCTTTAATGTAAAGCTGAAAAGATATTATAAAGATGAAATAATTGGAAATAAGAGAAGCCTGGCCAAGTTTTTTATTTATATGAGCCATGTAAATCTGTCTCTTGAACTGTAGTTATTGATCTATTTTCACTTTCTTTGCTTCCCAGAGGCAAAGTTAATAGCTCTGTGCCAAAAAGGCCAGTTTTCCCAGCAGTTACCAAAACCAGCATGAATTCCTCAATGGCCAATGTCAAAGAAGTTGCATGTGTATAATTTTAGGGGTTTTTTTGTAAGCATTGATGTTGTGGACAGAAAGGGGCCAACTAAACCCCAGGCCCTAGATAAGTTTGGATCGTTATCTGCACTTGATATCATGTTATTGTGATCTAGGTTTCTCTCTGCTTGATGTCTTTCCAAGATTCCCCTGTATTCACTTTATCCTTGACAGGCTAGTGAACATCTACAGGCACTGTATCAAAAGGTTTGCAAAGGCAACAGCTGAACATCAGATAAATGCAACATACCAAGGCCACATAAAAATGGATTCTCTCATGAACAGAAAAGTGAGGCCTATAGCTCTGAAAAGCTTTTGACATAGATTTCTCCCTAGACTGTAGTGAAGATCAAGTTATCACAGCTGTGATCTTGTAACATGGTGAGCTGGGCTGTGGAAACTCTCAGGTAT
This sequence comes from Taeniopygia guttata, assembly GCF_048771995.1. Taxonomy (NCBI): domain Eukaryota; kingdom Metazoa; phylum Chordata; class Aves; order Passeriformes; family Estrildidae; genus Taeniopygia; species Taeniopygia guttata. Next base: position 68,777,958 of record NC_133026.1, on the reverse strand, counting down.
ATATCTACAGCTTGGCTACTCAGAGGATTTTCAGGCTTATGCAGGGAATGCCCTGATGGGTGGTATGCTGCCAGGGTTTCATGACTTGAGCCTTTCCCAGCTTAGACAAAAGAGAAGAAATGAGCTGCATATTTCACCCCTGATGCAGTATAAGCATACAAACAAATGTATCTATCTCTGCAGGGCCACATTCAGATGCACATGTTGGTTCCTCAGTGCCAGATCCTGCTATGAACTCTAGCTCTGCATGCTGTTAGAAATGGCAGAAGGAGACAGATATCTGTATCTCTACACATGCACAGGGTTTTATCTTTTTTTGACCTGCTGCATATGGTGATGTTTGCTTAATCCATAGAAAACTTACGTACCTATATATGATGTAGCAGGTATTTCCCTCACAGCATGCAAACCATGGTTTTGAACTGGGCTGTATTTTTCCCAGATCCTCTCCATTTCTGCTGCATTGATAGGCAGGTATGCTTGGTATTTTGTTGGCGGTTTTTTATTTTTTTTCTCCTTTTGTTTTTTTTTTTTTTAATCCTCTAGAAAACACATAAATAATTCAGAACACATGCTTTATGTCAACTGTTTCAATAATTTTATCTCTATAAATAGGGCAGAGGCAAACCCCATTCAAACAAGCACAGGGAAGAAGATGCACTGCAAAATGATGGCTGGGGTCATGCACAGATATATTTTTGACTAGAGAGCCCAGCTCAGAAATGTGATACCTGCGTTTTAATGTTTGGGCACTGTGAGTTGCTGAGTACACATAAAGAAAGTTGAGAGCCCTCTGAGTGCATCTGTGCAGTCACTATTTGTCCATGACTGTGGGTCAGGACAGGCTTCCAGATGTTCAGAAATCCCACACAAGTATGCTGTAACAAGAGACTCCATTGGAGGGTGCTAAATTTCTTGGCATTCCCTAGGAATTCAGACGCTTATAAAATATGAAATTTGGGTCACTTTTCATAAGGGCGAAGCCAAGTCCAAGCTCCTGAAGTCAGATGGAAGTGCTCTATTGAATTGAAAAAGGGGTTGGGTTGGACCCATAAGATCTCATCTTCCCTGCAGATGTGGCCATTTCTTTTGCTTTTCCATTTCATAGATTCTTGACTGATCAGCTGCTGAGAAAATTCATAAAGGTTACTTTATTTTTCAGCACACCTTACATACTCCCTGTAGTTCATGTCAGAGCCCTAGTCCTTTTATAGGGAGGTGTTCCCTCATGCTCCACTGACCATGCTTCAGCATTGCTGAGAGAGACTGTCCCTAGGCCTTTGTAGCTTCTTGGTTTATTCTAATATCTTCATAGGCTATATAATTTTGTATATCTTCTGACACAGTAGACTTAAACCCATTTCTCTTTTATCATGGTGATAATAAATGTCACCACTACTTGTCACCACTCAAGTCCTGATATGCACTGCAAAGCTAAAGACAGCAAAACAAACTAGGTAATACCCTAGGCTGTCATGTCCACAGCATAGAACACAGCAGGGCAATTCCTTCTTTCAAAAGACCCATTCCTGAGGATTATTTATCAGCCCTTTTTCAAAAAACTATTTGAAGGACAAGTCACCAGTGTTGCTGTGAATATCCTTTCCCAGCATCTCATTTCTCTGCAGTTAAAAGATTCCCCTCATGTCCAACATAGCTGTCTTTGATGTAAGTCTTGTTCCCTCCTCAGTGACCACAGAAGCAATCAGTAACATGTACTTTTATGGTATCTATCTGATAGATAGATGGGGGACCGTGTAACACAGATGCTTCTGCTGTGGTTATGTGGAACCAGAATTCAGGGAACCTTTCTCTGACACATATTTTACATCTGTCCTGAGGGAAGTCTGTTAATCTCTATATTTTGATACCCCAAAAGGGTGCTGTGAGGGTACATTCATTGGTGTTTCCTAGGGCGTTCCGATTCTGCACTGTCAGAGGCTACATAGGTGAACAGAGAGAGAGAGCAGGCATAGGTATATTAATCTGGTAAAGAACTGATATTTAGCTCAGCAATGCCCACTAAACAGATGTGAACAACTATAGTATCAGTATGTCTCTTATCTCTGGAATTTTGTTTTGTGCTGTCTTACTTTACTGATTGTTTTGTGGTTTGTTTTGTAGCTTCCTGGAAAGGAGAATTTTAAGAACAAGAACAGAAAAAAAGCCTGGTAAAAGCTGTAACTGGCTCTGCCTGTCTGTGCTATGACAGCCAATAATATCACCTGCTGATGATTTACAGATTCCTGGGAGATGTGTTGTTGAGTCTCAAAGAACTGGAACAAGAACAACTCGCTCAAATTGCTTCCCGTGAAATAGCATAATGTATCCACCCGCTTCATGCTCTCCTAATTTAGGACACGTGTAGTCTGTAATGATGAACTGGCCAACTGATTATGTTGCTGTAAATCTCGTTCCCCACCTTACAAAATACCCCTGATTGACCTCATTTTCATGATAGCTCAGTGCAGCATTTCCAGTCAATTTCTTGAGAGGGAGAAAAGTCCCACTAGCCACGCGCAAAAGCACTTCTCCAGAGCGAAAACTGCAACATTTTGTTGTTTTTATTTCATTGGGCAGCCTTTTCAAGTTCTGTGACCCACTTTTGCTTCCCTTTAAATTGTGACCAGTACTTATTTATCCCTCTTTGAACACAATAACTTAATTAAGAAACTAATCAGCAGTGTTGTACTGATCTTTCAACTCACCCCTATATCTGAAGGAAATGCATAGTACAAGAAAGATCCTATTATCTAAAAAGCTTTCTACTAAAAGCATTTGGCATCTAAAAAGTAAGACTTGAAATTCTGCACTAAATTTATAATGTAAATATGTGAACATTATTTATGGAATCTAAAAGGTACCCCAACTAAATCTAACAACTTTGTCTGGATTATTTATTAAAACTAAAATTGTCACAAGTTTAAAGGATTGAATTGTATATTTTGGAGTCTGAAGGACAGATTGTAAGAGAGAGAACTTTAATGGTTTAGGTTGCCTCTTCCATCAGTGGAGAGAGGTTGGCATGTTCCATTTTCTTGGGCACTTACCTTTGCATGGAAATTTATTGGCCGATCATCTCAGCAGGGCATTAAGAAGATGTCTGTGGTTAGTCATCATCCTCATCATGTGTTATTTCCAGTTTCCTTGGCTTCAGACTGAGAGAATAATTCTGAACACTACCTGGGATGGAGGCACCCAGGGCAGAAAGTGACCAGATCCCAAAAGGAGACCTCCCTCTGTGCACTCTTGCTCAGCCCTGGGAACTGAGCTGCTGCTGGCTATCTAACAAGACAGATTCAATAGGACTTTCTCCTCTCCACCAGCTGTGTGCTGAGCTGTGAATGTGAGCACTAGAGGACCTAGTTCATAAGCCCAAATGTCTTCTTGGGTAGGATGGCTCCATGATGTTTGGCTTAATGTAGCCAAAACATTTATATTTCTGGACATGCTCAGCTGATGAATTAAAGGTGCCTGAGTAACTGTTCTGGAGGAGAGCTGAGTGGTTAGAGGAGGGACAGAAGATCCCTTGATAGCAGACCTCTCCGCCTATCCAAGTGGAACTCTGGGCATCTAACTTCAGGTTTAGATCCAGTCCTTTGTCCTCCATGGACTTGAACAGACAGGTAGAGAAAACAATTTGTTCTATCCAAAAGCGGGCCTAAAATTAGTGTCTGATTGCTAGAATTAGTAAGCAGCACATGAGAAGCCTGTTTTTCTATGGCTTTGGATCTTGTGACTGGATTAACCCATGTCTAAGAAAGTAGGAGCTCTATTCCAAGGTTTGCCTGCAGCTGGGAAACTCCTCAAAGTGCTTTCCACTGGGGATTGTCTGGTGACTAAAAATACAGTGAAAGAGTTCTTAGAGGTCTCTTTTGTTTAACGAACTATAATTTTCTCCCTTCTTTCACATGATATATGGGATTTCATCTTATACCTTCTCGTCCTCTAGTAGCTGGCTTGAAATGCGCCAACAGGCTCTAAAGGCTGGGGTGGGGGAGAGACAGATAGATAGATAGATAGATAGATAGATAGATAGATAGATAGATAGATAGACAGACAGACAGACACAGGCCAGCATCTAGTGCTTTCCTGAGAAAAGTAAAATTAAAAGGGCATAGTGTCTGTCCTATGAAACTTTTGGTATCCCTAAGGATGGGCTAAAGACAAGAGAATGGACTGAGGGAGGTATGGCATATTAAGGACTCATAATGGAAAGAGCAGGTAATTCTTTTAGCAACTTGAGGAGCCCTCCAGTTCAGTTTGCCACTACGTACACTGCTGGGGTCTGTTGAGCTTGCACAAAGATGTGATGAAGGAATTAATGTCCTCACACTTTACGTTGCCCCATTTGTTTGGTTATGTATTATATACTCCACATGAGATCTGTAGGGAAAAGAGAAATAAAGATGAAAAGAGAGGACTTTCAGGAAGAGCAGATTGCAAGACTGTGGCATTTTTCCCACACATCTTGAATAGTTTTGTGCTTGGGCTTTTTGAGGAGTTTTTAATTAATTTATTGTTTAAGTAACTGTAATGAGAAGAGCCCCTGCCACACTGATTCTAATGAGGATTGCATTTGCTCTGTGTCTTTCTCATTGTGGACTGTATAATTTAAATATCTTAGCCAACATGTGCCGTGGCAGATTTCACTTATATCTGCTTAAATTAAAGCTTGTCAGTTTAGGAGCTAAGAAGCATGCAAATATTTGAGAGATATTTGACATTCACTGCTGAAATCATCACACTAAATATCTGGCATCAATGACATTACTTGAGAAGGGTTAGAAATTCTTGCTGTGCTGTACAGACTGGACATTCTGGACTTAAGGAAGAAAAATGCACTTGTCCTTATGTGTTCATAATTACAGTCTCCACCAAAATTTCAGCTTGTTTTTCTTCTATATTTTTTTCTGAGCAATGTGTGACTATTTGAGAATCTCAAAGTTGCTGCTAGGAGAACAAACAGTACCAATATCTCAGAAGTAGTTGGAGTAATAGCACAATTTAGCTGTAAAAGGAATGGCATTTCCTTATGTTCTCATCCCCTAGAAATGCAAAGAAAGATGGTGCTAAGCTGAAAGAGTCTGATGGAACCTTGGATGTTTGAACAGCTCCAAGAGATGAAGATTAATTTCCTGTGTGTGTGTATTTTTTCCTATTATGGGTCACTATATCAAAACACCATACTATATGTAGCACATACAGCGTGCAAACTTTCTGTGCTGAAAAGTACTGACTTTTTGACTCACTGAAGTCAAAATTGGATACTAAAATAGAGATACTAGACATCTAGGTGTAATCTCAATTGTAATGTAATTGTAGTGGTCCTTAACTGGCCATTACAAAAGGTGGAAGAACCCAAATATTTTAATACTGAGACAGAGTCCTTGCTATCAATTATAGAGCTGCTTCCTTTTCTGGTACAGGATCAGTTAATACACAAACAATATCAGAGAAAGTATCAGAGAAGATATCCACAGGATAATTAGGGTGGAAAATATCTCAGGAGGTCTCCAGTCCAACATCCTGCACTAGACAGGATCTGCCACAAGATGAGATCATGCTGCTCAAAGCTTTATCTAAGTGAGCCTTCAAAATCTCCAAGGAGGCTGCACAATCTCTGGGCAACTCTGGTTGTCCCCAGAGGAAAAATAAATATCCTTATAACAGTCTGAACTGCTTTCCACTTATGCCCTGCCTTCCCACTACACAGTGCTGTGGAGAGCTTGACTCTTGTCTGATGCTGATCTCTTTCCCCAGCAAAAGGGTGCTCTGCTGACTACCAACTTTTGCTGACAGAGATGCAAAGAGGAAGCCCTGGTGTTCTGACATCTTACATGGTATAAAGGCAAATAATGGCTGTTAAATGCAGCATTTCCTCTTCCAAAGTTTGGGCACCGATCTACTCACTCACTCTAATCACTCCTTTAATTTTTTTGTTTAGCCTTAGACTGGTGGGTCTCCTACTGTTTAAAGGTTTTGAGAGCTAGAGAGGACCATTTTCTTTGATCTCTGTTGATTTATGTTGTTTGCAGTTAGGCACAGGACAAAACACCACTTCCCCCAGAGAATTTTAGTGTTCCATTTTCCACAGTTTATTCCCCATTTCCTTCAGGATCTGACTTTTAGCCATCATCATCTGTCTTCATTGTGAAACTTTGTGTAAATAGTGGCACAAGCCCTCAGCATGTCCTACTCTGCACAATCAGAGCCAAGGAGAAGAGTCATGAACTCAGCTCTTGGCTCTGCTACCTGCTCACTCTTACATGCATCGGCTCCAAAATTATTGTCTCTTACACATGCAGCACACTGCCATGTCCAGGTTATCAGCTTTGAAGGAGCAGCAACCTGCCCCTATACCAACTAAAGTCAGCCTAGGTGAAGGTCAGATCTGTCATGCTGATCTATTTATAATTTGAGAGACACTGCAAAGAACTTGGTGGGCAGAACACTGGTGGGGAAGATGAGTTGACAGAACTGAGCCATCTTTTGTAGAACTTGAACTTTCTTGTAAGGGAATTTTGTTTTGTGTTTGAATTCAGGGCATGTCTGAGTGGAAGTGTTACTCAATACAGCAAACACCATATGGAAGAGTGGGTTCCTTCACCCTAAAACACTGTGCAACTCTAACACTTTGACTACACTTCTTCATGCCATGGACTCACCTCTGTGATCCTCTCCCTTTTCTCCTGCTTGCCCAGTTTCAGGTCTGGAACAATTCCTGTTGGCAGCCTCCTTTACACCAGAATGCCGAATATTTCAGGCAGGCTGGTAAATCTTCACTTTTTGGATAAGAAAACTTGTATATAGAAAGATGAAATTTCATGGCACTGCCCCATGTGTTTTTCAGAGCTGCAGTTTACTGTTGCCTGAGCCCCTGTTAGTTGAAAAGCTTAGGAGGGGTTCAGGAACTTCACACACACAGGGTGCCTCTGCACTTTGTTCACACTGATTCAATTAATTTGTTTCCTCTGAAGAACTGGACAGGCTTTCTCCAGATTTGGTGCTGCACATTAATGCTCATGCATAATGTGGCTTAAAGAAAAGATGAATTGGTGAGCAGTCTAGAAACCTGAGGCACATTGCCCTTTTGAGTAATGATTCTGCATATGGAAAGGAGAGGAAAACATTGCCATAGGGCCTCTATGACCTGTTCATGGGTAAATAATTATTTAGAAAACACTGATTTGGAATGAAAAGTCAGCTCAAAGGCCTGATGGTTATACAGCAGTCCACAGGGTTAATCTGGGAAGGCTGTGAAATCAGTCAAAAATCAAATTAATCCCTAAACAAAACTGGCCTGGTGAAGTTTTTATTTTGAGAAATAGAAAGAAAAACAAAACGTTGATTGCTGTGGGTGGAGAAAAGCATCCTTCAGGCTTTTGACATTTTTAAGATGCAATGTTACATCAGATTAATTAAGCCCAATTCTCTATATATGCACAGGAACAATATTCTTGTGAGTGGTGAGTGGGTAAGTTCTCTGAGCATTTTCAGGACATGGAAGACTTTAAAATGGACTCATCTAAATTTTTATGGCATGCCATATAAGCCAGCCAAGTTGGAGAATTGGGCAAGGCACCTAGGAAGTCAGTGGCCTCACACTAATCTTTATTATCTTAGATGTTTCCTTTTCCCAGCTCCTCTTTCCCAACTGAAAAATGCCAAGGTTCAACTGAAAGTGTCAGTTTTACTTATCCTCAGTTTAGAGTTTAGATTTCTTTGTAATAAGATATAGTTGACTCAACTTCAGCCTTTGTGAGAGGAAGATGGTTCCTTCTACTGTTTTTATCCACAAAGTGTCAAGGAAAAGGCGACTTCATAGAAGAGGTAGGGTATGGCAGACAGGAAGGAGCAACCGCTTACTAAAAGAAGCTTCCAGTGGGCAGGCCGGGACATAATGAATAAAAGCAGGAAGTAGATTCATAATTAAATGTCTTTGGATGGGAAGAAGCAGCTTCATGAGGACTAGGACTAGGTTATGCATGGCCTGCTCTGGTCCAACTGAGTTGAATGAAACCAAGATAGAAGGCATCCCTGAAAGGATGCAGTGGGCAGGGGAAAATGGATTTATGTCATCCATTTTATGGGGATTGTGTTTGACCTAGTCATTCCAATTTGTTGAAAACTGGCTGGATGGTCTGGCCCAGAGAGTGGTGTTGAGTGGAACTAAATCCATTCGGCAGTAAATCACCAGTGGTGTTCCAAAGGACTCAGCTTCTGGGCTGGTGGCTGGTCCTGTTTAACATCTTTATTGATGATTTGGACAAAGGGGCTGAGTGCATCCCTGGTTAGTTTGCAGATAACATCAGGTTAGGTGGGACTGTTGGTTTGCTGGAGGGCAGGAAGGCTGTACAGAGAGGTGTCCATGGACTAGATCAATGGGATGGGGCCAGCTGTGTGACCTTCAGTAAGGCAAAGTGCCAGGTCCTGCACCTGACTCACAAGAGCCCAAGTCAGCACTACAGGCTTTGGACAGAGTGGCTTGAGAGCTGTCACTCTGAGAGAGCAGAAGGGGTATTGAGGGTACTAGCTGACAGGCACTGAACACAAACCAGGGTGTACCCAGGTGGCCAAGAAGGCCAATGGCACCCTGTCCTGTAGCAGCAATAGTGTGGCCAGAACGACCCAGATTTCCCCCCTGTACTCAGCGCTGGTGAGGCCATGTCTCAAAATCTGTGTTCAGTTCTGGGCACCTCAATTCAAAAAGGACATTGAGGGTCTGGAGCATGTACAAAGCAGGACAACAAAGTTGGTGAGGGGTGTAGAAAACCTGTCCTTTGAGAACTGGGTGAGGGAGCCTGAAGAAAAGGAGGCTCAGGGGGGGACCACATTGGTCTCTACCACTGCCTGAAAGGTGGTGGTAGTGAGGTTGGGATCATCTCTTCTGCTACATATCAAGTGAAAGGACAAGAGGAGAAAGCCTTAAGTTGCACCAGGGGAGGTTCCAACTAGATATTAGAAATAAAAAAAAAATCATTCAAAGAGTGGCTAAGCCTTAAATAAAGTTGCCCAGGGACATGGTGGAGTCACATCCCTGGAAGTGTTGGAGAGACTTCTGGCAGGTGGGGATCAGGTTTATGGGTAACTGTGGCAGTGCTGGGTTGACGGTTGGACTAAATGACATTCAAGATCTCTTCCAGCCCTGAAAATTCTGAAATTAAGAATTCTCATTTATAGTCTAGTAAACTACAGTTGTTTTTTGTTCCAAAAACCTTTCTTTTGAGAGGCTCTGAATAAGGGAGGTTTACCTGCTGAATTGGGATCTCATAACACAAGAAATCTCTTTCATTGCAAGATTATTTGAAGTTATTGGAATGAAAAGTCCCACAGAAATCTGACATAGTGATTATTGACCTGCTGAATACTTCCTCAGGTCTAGAAGCCCATTTCCTGTGCTCATATGCTGCTCCTCCCAGCTGATGAGAGCCTTGCTGAATTTTGCAGAGATTGTAGGAAGTTATTCCTTGAAGGCATTCTCTTCTCCTCTATTTAAGCTAAGTACAAGCAAAAGCAGTGACGATTCTGCTTGTGTTGACTGCAATGGAAATATCATCCATTAATTAAACCACTAAAATTATCTTCTGTCCTTTGATCCTTATTTGTACCCACCTGTCCCTTTGTTATATCTTTCCTAGCACCGAAGAGAAGGCTCATCTGCTGCTCCTGCATCTCTGGAGGTGGGCAGCTCACTGCATGGTGCTGCTATGGAATGGTTTCCATCAACTCCAGGTCCCAGTGGGTGTGTAATTCTTCATAAATGGAAAAGCAACCTTCCAGGCTTTACTCCAAAGAAACACAAAAAAAGAAAATGTGCAATATACAGTTTTCTTTCTTTTGATCCCTTTTTCTTTAGACAGTGCATGTCAAATTTAAGTTGAATAGTCCCAGTGAGATCCACTTTATTAGCACTAATAATTTATATGCTTTACAGGCATAAACTTCTTTTCCTGCTCATTTCTGAAGAAGTCAGTACACTAAATTCCCAAAATATAGTCTGAGCCTACAAAGACATCAAGATCCTAGTAACTGGAACATACTGTTTAAGTCAGTGGGAATTCTGGAAGTCTCTTCACACCCAAAATCACTCATTGATTGTAAGTAATAATATTCATTCTTATTAATTATGGCTATAGAATTATATTGGACCCTTTCCATTTTTTAATGCTTTAGGCAATGCTCCATGACATTTTGACCAACATTTAGAAAAAGAAAGGCCCGTATGTCTTTTTCTCAGAGCAAATAAATTAATTTTTATGGAATAGTAAGTGGAGGGTAGAGCTGAATAAGCTACTTGCAATGGAAATAATCTTTCAAAACATTGGAAAAGTTAGACACTTGCAATAGCATGTGGTCTAATTTCCTGAACCTGTGAGAAAGGACATGAATTATTATATAGCTTACTGGTGAACATATGCTTGATTCCTTATGTATGTAGAAAGCAAGGGTGGAATACGTGCATGAGTCAGGTCCAGCCTTTCTCCTTCTGTCTCTTGCAAGTTTAAAACCAAAGAAGACATTGTGATTGACAGGAAAGCATGCCAAGAAGTGAGCCAGAGTAACTTAGAGTAGTCTAGATGCTTCTAAACTGGCCTGGACAAGAAGAAAAATAACTTTTACTAACCTCTCTAATTTGTAAATAATTTTTATTGTATTTTGTTTAAAAAAAAAAAAACTTGTCAAAAGTTTTGGAATTATATTTTTTCAGTGTGTATCAAAATTACCAATGTGGTAATTTTGCATATGAACCATACTCATCTACTGTTCCTCTGGCATGGCAGTCTTTCTCTAATATTTCTGCACTGTTTTCACAGCATTTACAGATAAATTTACTGAACCTTGTCATAGGACTGGGGTCAGAGATGATGCAATGAGGTTTTTTAGAGGATTTTTTTTCTGGTTGGTTGGTTGGTTTTCATTTAGTGAGGGGGTTTGTTTGTTTGGAGTATTTTTTAAGAAAGAAATATACACCTGAGTTTAAAATTCAGGTAGAATCTTGCTCCCTTAAGGTCACATCAAGGTGGGATCCCACAAACACAGGTTCAGTTGCCACCTAGGGAATGTAGGATGTTCACAATTCACATTCAATTTACTGCTTTTATGTGAAAGGTTTCTGGATTTCAGAGCTGGATGGTGGTGTGACATTGAATACAAGATTGTGTAGCATTTTATAGAACTTTTCTTTTATTACCAGCTCCGTAATCACATTAAGTTAGACTGAAAATTTGAACTAATTCTTTCCCTTGAGGCCTGGGCTCTAATAATGGTAGAAATCTGTGAAATAAGATGAATACAATTCAATAATTATATTGATAAATAAAATGAAAATCAACTAATTGTGTCATTCAGTCAGTTGCCTGCCTCCGTTGTTGCTGCCTTTCTGCATCAGCGACTGCTAAACTTTTTCTGTCACACTTCAATAAATTTAATTGTGCAGAATAAATGAGCTAATTTTTGAAGTCACAGGCACTGTTTGCAAGATAAGGATGATGATTTATTGACCTCCTTCTAACTCTGTAAGAATGTCACACTCCTTTTTCCTGACAACCATAAAAAGGGGTTTTGTCCCTCTTCACCCAGCATCTTGCTAAATCCTACTTTGTATATTTACCTTCCCATCTCATTTTCTTGAAGTCACATAATACAGCACAATACATCAAAGATCCCTGCTTGAGTTTGGTGGCTATATAGAATATTCCAAATGACTATCAGAACCATAGGGATTTTTTTCTTTCATTTTATGCTACTTTCTTCTGCTAATATTTTCATTTTCTGTATTTTGGAAGGGTGTGGGCTAACAGGAAGTACAACAAAAAAAGGCACAGGTTAATGCCCGGTTTTTTTCTGGCAGCTCTGTTCTAATCTCAGTCATGGTTCTGTGAGTTCATATACCCTACCAGGATGGACGCTCACTCCAGTTCTCATTCACGTTGATAGTTTGACCAGGAACATGGGTAAAAAGGCTGTCATTAGGCATTAGACATGCCTAAAAAAAAAAAAAAAAAAAAAAAAGGAAAAAAAAAGGCCAGCTTTTAAAACTTTCGTTTCTGTTTCTTGGACTTAGATGATGAGAAGATGAGAAGATGACACTATCTTGTTGTTGATACTGCTGCAATTTGGCAGCAATGGGTTTGTTAAACTGACATGAAATGGCAGGAGCGAATAGGCTGAACCCATTCTTTCCCACCTCTCTGATTTTCTTTGTGAGTTAGGGCTTTTTTCAGCAAAACATCTGTATGACAGCCACAACTACCCTTTTTCATAAGACTGGATATTTTCTGTTCTTTAAATAAAGTCTAAGTAACCTATATGTGTATGAAAAAGGTTGATTAGATACTGTGGAACAGTTGTAGTGCAACCGTGTCTCTGTTACAGCAGACAAATTGGTTGTCATGCTGTAGCAACGTGATCCCCGAATCTAAAATCTTGGTAATCTATTGAGCCAATAAAACTCTTTAGAGGAAAAATAAGATCAGCATCAACACATCAACCGTGTCAAAAAATGCTCTTAAAGTTCTCCCTCCCTGCCTCTGTCAAATAAATCCAGTAAATTATAAGGATGGGGACACCTTCTTTGGGTATAAAGTGGCTGCCTCCTGAGGTGCACTGGGTTGTGCAAACCATCTCAGTGTGTACTGTGTTTCTTCTTCACACCGCAACTGAACCTACTGTTCTTTGACTATGATGCTAGGCAACATAGTAGGTCAAATATGTATGAAAACTAGCTAGACATTGACAAACCTGACATCCTGGAAGTGCACGGTAAAAGTCTTTTTATGGAGCCAGGATTTCAGCCAGGCACCTAGAACACAAACTGTGAGAAAGCTTTTTTTTTCATGTTTTAGTTGTTATATTGGACCTCTTCCTGCTGTAATTTTCTTCTAAAGAAGACTTATAACCTCCTAAATATTTCCTGTCAGGTGTTGGCTAGGTGAAATGCATCCTAGGGAATTGCAGCTGGAGGAATCACAACATCCCACATACAGAGCAGTCCAAATTTCTGCCAAACTCTTCACTGTGTCTTAAACCACTTGCACTCTTTGTGACTGATGCTTGTAGCAAAAAGGCAGACCTAACCCAGAAAAGTCTTCTTCATCTTAGCTCTGCCTTCCTTCAAACAAAAACTTATACCTGATTTAGCAGCCTGCCTGGGAGCTCCACACAAACCTAACACAAACAGCCTTTGCCAGATTTTGCTTTTTTGCTGGTAATTGCTGTCCCTCCACATTTTTGTTGTGTAGTTGGTGTTTGTGTCTTGGTTGCTGTGGGTCACTTAATTTACACTGTCTCAGGAACCTGTCAAACTGCACTGGAGTGATTATACTGATTTTGCGAGGAGCACTGAAAGCAAATTAAACCCGAACAAAACTTACTCATTGGGAAAGAAAGCACTTCCAAATTTAAAAGGACAAAATTCCACCAGCTTGTAATGTTTTATTGGGCTGTAGTGAAATACTTTGGAGAAAGATTTCCAGTTCATAAAGCACCTCCAAAGCATTGCTTGACCTTCTATTTTGTGGACCACTATAATTTTTCTTTTTGCAAACCAAATTCCAACTGTCCTGCAGATTTCTTGCACCAAAAACAAGAAAACAAAGTATGTAATAAGCCTTGGACAATGCAAGAGGTACAGGAGATTTCTGAAAATGCTAAATCTGATTCAAATCAACATTTCTAAAGCTATGGCTTCCACTGAAGAAGTTCTGTGTGCTTCCTTTGAAAGAAAAAGGAAAATCAGTAGTCTTGCAATTAAAGTAGTGCTAATTTTCCAGTTCAGATTTTTTTTTTCTGCTGTGCCATTTGCCAGATCTTAAATTGTAAATAGATGAATAGAACATATTTTATAATTAATCCAAATTGAACATATTCATCATGCTCTGTAAATTGTAATGCAGTTCTGCCCTTTTTTATCCTTTTTTGTTTGTTTTCTGATTATGTGGGTATGACTGAGCATTGCTGGTCTGCTCTGGAAGTGACTTGGCAAAATGCCACTCGCTTGTTACTCCTAGTCTGATTTACAGACTAGCTGAAGGGTACAAACTTTGGTGAAATAATTTGTCCATAGATGAAACCAAAGTTAGGCAAATAAGGGCTTCTCATGAAAGAAAACCTATCTTCCGTGTTGCTGAATGTAGAAGCTGAACTTTTCAGGTGTGGGGATAAATCAGAGCCAAGTACAGAGATGAGACTGGTGAAATTTTGTTGTCTTTCTAACATACCAGGTTTCTGGTTCATGCCAATGAAGATGTGGAAGCCAGCTCCATTACCCAGGCAATGCATGGCCAAGACCAGGGTTTAGGTTTGGTATCTTCCTAAAAATACTGGGTTTTTTGTTAATTCTGCTGAAGAAATGGAAGCTAGGAAGTGAGGCCTGTTATTCAGGCAGTGCATGGATTTGAGATTATTCTGTGTTCTTTGATGTTCGAAAACTAAGTTGGTAATAATAGAACTATCTAATTATGCAAAAATCAGGAGCTTGAGGGTGTATTGAAGCCCCAGTGAAACAAATAGAAAAGAATGCCTAGAGATAGGAGCCATTCAGGGTTCATCACTGGCTTGGGTTCCTCTATTGCCAGACCTTTTTCAGTTCTCAGGATATCCCTAATATGATTAGATCACAGCATACCCTATTTCACAATATATACTTACTGAAAGACACTTGTTTCCAGTTGAGATTTTTTTTTAATATATTGTGGTTTTGGGACAGCCTTGGAATATTTTATATAACATCAGCCACTGTGCAGATTTGTCTATTGTACAGTAATTACTTAAACAGGGGATTTTGTATGCTACAGCCAGTGATTCATGAACTGCAGGGTATCTGCAAAAGCAGGCTTTCATTGGGATTATGGGATGTAAAAAGCCTGAAGGTTTTTGCCTTTGATAGCAGACCTGCCATGGCATCACATAGGGTTTGTCTAATAAGTTGTATTAGTGCTGATAATTTCCCTCCCCCAAATCCTTACTATTCTGAAGTGTTTGAGAGAAAACTGTTTCTGTGTGAATTATTGCTGTGGCTATCATTAAAGTGTATGTTCATGACCATGAAGTATAACAGAGAAGTTGAAAAAGTCCTTCAGAAATTACTTAACATTGTGAAATTTGCAATTATGTGACTTCTAACAAGAAATAAGGGAGCTGTGCAAAGTGCGGGGAAAAGAGCACAGTTTGACATTCTCACCATCTTCAAGGGGATGTGGTCTCTTATCTCCCATCAGTTTAGGGTTAGGTAGCTACATCTCCTACCTGCTTTTGGAAATACTCTCAGCCACTGATGAAAATGGAGCTGCTGCCTGATTTAGGGCATTTTCTAATTTGGCATATTGAATTATTTCAAACCATCAGTTTAAGGTTAGGTAGCTACATCTCCTACCTGCTTTCGGAAATACTCTCAGCCACTGATGAAAATGGAGCTGCTGACTGATTTAGGGCATTTTCTAATTTAGCATATTGAATTATTTCAAGCCCACAAGAAGGAGGAAGATATGCTGATGACAGCATGTTCATGCCTGTGTATTCAACCAATGTGTTGGACTAGGGATCCATGCCAGACACAGGTAAGCCTAAAGCTTTTTCCTTCTGTGAGATCCAGCAGGAACTGGGCAAGGGGAATAATAAATATTATGATAATGTCTTACTGCCTGATTGAAATACTTAATTTTTCCAGGGGATAGAAGGTTTCTGGTGAAATTTCCTTGCTGAATTTTCTGTCAGCCCATTTCTAAATGTCTGCATGTTTCATGTCATAAAGACAGAAACAGTTGTGTCATAGTTGCTCGTGAGTTTTAATTACAGCCAGCAGAGAATTTCAGACATGCTGATGCTTGTTTATGTTGGGATCCAAATGGCTGCATTTTCTTTACAGGGGTTGGGAAAGATAATTTTCTTAGTCATATTTCTCTGGGATCTAGAGCTGTGCAGATAAAAATAAAACCAAAAAATAACCTTTAGTGCTATTAATTCACTTCCTTCTGAAGTCATCACAGCACAGGTAAAGCAGTTCAGTAGAAAGTAAATGCAAGTTGGGGTATGTACAAGCAGAGTGCATGTTTGGTACCTGAGGTTATTCATTGACTTTTATTGCCATGCAAAAGGGTCACATCAGAAACTAGCAGCAAGAAAATTCTATCTGTCTCAATATCTATCCACCTTTGCTCTTTTTTGGCTGTCCCTGTTTCAGGCTGCCTAGTGTGCAGCAGGTTGCTTGCTGTTTTAAAAACTCAATAAAAATAGGAGGACAGCAAGTTTGGTTTAAAAGTAATGTCTGATTCTACTCTCACTATTCTCAGCTCTACTTTGCAGCACTTGGCCATGCAAAGTGATGTTCCCAAACAGGGCATTGGAGGAGACTCAGCTCAGCAAAGCTGCAGGTAGAGCAGAACTCGTTGCCACTGTTTTCCATATGTTCCTCTCTATGGGGGCCTGACTGGACCTCGACCTGAGGAAGATGCTGAATGGAAATTTAATGGAGAAGCAAGTTCCACCCCCAGGTATATGAGGCAGCCAAACCCTTTTGTTCACATTCTCTTTGGTTTAGCATGTTTCTGTCCTGGAGGGAGGAGCCTCTGTGTGTGTGTGTGTGTGTGTGTGTGTGTGTGTGTGTGTGTGTGTGTGTGTGTTTGTTTGTGTGTGTGTGTGTGTGTACTACAGGAAGCACATTCATCCCTTGCTCTGCTAATTCCATGAACACATTTAATGCTCAGCCTTAATCTGAAGCCCTCAAAAAAACCCTTCCCCTATTGCCTTTTCCCCCCCACCTTTTAATTTTTTTTTTTTTCTGTATTGCTTTAAATTAGTTCACATTGGTTAATCATTTTAGAAATGTTTAGGTCTGGGATTGTGAAACCTTTCCTGGCAAGAGTTTTTCCCCTGGAGTCAAGGAGACAACTCATTAGCATGACTACTTGCCAGCATGAAGGAGGGATTCACAATCTGGACATTTGTAGTTTTAAAAATATGTCTCTATTTAGCTGATTTGAGCAGCTGAACAAGGCTAGTTATGGAAATCAGGCTGTCACACTCTGGTGTTTTACTTCAGAATGCATCTTTGGTGAAGAAATGCATTTTTGCATAATACACATTTAAATAGTATTTTAGTTTAAATGCACACGTTTAAATAGTGTTTTAGTTATCTGATTGGTGCCTTCACTTTCATGTACAAGTATTGTGTGATGTCCAGCAAAAACCAAGTAATTTGTTGATTAATCCCTGCTCTATACCCCTCTTAGCTTATGTACAGTGTAAAAATGTATGTGAGTCAGTATTGACAGAAAAGCCATTATGGGCAAACTATGCCAACCTCTTGGAAATGTGGGTAGTGCTTTCAGGACATCTGTTTTTGAGCCCAGTGGGTGGAGGGGGTAGAAGGTGAGGAGTTGGGTATGGTTGAATCTGCAGGACATGAAGGTGGCATGGCTGCACCCCTTGTTCCTGCTTGCAAGAAGCAAAACTCAGAGGAAGGAAGTCTGGCTCTGTGACAGTAAACCCTGTGCTTTATATTACACGGGTTCCCTACTGTGGGTCAGCCACTCACCCTTTTTTTACTGAGGACAAGTGAAATAATTCTGCCTCTGCTCTGCATGGCTAACAGCAGCAGTGACCTTCAGGTTTGCCACTTAAAGCAGGTGTGGGATCATCCCAAGGAAATTTCAAAACAATGGTATCTTTCCCTTTCCCTGATGCCCCTCCACCCCATTCTCCTCTGCAGCCATCAAGTCTGGGTACTGGGCTACTGGAGCACCAGAGTTCCCTCTTCTGTCTGCCTCTCCCTCTACCTTCCACAAAGCTGACAGGGGGATTTTTCACCTCCTCACTTTCCTTTTTCTTCTTTGATTAACTTTGGACCAGATGGTCAGTCCCCAATCTCTCAGCATGCATTTGACTGACAGGAGCCTTTGATAAACCTCATAAGAATGAAGTCATCTTCAGGTCACCTCCTCTGCCTGGCCTTTAGCATCCCACACATACCACCATTATCTGCTGAATAGGAGACAAAGGAAATTAGCTACAATTCCCTATCATCCCCATTATTTTCACACTGATTTAAACAATGAGGCAATGAGATGCCCTTCACTTTCCTTGGAAAGGTACAAATGTCAGCTGTTAAGAAATGCAAACAAGAGGGTTCCCATGTTAATGGATGGGCTTCTTTGTAAAGCCACGAAGTGGTAAAGTGGATTTATTCACTGCCTGCCTGGAAAATGCTTAACACACTTCTAAACAAATTCTTTAATGACTTCTATTTTATACACAGTGCGGAGTGCTTGAGAGGTCTCGTTGTTTTGGTCTGGATATATACAATGAGGTGATATACTGCTCTGTTGTTTTTCTATATCCAGTTATCAACTGAAATCTTGGAATCTGAATTCCCTGATATGCAACAAGGTTTAACTGTGTATGAATCCGAGTACTGCGATGTAGGAAACTACCTCCAATTCCAAGTGAGGAAAGAAACTAGTATACTCTGGACAGAGGACCAAAGTTCAGGAATAAAAACATCAACTCTACAGAGATTTGTAAATAGCAACCTCATATCCACTTGGCTATTAACATTTTATCTGAGAAGAAAAATAACAGTACACCTTAAGAATTATTGCCTATGGTGCATTTTAGGGCAGGCATGCTAGAAAATATCTGCAAAAATATTTATTTTGATGTAAGTTCTTTCCCAAGATTGTGGTCTTCTACTTGAATTGATTTGACTGTCAGTCAATTCTGGTTTTTTGGCAACTGAGAGCATCTGGATGATTTGGCACTTGCATGAAAACATTCTCCAAATCACTGGCACACCCAAATATATGGCAGAAGATTAAATCAATGGTCTCCAAATTAACTGTCCATAACTTGGAAAACATTAAGTGATCCAACATTAAAATATAATTTGTTTTTTCTTCTTTGCTTACTCTCTCTAGAAAAGCAGTCAACATCTTGCCTCCAAAACAGGAGGCAAAGTCATCTCCTGATGTACAGTAGAAAAGTCCCACATAAGACCGTATTTACATATTCCACACAGCAGCAATGACACTGGGAGGTAGAAACTGGGAGCTATATTCCTGTTGTCCGGTATGAAACAGGATCAAGGACAGTGAGTCAGGTCAAGAGAGTGGTGAGCAATTCTGCACACCTTGCCAAGTTGCTAGACCTTGGCTTCCTGTGCAGTCAGTGGAAAGAAAAGCCATTTTGGTACCAAAGTCAGGCATGTAGAGAAGCCAGTCATGCCTGCTTGATGCATTGTGGCCCCTGATCACTACGAGTCTGAATCACTTTTGCTGATTGACCTTAGATGCTACTGTAGTGGAGGTTTCTACAAGAGACTCTTACATTGAGCAGCCTGAATGTGGTGGCACTGAAAGTGATGGTCTGTGAAGACTTTTCTGTTGTTTTAAAGTCCTAGGTGGTGTTTGTGACATGCCCTTGGCCACTGATGAAGTCTAGTCTTTTTCTTCACAGTGTTATTGCAAGTACCTTACTTCACCAGGGGAAGACAGAATTCACATGATGAATTGTCTAGCTTGATTTATGCTTCTGGGCACCCTTGGCTACCCCTCGCCATGAACTCTGTGTCTAGAGAACAATTGCAGAATTGCAGCATGAGAGTACATCTATCTTTTAAATAAAGACTCTCTCCGTGTTAATTCAAACATACTCTTGCTTCTGAAGGAGGATGTTAATATGGAAGTCAGGCAGAACCTATATTGTTTTGTTTTGTGAGAGTCTTTTTTCTATTACTTCTGTTACTGGTGTAAGAAGATCCATTCTGTGGTACTGCAGTAAATTATTCCCATTCAAAGCTGGGCATATGAACCCAACAGAATTCACTAGCTGAGAGAAGTCTTCAGAAAAGTGACTTAAACCTAATTAAAGTATTAATTCTTCAATCATTCCTGCAAAAAATCAAAAGAAATGTTTGCTTATTTTTTCCTTCCAGGTAAAAAGCTTCCAGTGTGGCCTGTACAATCAAAGTATTTCAGCTGTTTAGCAAGTATGCCTTTTTCCTCTTTCCTCTACATTCCATCTTATGGGGTGAACCTTGAATCACCACAATTTTATGGTGACAATAAAAGGATAGTCTCTCAAGAACCGGTAATTCATGTTACTTTTTGAAGTATTTGAATAGCTATCACAGAAGGCCAAATGCTTGTTTCCATTTATCAAGTCTCACCTTCTTCATGTTGTGGTGTTTCTATCTTGATCATGGCTGACTTTTCACAAAGTTGCCTTTTTTCCCAACCCCTTGACAGTCGATCCCCAGCCAGTCAACTGACTGAAGATGGGCACTAGGCTTATCTAGCTAGAACATGGCACAGGAACAGATGGCTTCTGCCCCAGAAGCCTCAACAGTATTTTAACACTTCAGAAGGCACCTTTGCACTGGTAAGGGTGGGAAGCTTGACACATTTCCAT
This sequence comes from Taeniopygia guttata, assembly GCF_048771995.1. Lineage (NCBI taxonomy): Eukaryota > Metazoa > Chordata > Aves > Passeriformes > Estrildidae > Taeniopygia > Taeniopygia guttata. Next base: position 68,757,552 of record NC_133026.1, on the reverse strand, counting down.
GTATCCTGCTGCACGCTTTCTGATCGGAATCTGGAGGAGGAATTGAACTTCTGGCAGCAGTTATGAACTTGGCAGCCAGTCAGTTTCTTTTAAGGACCCTGCTGTGGCACGGTGCAGATCAAGGTGCACAACCAACCCTCTGAAAAGCTTGTTTTCCTTAGATAGGGAAGAATGAATTGCATGCAGCTAACCTCTGGCAGGGATTGAAAGCTATCTGCACTACTAAATATGTTTTTTAAGCACCATTCTCTACCCCAATTTGTTTTTCTCATGTAGCCTGTCACCACTTGGTGCATTTGTCTGTCCATCTCTGCACATGAATGGACACACCAAGAAGATGGACTGATGTACTGGCACCAACAGAGTGTGACTTAGGTCACATTACAGTAGAAACTCAAACCAATCTGAAGAAGCAAGGACATGGCAAAGCTTCTAATCTCAAGGTTTTGACTTTTGGGGATTTTTAAGCAGAAGTATTAGCAATCTGCAATTCAAAGTGAGGGGTTGAGGGTGGGGGGCTTATGCTTCCCATTTTGTTTTTAAGAAGGTCACAGTGAAAGCTTGTGATTGAATATTTTGCATGGAACTGCCTATGACAAAGAGAAAGACAAGGGGTTTGTCAGAGTACTATGAAAAGAGAGAAAGATCTGTGTTAGATTTTTAAGGTATATTTGAAAGAATGAAATAAAAAAAATGCTTTCAAATCCTCAGGGACTTTGCAATTTATCAAGAAAGACACATTCTTCCTAATGAAAGGTTACTGACCTTCATGAATGTGACAGTTCAATTACAGCCCATTCATATGCAGAGCAGTCGTTGATAAAGGATTTAGGAAATGTGACTAGCATAGCAAAAAAAAAAAGGGGGGGGGGAATGTCTAGAAAATTATTTTTTATTGTGGAGCAAGAAATATAAATAAGATTCAGTCAGGTAGTAGAACCTTTTCTTCTCTGGCCCAGCAACCCATTAGATTTGCTTCAGTGAATACATTGACTTTTTCCTCTTCTTTTTCTACTAATATTTCTGTCTTTTTAATCCTCTGAACTACTAAACCTAACAAATCATAAAGCCCTCAGGGTGCTGAGATGCAGGGTTTCAAACATTTTTTCCCTCTGACTGGCAGAGAAAGCTGGAATGTGTCCTAATGTTTTTTTAAGTGCTTGAGTAGTATTTAAACTCTTAAATGGATGGAAAGTTAAAGCAGCAGCAAATGCACATGCACATACATGTAACCCCCCTTCCTTTTCCTTCCACCTTTTCCCCCCCGCTGCTTCCCCACACACACTGAGCTTGGCCTCTCCAAGGTTGTTAATAGCCAAAGCAGATATTGGCTAGACTCTCTGGAGCCAGCCTTCAGCCAATGGAGTGTGACACCTGTGAGCTGATGTTTGTTGAACTCCAGGTGTAGGAAAGATGCTTAAATTGACATAAGGCAGGAGCTGTGAAAACAGGCAAGTGTGTCACTCACATATACACACAGCTCCCTGGAAGATCCCAACGCCAAGTTGTTGCAAAATGGTTAGAAAGAAAGACAGAAAGAAAGAAAGATAAACATTTCCCTTGCTTTGAAACAATTCCAGATTATCTGTTTATCTATCTGCATGCACACACACTCATGGATCTGGGCTGATGCGCACATGAAGTATGCACAGAAATAACTTGAGGTATACATGTACAAACTGTCTTAAGGTGAAAGCAGGCTGAGCACTTGTGGAGTTAGATGAGGACAATCCTTTGAGTAAACCCAGTTCACATGTGATCCTGGATGGAGCAGCTGTGGTGCAGGTTGAGCTGTTAGTACCTTACATCTACACTGGCTCAGGGTTATATGGAAGGCATTGTCTTCCAGAGAGCAAAACAGATTTCCTACTTCAACTAAGTGCTTGAATTCAAGAGCAGTCAGGTGGGTGTGAAGAAATGCAAAACCTGCCTTTGGAAGTAAGAGCCAAAAGGTATTTCCTTGATCCTCTACTCAGTATCTGTGGAATGGCACTGCCCAGGCACAAGGCTGAGATTTTCTGCCCTGCCCAGGCAGGGAAGAGCTGCAGGGATGGAGGGTGTGAGATTTCTGTTATTCTCAGAGGAGCAGCTGCAGGGAGTAGAAGTCAATGCAGAATACCTTCTACTTCTGTTATGGTTGATGTTTTTTAGGAAACCGAAACCACTCTGAGTCCTTCACGTTGCTGCACAGTCTGTCTGCCATGTCTGGTTGCCTTCTCTGAGTAAATTTCAAGCCCTATACCTAGTGAATATTTTGAGCACTTTGCTGACTGGGTGCTGGAATTTGTATGTGTCCTCAAGAAAGTTCCAAGGGGCCTGTTTGGAGGTCCTGTAGTTTTTCATCGGCAAACGCCCATTGGTACCGACTGCTTTATGGTCTCTAAGCCTCTGTTGGCTCCTTTGGGTTTAGGTGATCATTGTAGAGGAAAGAACACTTCCTTGTCCTTACTCTAATTTTAGATCAAGGGCTGGCATGGAACTGGCTTTGGCAGCATCAAATGATAATGTCTCATAGCAATGTATACAAATAAAGTAATCAATCTGTCTTTATTGGTACTTTCAGATGACTTTGAAATGCATAATTATAAGGTATTGAATTATGGAAATCATGGTAGAAATTACAAGCATCCCTTTGGAATGGTCATGTTTTACTTCTCTTTTAAGCTGAAGCTCATCTGATCTTTTTTGAAGGGCTTTTTAGAGCAGGATTTTTTATTCTCCTTTTTGTTTGGCACCTACCTGAGACCTTCATGAGGGTGTTAGGAGTTCCCAAGAGAAATTAATCCAATATAGTCCCATAGGGTCTGTTTCCAAGAAATCCATTGATGCAGTTCGGTGGGCAGCCAAGAATCTGCCAGGGACATTCTGAAATTTTTTATAACCTTCTTGCTTTTCCTGGTGCCCAGACAGCACTAGAAGCTCTGGGGAAGCTCTGATAATCAGATGACCATCTCCCATGCCATAGCTTTTAACTGGCTCATAGGGTAGCAAGATTACAATCAAGACCCTTTGAGCACTTGAATTTTCTAGTTGTATGTACACCACTTGCTTCCAATGTTGAAAAGGAAAAGAAGATAAAGGGATTGAAAGTGTTATAATTTTTAACTTAAGACCATTTTGGAGACTGTCTGCACCATCAGAGTCATTGTGGGCAGGGTCAAAATCCAGCAGAACAATTAAACACTGAAACTGGAACATTATTGTATCTGAACTGAGGACTGAAACAATTATATTTAAATGGAGAAACTACAATAACTAATCCAAGTATATTCTATGAAGTTCTGTATGTCTTTTCTCAAATATGTTTTCTGCAACCTGCTGTAGACTATTTGGACTATGAAATAATATAAAGGGTTTGCTGGAATTCATCTGGGGTAACCTTTCTGCAATGTTTTGTCTTTGCCTGTTGTAGATAATGAATGCCATCTAAGGGGTTTTTTTGGGTTTTGTTTGTTGGTTTTTTTTTTTTCCTGTAAGATCCCCAAAACAAGACATTTGTAAAATATTAGTCATGGAAGGGCTCACTTTTCACCAGTAGTAAAATGTATTTTGTCTATTTACCAGTGACAATCTGATCAACTCTCATTTTTAGATACCTTCATTTTCATTACATAATTTAATATTCAAATTGAGTTTAAAGCCATCGTTACTGAATGCAAAATAATAATTATCAGTAGCAGCAGCATGAGAACATTTCTGACCACATTAGCTTGGCTGAAAAATGAAGACTTTGTTTTCTGCTTACATTTAATTGGCAGGGTTCCTTCAAAGTTTACTCTTGGCCCTGAGACTTGAGAGTGCAGTCAGGCATGTGGCTGAGAGCAGTCCTAATAGGCAAGGCTGCATAACCTCACCAGCTAAAGCTCAGGGGCTGAGCTTTGTTTCACCAGGGGAAAAACACAGTGCACTGCCGCTCAAGCTAGCATGAACTTTACATACTGCATGCCTTGCTGATTGATTAAAAATGTAGTCATCCTTAAAGGCAAACCTCCTAAGGACTTACAGTAAGTCACAAATACAAAGATGGTTTTATGTTGTGCACTTTTATGTAACAGACTCTTTAGGGATGAAGACTTTGTTTGTAGTCAGTGCGAGTTGGTTGGTGGCTCCTGTTAGCTCGCTGGTTGAGGCAGGTTCTCCTCAGTCAGTCCATGTGGAAACCAAGCTGCACCTGAGCAAATATTGGAAGGTGGAGAAAGAATTGCTTTCAGTTCACAGCCACAAAAGTTGGAGTGAGTTATGCATGTTCCAGTAGGGAAAACTTTCTCTCATGGCTGATTGTTTGATAAGATATGGCAGGAATTAATTCTAGTGGGGCTAGTAATCATGAATTATTGTATGGCTGATCCCCTTCTAGCTGGATTTCAAGGTGTATCTAGAGGAAAAACATTGATCAGACTTTGTCTTGCTTTGACTTGCTCTGGTGCCCTCAGTCAGCTGGTATGAGATAACACACAGGAAAGCATTTGCCTACATACTCCCAAAACAGCAAAAAAGAGGGATGCGTGTGACAGGCTATGAGCATTTTAGAGCAGGGTTAATGTCTTTTAGCCACAGTTTCAACTCAGCTTGGAAAGCATCAGGAACCAAATAGCAGGTCAACATGCAAAAGCACATTGTGGCCAGGGTAGGAGAACAGCCTCTGAGGGAAAACTTATGCTGCTGATAGTCACTGGATCAAACTATTGATAGATTTCCTTGTGTGAAGTAAAAAAAGTTGCTTTTCCAAGCAGATGTGATGTGCCAGCAGTGTGTCCTTGAAGCCCAGTTTGAACATGGGCATAAATTCTTTCAGGTGCTGTTCATTAAAACTGTCGTGAAGAAGGTGAAGGCACAGAAAGTTGAGTGTTTTACTGTTATTTGTCTGGTCTAGTGCATACTGCGTATGTTAGGGTAGACACTGCTCTGTCTAGTGTCTTACAACATATTGATAGGAAGGACTGGATCCAGAGAAGACAATGTTGGCTCACATTCACAAAACGTTATAACTACATGTGAATGTATGTCAAATTTGAAGTATTTAAACAGACCCAAATTCTGGTGTATCAAGGTGTCTAGAAAACACATTTCTTCAAAAGAACCTTTTTTACTTTGGAAGAAGCAAGAAAAAATAGTAACAGGCAAGATATATTACAAAATCTGGGCCTCAATCCAGGAAAAGCACAAGTTTCCAAGATCCTCACATTTCTACGTTATGGCCTATATTGAGGTCAAACCTTTTTAAGGTGCAGATTTTTCTTCTGGGTACTTCAGAAGAAACAATGTGAGTTCATTTCCAGTTTTTTTGGTTTTTTTTTTTTTGTTTGTTTGTTTTTTTTTTGTCATTATGGTGAGTAATGGGATCCTGGGATATTTGTTTTTTAAAGGTTGAAACTTCTTTTTTATTGCTGGGTTCTATTCTTGTCTTGTCTTTTGGTTTTCAATGAGTCTTGATGGTGCTCCTAAGAGTTAAGAATTGTGGATTTCCCTTGAAGAGGAAGGATATTGAAACTTTAACAGATTTTCTCCAACATGCTTTTTCAGCAATCAAAGAAAACCTATGAGAGCTGGAAACTTCTGAGTGTTTGCTCATCTAAACCACATTTTTTCTTCCCTTGTAGCTCATAATCCTACCAGCTTTCCTACAGTCTCACTATGCCAATGAGATAATTAAATCATGAATGCTATTGTCAGACAAGGTGACACTGGAAAAATATCTCTAAAATCATTTTCATGAAAATAAAAAAGTTCAGAAAAAATATCCTATCCTTTTATCTATGACAGGGCTGGCCCTTAAAGATTTTTGTAGGATAAGAAAAATCTCCTCAGTGAATTCAGCAATTCCTCTCTGCTGATCACAGGAAGGGAGGGTATAACTGAGAGATCGCTCTGCTCCAGCTACTATCCCCTTAAGAGAGCAAACTGGCACTCACACAGGGTAGTAACCAAGATTACTTTCCAATCTGTCTCTTGATTTCCTTGAGGGCAGTGCTGGGGTAACTCCAGATCAGGCCTGTGTTCAGCCTGTCAGGGCAGTCAGTCCTGCCCTACTGGTTTGTACCAGGTAAGAGCAGTTGTATAATATACTCCTGTCTGCCCTTGACCTTGCTGTGTAGACAGCACTGAAAATCCTTTCCACTCATCCCCCTGCCTGCCACAGTTAATCCTATGCATTCACTCCTTTTAACACTGCCTGTGGATACATGCAAATGTAATTTCTGAGGTGCTTTATTGCCTGTGAGTGTAAAGGGACCCAAGGGACTTCATACAGGGGCACATAGTGACCATTCAATGGTGCTAATAAAAAAGGAGAGGTAAGTTATAATGGAAGTGGGTTTGTTTCCAGCCAGCTAGCTACATAGTCTATCACTGGTGGTACTTTCATGTTTTGCATAAATTGCTGATTAGGAGTTTCATGTGGCTGCTCTATTATACATTAATAACATACACATTCCATGCAAAAGCAGGCTTTGTCTATGCCCAGACACAGTTTGAACATTTACAGATATTGACAGTCTGTGGGATAGCCAGGAATCCTTATTTTCAACCAGATTTCTAGACAGATAAAAGAAGACATGTTTGGTGAAACCAGTCCTTACAGCAGCCTCAGTAATCTGTCAATTCTTGGCCTCCTGTCTCCCATTTCAAGGACAGGAGGCCAAGACTCCACTGTGTCATGGCATCTTCTCTGATGCAGTTCTGGAGTGCCCCAGAGCTGGTCTGCCTTTGTCCCATGCATCTCCTCTCCCGTAAGGAAGGCCAACAGGTTAATAGGAAATGGTTTGTCTCATGACCCCCAGTGACTGGAGTAGCCCTGCAACCTTACTAGGGACACCGTAATTTATAGTGAAAGTTGAAGTAGTGTGGAAGATTCAGTCTTCAGGTTTTAATCCTGGGCACTTTCCAGAGTCAACTCTCTGCATTTCCACTGAGATCTTGTTGTTCCAATCATTTTTTTTCCTGGCCTTTTCTTGAACTGAGTGACAGCAACTACTCTCAGTGTCTCATACTGAGCAAACTGGGAAGTCCATGCCTTCTGCTTCATATCAAAGTTTGTGACCCATAGAATGAAAGACAAGGGGGCTTGAGGTGTTTTTGGGGTTTTTCTGGGTGGTTTTTTTTTTTGTTTCTTTTTTTTAATGGTGCTTTTTTGGTGATTTTGGTTGGTTTTTTTTCTGACAGAGAATGTGTGGGTAGGAAAACATCTAATCTGTCAAACTCTTCATGACTAATAAATATTAACTGCTTCAAGTATTCTAATTATCTCAATTTTTAAAAATCTGTGGCCAACTACTTAAATATTTAACCATCTGCCAAAAAGCACTCTTGGAGGTTTAGTCTACAATACAGAGGCACTGTTGTTGAAAATTGAAACTTTTAATATAGTGTTTAGATTATTATGACATTGATTTTTTTTCTTTGCTGGTGAAGACAGTGTCTTAAATTTTGTCAGGATCTCCACATAACTCCCACACTCCCAGTCTCCTCCAAACATTCCTCCATTTGAGTGTGCCAGAAGATCAAATTGGCAGAGAAAGGTTTAAAAACTCCCTGTGTTGGGATATTGAACAGTTGGTTAACCCATGTTGAAGGCAATGGAGCTGGCCACAGGATATGGCCACTGCCTCTTCTGTGTAATGCAATAACCACACACAGTAGGATGCAGCACAACAAGAATGATAGTAATTTTCAATTCAAGCTTGAATTGAAGCTGATCTATGCCAGCTGGGCTTCCAACTCCTGGTCTCTCACTTTCACTTTCTTTTGCATTCTTTGCTTCTCTTGATCTGGCAATGTCTGTAAGACACTGGGGAGAAAAAAGGAAGAGAGAGAGAGACTTTGAAATCCCAGGCAGCAAGTAGGAACAATCCAGACAGCAGGTGATATTTCAAAGCTTCAGGTCAAGAAGAGTCATCAAGCCCTGAGGCCTTATATCACTTCAGATCCCCAGAAATCTTTCTGAATTCCAGAAGCACCCTCACCTCTTTAAAGGTTATAATGAATAATCAATACTATATTTGATCCCTTGCATAAAGGCACTACAACAAATGGCACCAGGTCTTTTGGAAGAAAGAATAACATTTTGATCTTACATTGTAAAATTGCCATTCTCATGACTAGCTCCTGGCTCACAGGCTTAATTATGTAATGACATCCAGCTGGACTACAAAGGGCTCTTGCAGAAACCCAGGCTCCTCTGGGAATAAAGTGTCTGAAAGGAAATGTTTAGGTTCAGAGATTCTCTGGAACAAAATTATGTTTCTGAGGAAGATCCTCTGTTGTATCACTTTTATGGTTCTACTTAGGACAGGGCAATCAAAGCAAGTCTATTTTCAATGCAAGAGACTCTGATTTTTTGGGGAGACAGTTGCATCAACACATGATAAAACATTCTTTTATTCAGATTCTCTGAAGTATTACAGAAGTGATGAATGTAAACTTAATTCCCTCCTTTCCCAGCAGTTATGTTGTCTCCATTGTTATATTAGAATTGTCTACTGATGAACAAAAGGTGAATTACACCAGCTTGAGCTGACCCCTCACTAGTCAGGGAAAGTAAGAATGTCTTTTGGCTGTGGCATAAATAGTGTTGTGTTACAGATATCTGAGGAGATGTGGACCTATGAATGTGCATTTGTTATCCAACCAAGGCAAGGAGCCCTGCCTAATTGAGGAAGAAACCCTGGAGAGGTAACTGCCTCTTTTCAAGATGTTGAGGTAGAATTTATTTTCCTTTTTTTCTTTTTTTGTTTCCCAGTGAAAGCTCTGAAAATGCTCATTTTATGAGATCGGACACTGGGATGCCTGCCACATTGGTTAGTGTTTAAATCTGAATTACATGTGGGACTTGCATGTCTTCCTTGTTGTCTGGGTTTGGATATGTACATCTTTACTGCTTCATATAACGGTTGTCACTCCTATATCATGAAGTGCTAAGAATGTACAGACTTGGGTCTGGAGCTTGAGATTCCAGTATTCCCACTAACAGTGCACCAACAGTGTCCTACAACACTGTACTGATCCAGACATGGCCTTCATGCCATTCCTGCCAGTAGCAAAGTCCATTGGTTCAGTGGTGACTTTGGTCATGTGTTGTATTAATGGCTGACAGCTCTGAATTCAGTGAAGAAGTACAGCAGAGCAGGTTTGCTTCCCATCATTTTTGGCTGAGGATAAGGACTAAATGATATTTCACAAGCAGTGATTTCACAGGTTCTCCAGATTAAGAGTACTGCTTTTCTCTTTAACGAGACTAACAATTCTGTGCTCTGCTTATGAGGTACAGCAATTACTTGCAGGTGACTTCCTCCATTTTTCATTCATTGTGCTTGCAACTCCCTTTGTGACAATTAGACTATATTGTTACAACTCTTGCAGATATTTCTAAATTCTAATAAGGACAGAAAAGTTTTCTAAGATCAGAAACCTAGTTTTTCTAAGTCTTAGGGATAGAAGAGCTGACACCAAGTCTGGTAGACTCCTGTTAAATCACATTTCAAGCATGCTCTGCTCCCCCAGTCCTATGTCTCCCTTGAGTAAAGTTTGCATCCATATCACTAATAGAAACAAATATTTATGGAGGCAGGTATTGAATGGGAAGAAAGTACAGCACAGGAACAAGTCCTAATGTTGGACCAAAGCTCTTTGTAGTTGGTGGGAACATGTACAATGGCTTCATTGAGTTGCCATTCTGGCACTGTTAACTTGAATCTGTTTGTGCTTTTCAGCTTCTGCCCAAGGACAAAAGCTCCATAGCTGTTACCACTCTCCGCTGACTGTGCTGTATTCTTAGCACACTCTTTTCAGTCTCTTGACTCCAGTTTTGTTCTTTCCCTCTAAACAAACCAGTCAGATCTTTCTCTGTGAGTATTCCAGTTCATTGGGATCTTCTTATCTTCCTAAAAGATAGATATGCAAAAATAAAATGTCATAATCAGAATAATGACAGAAGAACAAAATGTAAAATATGCCTAATAGCTAAGCTGTATTATTTATATTTCAGTGTTAATTTTCTCCTATTTCTGAATATGCTAGGTTTTTTCCTTGCCTTTCAGTAAATTCTGCTATTCACTGTTAGGTTTTATGTTTATGTATATGTGTATTTGTGTGGGGGTCATATATATGCATGAATATGGGAATATACAGAGAAAGATATGCCACAATTTGCTTTAACGTAAATTTATTTTTGCTGATAGCTGAAGCAATAAATGGAGGGAAATTAATATATAAAGGCGTTATTAATGGTTCTATGAGGCCAAAATAAAGGAGCTTTCTGTTTCAAAGAATATTCCATGACTGTACATTTAATGAACTCTTGAAAGTCCAGACACCAATGTGGTGGAATGCGCTGACAAGGAATGTAACCCTCTTTCCACTGGTGATAGATTTTTCTGTAGATGGTATCAGTAGGCACAGCAGAAACGAGTAGCAATGTATTCCTTCCCTGTAAGAGAGTTGCAGCTTTTGACTTCTGCGACTGAAATTTTTCATTCTCTTTTTCTTGTTTTGCTTGTCTGGTTATGCTACCAACTTCACGGGAGCCTTTTACTTAGGGTTGATTTATCCCCCCTCTACATTTTCCCTCCATCCCCCAAGACCCCAGTATTTCCTTTCATGCTTTGGTTCAAAGTAAGTGTAACTTTCTGACTGTCAAGCATAGCCAAAACTAAACTTCATCTAAATGTTAAGCAAAAATCCAAGAGGGCTCAGTCATGCCCTCTAAGTCCAGGTTCAAGACTCTGACCTGGATGGTTCTACCTGTCTTGAAGCAATCTTTCCCAAGAAATAGCCTTTCCCTTCTCTGTGATCAATAGTGAAAAAACATACCATGCTTTTCTCTCACACTGCCTTGTCATTTCTCTGAAATCCTGTTTAGACTGAAAGAAAATTGCAAACAATGTACTGAAGACAAGCTTTTCAGTAGATAAAAATGTATTTTTATAAGAATGGGGATAAAAGAGTTTAAAAAAGTAAAACATCATCCATTCCAGGCCTTTACATTTTGAAAACATTGATTAAATTAGTTTTTCACAGTTTTACCAGCACTACTTTTAAGCTTGCTTCCCACGCTGTTGTGCAAGTTACTTGCAGACTACTCAGGGATACAAATCCTCACCAAGCCTGACTCCTAGTGCCTCTGACAAATGCTCATGCTGTGAAGTAAGAGGCATTCGGCTGCCCTGGATCAAGCAGGCTGTCAGACGTCTTGGGAGAAGTTACCATGAAAAGAAACTCCAAAACTTTGTTTAAAGTGAGGGCTGTTAATCAAGGCCTTGATGGTCTCATTAGACAGGGGAGGAACCATTTAAATTCGGGAAGCTGCAGTATATGAAAGTCATGAAATCGAACTGAACGCATCTTTTGCCAGCTGGTTTCACACCCCCAGTTGGCAATACACAAAGGTTTAGAGGGGGAATTAAATCCATTTTTCAACAGATATAGCTATTTTTGTGATTATCATATAGATTCCATGAGCTGCACTTTGGTCCTATCAAGACAGGAAGGCAGCTGCATGAGAGGTGGAAAGAGAGAAAATGATTAAGATGAAATTGGCACCAACAGCTATCATGGGCAGGGAAAGCAGTGATGGATTCCAGCCACAATAACTTTGCAACCTGGTTTGAATGGGCCTGATGGGATACTATAATGTAATCTACGCTGAACAAGGTACGTGGAAAGCTGTCTGACAAGGGGCTCTATTTCAAAGAAAAAAATACAGATTCCTTCCAGGCTCTAATTGTTTTTATTTTTTCTTGTTTTCCTCTTGGGGCTAACATTGCCTTCAATAAAATGAGATTTAAAAAGTTGAGTGAAATAACACTCTAAACCAGATCAAAGTGAGAAGAACTTGAAGGAGAGATTTCCTCAGCATCAGTCTTTAAATCAGCTGAAAGGCCGGAAATAAATGGTGACTGAAGTTACTCATCAGTCTATGAGGTACAGTTCTGTTCTAATTTGTGTGGGGGTCACACAGTGTTCTAATTTGTTGTTTTGTTATTTCTTGGTTTGTTTGTTTTTTTTCCCCCCAAAAATCACTGGCCACCTCAGTCCATAAAGTATTATTGGGATTGGAGGTGATTACGGTCAGGAGGCTGCTGCCTCATTCTGAAATGATGACTGAGCTCCCACCTTTATCAACTCTGGGTGCAATCTTACCCTCCAAGCACAACCAAGTTCACAACTGAACAACAAATTTGTTTTATGTATCAAAGGTCAGGATCAAGTCCTCAGCTGGGAACTGCAGGAGTATAAATACTTTCTGGCAATTGGACTTTGGTTGTCTGTTATGTCTTCCTAGCCAAAAAGTTTGGCGCCTGCTGTTTCTGACGGCAACTTCCCAACCCCTTTTGGATTACCAGAAATTCATCCCTGTGTAATGAGCACATGTGTCTCTTATAGTTCCAATTTAAGTCCTGTTGTGATTATTTTAGAAGTGCCTGAGAGCCTTGTAGGGACACTGTCATGGGATGAGCTGAAGATTAGTTTCTATTTACTGCAAAGGGTCCTTAGAAAGTGTCATAGCAAAACACCCATGTCACCATGGAAGGCAGAGAACAGCCAACTGCAGCACTCCAGCTGCCTCCCCATTGGTCGGATCTGAATGCTCAAAATGGCTCTGGCTGCACAAACAGGTGGAAGATCAGTGTTTTTTTCATGTTAAAACAGAGGAAAAGGAAGTTGAGAAGGAAAGAATAAATTACCTATTGAAGCTCTCTTAAAAAGTGTACTGATTTAGTCAAAAAAAACGTGAGGAGTACGCCTAAAGTCCAGGCATTGGTTAAGTGGTTACTAAATATTAGGGAGAAAAAAAATCCTTTTCTGTCTCATAAATGGCATATCAGATCTTGAAACTTACTAGGCTTCCTTGTACTATCCAATTTTTCAGAAGATCCAACAAGTATGAGTTCTATTGAGAAATAGAAATAAAATTAGTAGGTCATGGTTTAGACATGGATTTTAGAGACTTCTTTTTAATTCTTGCTAGACTCTAGAAAAGTCCTTGTTAGACTAGTTAGACTCTAGAAGACTCCATTTAGTTATCCAGTGAATGGGAAGACAAATATCCACAGTCTCTTGTTGCTGGCTTGCCAGTGATTGAACACTATACAAAAACTGCAGATCAGTAGTACACAACCTCTTCAGAACCCATGTGTCATTCTGAGAACTTTCCAGGACCAAGGGGGGCAGGCCTAATCTGCATACATATTAACATAAATTTACATAGGAATTGAATTGGAGATGAATCTGCACAGTTGTTATTATTGTGTATTTACAATATACTTCACTGTAAGTGTTGACAGCACTTCACAAAACAGAGAGGAAGACAAAACATTCTTTGAGAGTCAAAGAGTAAATGAAGCACCATTTTCCTGACAATGGTTCTTCATGGCTTCCCAAAAATTTGATATGGCCACAGGCATTGAGGAATGCAGCTTTGAGGCTCTCAGATGGCAACTACACTTGCATGAATGGCAAAATGCATCTGATTTTCCACAGATAGGAACTTGCTGTGGTCTGTGAGAGACTGATTTTTTTCAGGGACAGAGATAAGGATTATGGAATTTCTGTATCCTCCTCCAACACTGTATTTCAACACCTTTTTTACTGGTCTACACGAGTTCCACCTCCCTCTGCACTGTGAGAGGAAAGGTTTCACTTATCTCATGTTTTTGTCTGCTTGCTATTTATACACTGGAACTGGCATTTGTGAGTCAGAGGTGTGTTCTGAGCCTGTGCTAGAAGAGGGGTTGCAACTGCAGATCAAGGGTGAGATGAGGAAAATTTTCTTTCTCCCAATATGGAAGACTCAGTGCTGTACAGTAGGAGTCCAAGTATGACTCTTTAATTCTAAAAGAAAGGATTTCCGCTGAAAAGACTTTTAAATAGATGAATTTTTTATGTGAAGCATAAAAAATTTTTCTGTGAAAACATTCTAAGGTTGATCCCCCCGAAAAAAATTAATCTGCAATGGCCAGTGACATTTAATAAAGTGGCCTGTAGCATCCCTGGCCATAGAAGATCCTGGGAAGAACTCCAAACTGCCAACACAATTGCTGGATAAGCCAGCCTAATGGACCCAGAGGGCAGTGCCAGAAGAAATATCCCCTTTTACTTTCAGCCATAGTGATGCTGTGCACTCATTACCAAGGAGGTGGAAGAACAGCATGTCGTGCTTGAATAAATTGTTCAGTATACTTGTTTTAGATAATGGAGTTAGCTGTTATTTAAGGTTATTGCATTCAATGCCTTTTCTCCTTAGAAAGTGCAGAATTACAAGGAAAAGGATGTCCATGTTCAGCACGGGTCTCTCTATACTATGTGTTTTGGGGTTAAGTTGTTCAGGATAAGGAGGGAAATTAATTAAACCTCAAAAGCATACACCTATCAGTGCAGATAAATCTAACTTAGACCCAAGGTTGAATGTGGCTGCTCAGGAAATATTTTCATTACAACCAAGTGGATCCCAGCAATGGTTTGAGAGTCAGAAGTGGCAGAGGTGTAAAAGAGAGTAAGCCCTTGCAACCTATATGGGAAATGTACCACTATGGGTACCTGGTGTTGTTCAGAACATCTTTTGGCATGACCTCCATTAGAACCTTGGGAATGAGAAAAAGTGTCTGTGAGTTGGGGCTCACAGTGCCAAGCATTTGCCATGGAAGATAAAAGAGTTCACCCTGCTCATATGCGAGTCCTTAGCCTGTGGTGAGTCTGAAGTACTGCAATTTATCCTAAACTTTTTTGACTCCAAGTTATCCCTGTGAGCCTAGGTCTGAAGACAGGGACAATGGCCTTCTTAGATATTTCTCCAGGAGGTGCAACTTTAGGCTGCAATTGGACCCAGAGAGACAGGGCACTGATATGGTAGTACACGTCTCTTTGTCAAGTTTTCCTGGGCTGTTTGATTTGTTTGACTGGCATATGTATCTTTGACAAGTTTTTCTGAGTTTATTCAAAAGCTCATCTTTTATACTGTATGATTCCCTTTTCTATTGGTACCCTAAAAAAGGAGAATTAAAACCATCTTCTTGCAAATCTTGTGACAAATGTTTGCTATCCTAAAACATGTTCATGCCTGAACAAGAAATCATAAATAATATTATCCCCATGAATTAGTGTGTCCCAACTCAGAACTTTTGCTTACAAATCTTCTCATAAATTATTCAGCCAGTTCCAATTTTGGTGACTTGCTGAAGAGAATCTAGCTCATAAATTGATATATCCTAAATTGGGTCAGTGACCGGGTAGATTATAAAAGGACTTTTACTGCAGATCCCCAGGTCCTATACCCTGCTGCAATAAATAAGTTTTTTTTTATGGAGTGTGAGAGAAATCCAAGAGACTGGGAAAGCTTTGGTTTGAAATACAGCATAGACTAGTGGTAGAATTTCCTGGGAGAGACAGCCTCAATTCTCTGGTCTGAGTCAGACGGAAGAGGGAGCTGAAACTGATCTCCAGCCTCCCCAGGGACAGACCCAACTGCAAATAGACAGGAAGGTGGTGAGATTTCCTCCAGGTGCTTTCTGTGGGGCACTCACCTAGGAGACAACTTCTGGGAACATGAATGTGGGGCCAAGGAATGCTTGATTTGAAAGTGCAGATGCAAGCATCAAGTTCCTTAGAGCCAGAGCATCATGTCTCCAGCAACTGAAACATAAGGTAATTCCATCGCGTAATGTTAAGCATCTGTGAGCTTAGCTGACCAAATGGGAGGGGTCTGGAAGACCTAAATCTTAATTCAAATGCCTGACATGGCAGCCTGTTACTTTAGCCTATTTGGAAGTTCAATATCATGTGCCTTTATGTTTACTATCATCTTTTCAGCTCTTTCCTCAGATTGCTATTTTGAGCCAACCTCAGTACCCACAGAGGGCTCCATGACCCATCCACCGACTGATGAGTTTGCTATGAGACTAACTGCAACCCTGAGCCTGGTTTTCCCTCCCATCTGGCAGCAAAAATGAACTGCTGCTGACTGAATGACCACTGATTCTCTTGGAAGCAGAGCTGTACAAACAGCAACAGCCAACTCTGTCACCATTTGTGAGGATTTGTAGCTCGGGCCCTGAGACATCTGGCTGAGATATTTACGCAGTCCCGTATTGCACTCACTGAGGCTCTGTGTTCACATCTGGAGTCTAGACTGAGTGACTCTATGGGCTGGCCTTCGAGCCTCTAACAGCTCATGTCCCCCTTGTTCTCCAGCTTGGTTTTTTTAGTGCTTTATCCATTTGTTTATTTGCTGTAGGTGCTTCTATCTCATCTCCTTAGACATTTCTGTCACAGTCATGTGAGAACTTCAGGGAGGAATGGCAGTGACTGACAGAGAGCAGGTAAAACCAGGTGGGATGGGCAGGGGGAAAAGGTGTGTTGTGGCAAGGCACCACTTCTCATGGCTGCAGTGATGAGGGATGCCTGGATCTTGTTTACACTGTTTCTTCTGAGTTCTACAGCTGTGCCATGAGAAATTATAGTGCTCAGCTACACAGTTTGCATTTACCACATGTGGTAGGGAGCAGGGATTTCTGTAAGCTTTTAGAGGTGGCCAAGTGGTTGAGCCAGGCCCCTGGGTTAGATCATCAGGGAACTGCAGGTACCACCTGGGCCATCAGAGCTGTTCTATCTCAAGCTGGTTGAAGTTGGTCCCCATTCATTTTCTCAAGCCTGAAAAGGACACAGTAGTTAGTATTCCATAGGCTAATGCAATGGTCTGAGACATTGGCACAGGCATAGTAGATGCATCACAGGTCCTCTGGGAGAGACTTAGAATTGAAAAGAGACATCTAGGTTTAGAAAATAAATCCCTTCAGTTATTCATAAGTTCTGTCTCTGTGCTTAGATTTGTATAATTTTGAACATGGGATGCTAATAACCTTACCCTGTGCTGGAGTAGTACTTTGCAAACAGGTGAATTCCTGGCTGATCTGACTGACACTGTCCCTGGCAGAATTAGCAGTTGCTGCTGCTGCCTGCCCTGGGAACAAATCCTCTGAAATGTTGCTGCCTGTATTCCCAGCCTCAACATAATTTCTTTCACTTGGGCCTTTATTCTGTTAGTTCCACTTGCTCCTCTGTCTGTCCCACATTCTCCTTTTAACAGTTTTCCTTTGTTTTAGATTTCCTGGTTGCCTAAGAGCCCTGTCTGCCACTACTGAAGAAATACTGCTAGGGTGTCAAGGGCTAAGTAATGCTGACAACAGTGGGGTTATGACCTGGAAATGCAGTGGAGAAAAGGAATTGGCTAATAGTGAAAATATTTGTAGTGCTTGAAAAGATGGGTACTATGGATGTGGTTGTGTAGTTGTTTGTGTATCTTACATAGATAAGCTAAAATATACATTAAGAGAAAGTCACAAACCATAGAATTACAGGCACTGAAATGCAGTCCAATTGATTCTTTAAAAGAGGGTGAAAAGGGACTTCAGATATTCTCTGTGCACCCAAAGCAGCCAGCAACAGCATGATGGCAGTTCTAAGTAAAGGGCCTTAATCAGAGTATATAAAAAGACTGGAATGATGTTTGAACAACATGTCCAGCTCCCAAGCATTGTCTCTTTCCTGCTATCAATGACACCCATTGTGCAGTAACAACATTTGCACAGAGATATGTCCCCTTTTGTGCATGGAGAATATATTGAAGCAGCCCTAGGGCTGCACCAGCCTCAGCTAGAAAAGTCCCCAAGGGCCCGTCTGCCAGCTGCTGACTGATGTCGAGCTGCTGCTGCTGATAATAGGGTACATGTGCTGGTGTGGAGCTGAGCTAGGCAATCTGGGGCACAGTCAGATGTGCTCAACTAGGATCAAGTTCAAACCCGTTTAAGAAGTTAGTTCCCGTCAGTGGTGATTTAAGCTAAGTAGCTTTGCTGTGTATTGGAAAGGACAAGGAATGCTCACATAGTCAGCTACTTCATCTTGGCTGTCACTGTGGTGATTTCAGTACAGCCAGGGGAGCCAGAAAGACAGCAAACAGCTGAGATCTGTGACATCCTAAATCACGCTGACATAAGATGCTAAAGGTGTATTTCCATAAGATGTTTGCCTGCTTGTATGTAGCAGAATTGTGCGGCTTACTTCACTTTCTCTCTCTGAGAAGTAGAAATCAAGAGGTATGAATCACTGTTCCATACTGAGAATAGTTATTGTTAGTGGAATGTTGCTGATCCATTCAGGAGCAGGCAAAATGTCAGTGTAGGTGAGACTGGAAAAAGCAGATTTTTTTGCTGAGAGATTAATGTACCATCATTGGAGAGCAAACATAAGTTGCCCCACTCTACTAAATGCTCTCACCGGAGAGGAGATTAAAAAATGATCACTGCAATGTTCAAGAAACATAAATACACTATTAATTAGGCAAATGAGCACTGTAAATGACATTTGTGTTAATGTCATGTAAATATATCATCAGCCATGTTCCTCCTAGAGATATCTCACATGTGCTAAGCAGGATATACCATTGTGAGAATAGTTCATACCATCCAGTACCACAGAGATTGGCTATATTGTTTTCCAGGCTTAGAAACCAGAGTTGGCCTTGTATCAGAACAGTCATATTGTGAAGTTGCTGAACATAACTCCTTTGTGTTTCCCAAAATTATTCTGTTCCTTCATCTGAAGAGCATCTTGCACAGCAGGAAACACAACTGAAGACCTTCCCAGTGATTATTGCCCTGGAAGAACTAATGCCATATTAATTCTGATGGAGAAACTGAGCTCCAGAGCAGCAGTTTAGCTGTTTTATAGCTTTTTTTTTTCTGAGAGATGCCCAGTGAGAGCACCTTCAGGTAGATCCACAAAAGTCTTTAAACCTTAGGTAGACCCTTAAATTATAAGTAAAATCCAATTTCAAGATTCCAACTGGTTGTGTCAACAGGAGTTTGGATATTAATAATAATAACAAAGTAAAAAAAAAAAGCAGAATAACTAAGTAGTTATAACTAAGTTTTCTGGCTTGGACAAATTATGATTGAAGCACAGATGACTTCTTCCTGAAATAATTTGTTCTGTCTGCTAAACAATCACTTTATTATTATTTACTTTACTGTTACTGCTTTACCACTGAAGTGGCAGTTGAATAAATACGTGGAAAATGGTTTCAATCTTGTTACCCTGGCAAGGATCCCACTGACCATAATAGTACTTTACCTTTGCATGGGTTGAGAGAACAGCAGGATCTGAACAGCTGGCCACTTAGTTGGGTTGCTGGTATTTCTAAACCCATAATAAGGCAGTGCTGAATGCAAGTATCTTGTAATCTGAATACAGAGATCCTATAGCATCACTCAAGGCCTCTTCAAGGCAATGCATACAACATACAAAAGGAAGCTGTAATCTGTTATGCCACAAATCCTTTATGTGGATTATCTCTCTTATCTCATCTGGTATCAGAGAATTACATGTAATATAGACCCATAAATGGCATAGTCAAAGAAAGATCCTTTAGAAAAAGGTAGCAGAGAGGAAGTTTTGTTTGCTTCTAAGCCAGAGTGAAGAGGCAAAGCTCTGCAAATACAAGCGTATCAGACCTAAAGTCTGTTTGGATTCAATTGGGAGAATTTGCCACGAGAACTTAGTCCTTGTTTTGCACATAGTCATTTTCAGCCATGCAAAGGGAGGCTTGTGCCTCTATTTCCCCAAAGTCAGCCAGTCTGCCTGAGTGTCAGGGAAGTGTAAGACAATGATTAAACCCTGTAGTTCCACACTGCCAAACAAAAGCCATAGATTTGAATAATTTGAGCTCAGGATAGGATTGCTTGATTTATGAGGCTCAGTTGCATACCTAAACAGATTTACTCATTGCAGAACCAGCCTAGATTAATCTTTAGTAGTTCTCTCCTACTGCCTTCACTTATTTTTCTTTATAGGACCCTGGTGGTTTCTTCAAAGACAAAACTTACTTAGTATGATGCAGTTTCCCTGCTTGTAACTTTTTTTCTTGTAACCACTACCTATCTTGTCTCTTTTTCCATGTGTGAGATTCTAACCTAGCCTTGTACATTCCTCTAGTTACCTCATTCCCCACTTCTTCACACCTGCCTAGAATCATATTTTTCTTCTTAAAATCTTACTCTGTTTTTTGGTTTTTTTTTTTTTTTTCAATTAACAATAAAGATTTGGGCTTTCCTTTCTAAGAAATACTTATCAACATCCTTTCCCTCTCCACTTACCAACTGATTACCAACCCTTTCCATCCTTTCATGTCTAATTGCATCTCTAACAGTACTAGATCTGTTGTTTAATGTCTATAAGCCAGTGTCAGGGGCTGTCTTAGGCCCTCTCCAGTCCAGCCTCTACACTTCTTATTTATCCCAAACCCCTCTTGCCAAGCTCTCTAATGATGGTAGAAAAGAAGAGAAAGGACATGTTAGCATACTTTGATGTTCTAAACACCTATGTTTATATTCTCCTGTTTTGGGTACAGATTAAAATCACACTAAAATTAATGAAGACTTTCCATTGATGTAGTGATCCTTTGTTGAGGACCAGAAAAATCTTACATTATCTGAGTCAGAGTTCAAGAAGGA
Organism: Taeniopygia guttata; assembly: GCF_048771995.1. NCBI lineage: Eukaryota > Metazoa > Chordata > Aves > Passeriformes > Estrildidae > Taeniopygia > Taeniopygia guttata. The sequence goes on along the minus strand of NC_133026.1, from coordinate 68,737,054 downwards.
ATTCCAGTATTTTCATTTATAGATGGCTCATTTCCTGTAGCTTTCACACTGTCCTTTCCACTCGACTGACCTCTGTCTGATCGTATACAATCTCCTTTATAGTCCCTCTTACAGGATAAGTAGTTGGATATGCATAGAAGAATGTTCTATTTTCTGAAAGAATTTCTTGGATTCCCTGAAGAGATTAGTTCAAAATTTTAATTAGGGGCATTGGCAGAGTTCCCAAATGCTGGTATCTTAGGCTGTGGTTTTAATTTACATCACCCATTTTGGTTCCTATACAATGCATAGGATTTCTGATGAGTAGTTTACTTGAAATGATGCACGTTTTGTCCCTCCAGTTTTTGTTCATCCTGTTAATACAGATGAGTCATGATTGGCAGCAATGTCTTGTTTTTTTTTCCTTCCAAAGACTGGGGAGGTTGCCCAATATTCTGAGGACAATTGTCGAAAAGATGTCAAAGTTTGAAGTGACCAGTAAAAGTTCCACTAAAACTCTGGAAGGCATACAGGATGCAAGTGTCATTAATTAAGCTCTAAAAACCTACAGTGCTGTGGGAACCTGGCATAAAATACACAAGCTGAACTTTGTTTGCAACTTCCTTCTATTTAGGAATTCATTAAAGAGCTGAAGCATTTGCAGAGATTTCAGGACCCAGCACTAGAATGGCTAATTGCTGGCTCAGTCTTTTGTATACAGTGCAGCACATAAAAGGACTGTGATCAAAGAATGCAGGTGCTGCTGAGGGCAATGAGAATGCAAGTAGAATGATTGCTTGCTGGATACAATATATAACGTTTCATTTAGCCATGCTTTGCTTTGGTCCATGATAGGATTTTGGAAGGATTGCTGAAGGATTTTGACTGGAGTGATTTAGCAAATGCGTTGTTTAAGCACAACTAAAAATTTATACTTGTTCTTAAATCCTCCCCATTTTTTCCTCTTCTGGCACCTGAGAGAAACATACCCACTACTGCAGATCGTACTTAGATAAAGGCTTCAGTAAATTTCTGTTGGTTTCATATTTTTCAGTATGTTAAACGTGGCTATCAAAGTTAATTTTTGCTGGATCCATGATCTTGTAGTGGAGGACAGTGAAGTTACACAGTACATTTTGGCTTACATATCTTCACAGTGAGAACAGAAGAAGTCACAAAAAATTTTATGGCCATATTTACCATACCTAGATTTTCTTCAGTTCCCACTCTGTTCTTATCCTGCCAATCTTTTCATTTATTGTTCTCATCAAATAGCAAAGAGAAGTCTATTGTGAAGCTTTCTCCTTTTTTAACAACCATCCTATTTGATCACCCCCCAAAAATAGCACAAGCCATATGAAACAAGTGGAGCTGTGGACCCTGTCTTGGAGAGCATGCATGAGTAATTAAATAACATGTCCTTCTGTCACCATTTTTGCAGGGAAGGGGATTAAAATCTGTGTTCACAGGCTGAGAGCAGGTGTCTGTGATGAGACCCCATGCTGTGACATGGATGCAGCACATTCTTACATGAAAAGCCCTGGCTGATGAAATGACCACAGGAAGACAAGATGGAACCCTCCCAGCACAATCAGAAGAAGCTTAATTAAGCTCTGTGGTTAAATTTAAAGTGAGTGTGTGCTTGTTTTAGAAGAGCATTAAGAAAACTGAAAACATGGCATTTTTAAAAATTATATTCTGGTCTTCCTAACATTCTTCAAGCAAACTGTCTTGTTTCTTTCATGGTCAAATGATACAGTGACTCAGAAATGAACACACACGTGTTTACGTAGATGGGATTTAGTAACTTGTCCAATGTGGTTTTGGAGGTTTTTTCCTTAGTTGTGGACATTTTTTTCTTTGGCAGAAGGCAGCACTGAACCCACAGTTTCTGCAGTTATTCTCAACACTCAGATATTCAACTCAATTCAGTTGTTTTAATTGTAGTTATATGAGTGAAAGCATACAGAGACTACAGATTCTCTATAACCTTCTTAGAACTTTCATTAAAGAAGGTAAAAAAATAATTGGCAAACTCAGAGAAAAGATTAATCCTTGCATTAGAATGACTAAAAAAAAAAAAGACAGTACTACTGGTGGCAACAGTACTTTGCCTTGTATTACACGTACTTTTCCACTAGAGAACTTAAAAGGCTTTCCTGATTTCTGTGAAGCAACTTGAGAAATTCTTTACGTGTAGATGTGAATGATTATGGCTGTTGTAACTCTGGTAAAGCAGAGATTTAAAACAAGAACCACTTGCTCTGACAATGCAGCGAGTCAGTGTTGAAACTAGAAAGTCAAGACTAAAGTACTCATGTTCACCTTAATGCAGAATATGGGGTGAGAAACTGTGACCTAGCTATATGTCATTTGATGGAGTGAAAAAGAACAGCTTAAAGCTTCATAGACACCTTCACTTTACTCAGTAGAAGAATTTGCTCTTTCTTTCTGGTCCTTTTTTTTCCCTTCGGTGTGGTTTGGATTTTTTTCTTTAGCCTCAATACAAGCAAGGTCCTTCTCAAACATGAAAGAAGGCTCTGTCTGAGAAATTCATTAGCCAAATTAGAGATAAAATAATGAGGGAGTGAGAAGGAGGCAGCAAGGGATGGGGGTGGGAGGGGAAATGTGGACAAGGATACCTAGAGACAATTCTCTGCTAGGGTAGCTGATTAAAACAATGGTACAGTACCTTGACTAATGTGAAGCTAATTAAAACTGTATAGGACAAAGCACTTCTAAATATACTATAGGGATCAATCTTGCTATAGCAAATCCATCCCCAGTGAAATTTTATTGACTTCAATGGGTTTTCTTCTGGGGTGAATTTGGACTGATAACCTAATAATTCTTTTCTGTCTTTAATTTTTAAGGACTTTTTGTCAGAAGTATGGCAGAGAACTTCAGTCTGGCTTTCAAAAGTGCTGAACACCCAAAACTCCTGCTAAGGCCTCCTGGAATTACAGGTACTTGATACCACCGTTAATTTAAGCTGAATTAACTGTTTCATGTTTGCTGTGAGTTTACTTTGTGTACTGTGCCAACATATCTGCAAAATGACCCTAAACTAACCTCCTAAATCTTCTGAGGAAGAAATTTCTTATGTGTTGGTGCCACACCTCGCACAATGCAATGCACAGCTTAGTGAAGACCTCTAGGCAATAATACAGTAAAATTAAACAGTCACAGCATCGGTATTTGCAGGGCAATGGAGAATATGTACTTGGGCTATGGTTATGGCATACTTTTGTTACCCAGTTTCCAACTGACTGTCCATGGTCTGATTTGTCAGATAAATTGTGTTCAATGTGTTCATAGTTTCTGTGAACTTAAAAAATGTATCTTTTTATGACCCTGCAAAAACCATATTGAGAAACAGGAAAAAATAAATGAAGGCATCTTACAGTGCAAGTTACAGCTGTCATCTCTGAGGTGTCCAGAAGTATCATGTAAAACCACATTAGACTTTTTTTTTGAAAGCTTCAAGTGAAACAGAGAACATACCTTTAACATACCTTTTGGAACATTTTTTTTTTTTACTGCATTACTATTGTAAAGTCCCCTCTGCTTTGGCTTCCACTTCATGGAAGATGTGCATCATATAGATAATTATAGTGTTTTAATGGCACACTTCTTTCTCTTATTTAATTTTTTTGGCTTTAACTGAGAAAAAAAACAAAAAAAAACCAAGCAAATGAATTTCCAACAATAGGAACCCTCACCATCCAACGAATTGTGCTCTGGTTTTATTCTGAAGGCTGGCTCTGAGAGGAGGATTACTAGTTTATTTCTGTTACTTCAAAAAACAGATCTGTTAGATTACCCAAATGTTTGGTTTTAAAAAGGGTAACTCCTGGGGATCTTAAAGAAATACACAGTGCAACAGGGAAGGAATATAATAGACTGTTTTGGAAAAAAAAATACAATGAGGGGAAAACATAACATACAATACATTTGGTGTGAACTTTTCCCAGAAGATTGCTTGAGCCTCATAGTTCACTTACAACCAAAGTACAGCAATGCTGGGCAGCCTGCCAGTTCTTGTTATTGTAGTACTGTGTGAGCCAGTTCCCTGGTGAAGAAAGAAAAGAGGGGGGAGAGAGAGAGGGAGAGAGTTTTCTTTGCCTTTCATAAGTGTCCCATACTTTCCTCTCTGCTCTCTCTGAACACCCAACCACTCTTTACATCAAGGTGCTCTGGTGCATGCTACACTGTGCAGGTGTTGTGCTCCTCGTGTCGCATGTGGTACTGTCACAGTTCAAGAGGGCTGACACAGGGCTGCATCGCCTCACTGCACTGGAGCTCTCAGATGACAGCTCTGCCTGACACTCTAACAGTAAGACACCCTGTGATATGCGTAGTGAGGATGAGTAACACCTTGTCCTCACAACAGAAGTATCTGGGAAGGGAGGCATTCCTAGGAGTGGGTGCCAGGCTAAGTTGCATGTCTACACTGAATTTTGCAGTCAGATGTAAGCCAGGATAGCTTGGGCTTAATACCATGCTACAGATGCCAGTGAGGCATCTCTGAGTTGCTCAGAGCACTGGCAGACCTCCTTCGTGTCAGCCTAAAAATCAGCACACAGACACAGATGAGTTAAAGGCTCACAGTCTGGCCCTGAATGTACAGCAAAACTGAGTATGGATGAAAGAGGCCTCCCACGTTCTTGCATCTATATTCTACCTGGAAAATCATCCAAGAACATTTCAAAATCAGCAAACATAGCATGGGGTTGTTTTTATTCCACCCCTCCACATCCACACACCTCCTCTTCATGCTGATATGCTGCCTTGAACCCTGAAACTACAGCACTCTCTGGGAAGCACTTACACAGCCTCTATCAGAAGCATGCTGGGCTCCCAAATGTGATAAGAAGCTGATAAAAATTATCTGGGCGTTAAAACAGCCTTAGTGGAAGAATGTTTTGCTAAATAGATACCATCTGTCCCTTACAGAGAGCACGTCCTTGTTCTGCCCTGGCCTGACCACTGTGAGCTATTGCTTTTGTGGTGCAGTCCATGTGTGAACGGGCTGTTGTTCCCAGGACCTGGGGCAACTGTTTATGCAATGTGGACTTTATGAGAAACAGTTACAGTTGCAGGGAGTTTTTGTTTTTTAAGACTTAAAGATTGGTAATGAAAACAACATTTTCGCCTAATACAGAAAATTACTGGACTGGATCAGCTCAGCTGAATGCTCATATTGGCCTGTACAGCACATTTCTCTGGGGTAGCCAAAGGGGGAAGGAATCCTGAAGAACTATAAGCAGCACTCCAATTACCAAGAGAACATTCATGTCAGTAACAAACAGTGCAAATATTTTCCAAGGGACACTAGCAGCTGGCACACAGCACTGACTACAGCTTTTTAATGCATTTTCTTTACCTCTTCATGACATAGTAGAATAGAGCATGGATAGACTGGCACTACAGATGGCTCATTTAGTCTCTATGCAAATACATAGGAAAAAGGTTAAAGACAAGAATCAGAGGGTAATTTGCTCTGAGAATGACTGAAGAAAACTTTGGAATTTGTAGGACTAAGGAGAGGGTGCAGTCTACCTAGAGGAAAATCCAGCAGAGCATGAGAGTCACAAACACAGAGCTATTATCATACTTCCCCAGACAGGGACAGGTAGTGAGATCTGCAGTGGGACAGTCACACCACCCAGCTAATCTAAGTAAATTCCAACTATATTGTAAAAGAGAATCCAAATGTCTGCCATGGGTGATACTGGGAGGTCAGGCTGGTTGAGCTACCTCACTGGGTCACCTGAAGGTAGACAGATCAGTGTCCCATGATGGATGCTAGAGCCCTGAGGGCACTAATGATCCTTAATGCTCGTGAGCAGCCTAACTTGTGACATCCACTCACACATCTTCCCATGGACCCAAGAGTCCCACCTTAACTCAAGCCTGGGCCTCCATCTTTGTTTGAGCTGTGCTGTAGGTAGAGTGGAATGGAAGAGTAGCGATGGAAGGGACATAAAATGGTCACTGATTCCAACTACCTGACCACTTCAGGGCTGACCAAAAGTCAAAACATTCTATTAGGGGCACTGTCCAAATGTGTCTTAAACACTGACAGGCTCAGGGCATCAGCCATCTCTCTAGAAAGGATGATCCAGGGTTTGACCATCCTCTTGGTAAATAACTGCTTCATAATGTCAAGTCCAAACTTGCCCTGATGCAGCTTTATAACATTCCCACCTGTCCTCTCCCTAGATCCCAGGGAGGAGAGCTCAGCACCTCTGACTACACTTCCCCTCCTCAGGAAGCTGTAGGGAGCAGTGAAGTTGTCCCTCAGACTCCTTCTCTCAAAACTAGACAAACACAAAGTCCTTAGCCACTCCTCACGGGATATACCTTCCAGCCCCTTCTCCAGCTTTGGTGCCTCTTCTGGGCACATTCAAGGACCTTCACATCACCTTCACTTGTCTTAAATTGTGGGGCTAAGAACTGCACACAGTGCTCAAGGTGAGGCCACACCAATGCTAAATACAGTAGGAAATAAACAGGTGTGCCTGTGTCTAATGCTGACCCTGGAGCTTTCTCAGACCTATGCGGACCTCAGACCTATGCTGTAGGTGTCTTGTTTTCTGGATGGCTCTCTCATACCATAAAAGATGATTTGGGTTTTTTTTCCACTCCTATCTTTGGTCCTGTCTACTTTGAACCTGATGGGTTGTTATAGTCAAAGTGTAGGACGTGGCACTCTCTGTGTTGAACCTCAAAAAATTGCCCTTGGCCTGTTAATCCAGTTGGCCAGATTCCTGCTTAGAATTAAAATCTCACACAGCACCTAACCATCTCAGCTGCTGTGGGGGTCAGTGGTGGTATCTCTCAGGGCAAAAGATTTGCTAAAGGGTGCAGGCAGGCTCCAGAGAACTGGTTGTTCCCTTTCATCAGCTATGGGTTTTGAGCTTTAATTGCCTGAAGATGCTGAGAAGCAGGGTGGCTGCTATAAAAAATTGGGATCTCAGGGAAAAGGGACAAGGGACAAGGTTTTGTTCATTCCATGCCTTAACATCTGCAAAGGAAAGGAGATCCCATAGAGTCACAAGAAGAGGGCATTGGCTCTGCAGAGGGTTAAGAAGGCTTTTGATGATTTACTTGGAGAGCTTTATTGATAGTGAGGCCGCTGTGCAAGCCTGTGTTCCTTTTTCTCTTAATTACTTTTGATTCTAAAGTGAATCTATCACCCTGGAGGTGTGTGGCTTTGAGTAGGTTCTTCAGGCATGAGCTGTCTCAGCCATGCTTTTAAGGCCTGGAGCAGGAGGATTGCAGAGGCATCTCTACAAGGGAAGAGCAGTCAGAAAAAGAATCTTCACATACAAATCATTCTGTGATCCTGGAGATAGAAACACTTCAAAGGTCAGACACAGTCCCAGCTGCCCTGGGAATATGTGAGATTCCTAATCAGACCAATTCCCCTGACAAATAAGACCAAAGAGCCTAGGCAAAAATTTATGGCAGTTATAAATGTGTAGAACTCATATAATTTGGAAGAATGTCACAAGATGGAAAATATATTCTGTAGCTAGAAATCAGGTATTTCTGATGGAAGGGATGCAAGAAGAAAATACAGAATCCAAGTTCTTGGAATATTTTGTTTCAATATTTTGTATTTTGATTTTTTCTTTCCACCTTTATAACAGAAGATGACCTGTGCAAATTGCCTCCAAAGTGCCCAGTGATTGGCCTACAAAGGGGTGCAATGGTTAGAAAAGTGGGTCCTTGAAAGCTGCTTCATTTCTGTGGGTACTTAAGTAACCAGTCCAGCAGGGCTCTGCTGAGGACAGATGCCTGTCAAAGTGACATTGCTGTGATCAGTTTGGGGAGCTGCCGCACAGCACTAACAGGTTGTGCTTTACAGAGAGAGTTTATAGCAGTGATTAAAGCTCAAAAAATCCAGGTCTTGGGATGAAGTGCAGAAGCTGAAGCCTCCTAGCCAGTTGACTGTTCATACAAGATACAATTTGAATGTGCATAGCTATAGTCAGAGGACAGCCAGATAAGAGGTAAAATTCAGTTCTGTTATTTGACATTTTCAGTATCAGACACTAGTGAACACATTTCTTTCTGTTGTGGAGGGTAAAATGAAACTTCTCTTTGATGGGTGTCTCAGCTCACCCTTTACGAGCTGGTTAAAAAGGCTGATCGTAGGACCTGATCTATTTCCATTGCATGTGTTACGCAGATTTCCTTAAAAAGGAATCTTCTGCCTTAGCTAGGAAGATAAATAATGAGAAAACATCTGCTCTTTAAGCTCTGGACTGACCTATAAATCTTAATGACATATGCAATCCCAAAAGCAGAAATCATCTACAGATTGCAAAATTCTCTCATTTTGGTTATTTTATTCTGTTTGGGTTTTTTTGGTGGGATGGGGGCAGGGAGGGGTTGATCGAGGGTTTGTTTTGTTTTTTGGTGGGGGTTTTTTTTAGGCAATTTTATTGTTGTTCCTCTAATTCCTGGTAATTTGGAAGCCCGAGTGTGGGTTTTTCCCCATCACTGTGTCATTATAACTGATAGGAGCTGGTGAGAGGAGGGCATGGCAACCATAATAACACAAGAGGGGTGGAACAGGCAGCCACTACAAGGAGCTGACAGGCAGAGAATAATGACAGAGTAGAGCATGGATAACTAATAGTTTGGTGATTTACTCCTGAGAAGCTCTGGAGGGTGGGATGCTTCTTTGCCTGTTTATTTCAACCTCTCATGCTGAAGAAATGAGTTTGCTTAGCTACTTTAATATTTTGCTGCATTTTCTCCTGCCAGGGAATGGGAACCTGTTTCTCTCTTTCTACCTCCCTGTGGTCTGCCTCCCAAAGACAATATTGCTGTTAATAATGACAAGAGATTCCTATCTCCTTTTACCTCTAGAGCTGCAACAGCAGCAAGCATTTAAAACAATGTCAATTTTATGGTCATTAGTGATGACCAAAAATTAAAGAGGCTAGAATTCAAACTGCTATGGAAAATGTCAGATTCAGTATCCAGAGAAGGATATTTGTGTGGGGTATGGCTCACCTGCAGCATGAGCTAAGATAAGGAAACTCCTGACTCGATGATCCTTGTGGGTCGCTTCCAACTCAGAAAATTCCATGATTCTGATCTTGAATTGCCCTGAGATATTGCTAAGAAGTAGAGAATCTCTTATGTAGCAAGTCATTCTGATACCTCCTTGCTTACTGCAAGGTCAGGCTAATTTTATTCTCCATTTCATGTTGCTTTAATCTAAACATTGGAAGAGGTGATGTTAGGGTAAAAGTCTCAGGAGACTGTGAGCAGCATATGGACCATTTCTCTTGATAAATCATAGAACCATCTGCATGCAAGTGGGCAGGGATGGAATAATTCTTTTCCTGAAGCTGGTAATATATGCTTACTTCTCATGAGTCAGTATCCTTGGTCTGTTTTGAGGGTAAGATGCCTACAGAAATCATTCACTTACCTGTCCCAGATTGGGACAGGTGGGACAAGTAAGATGGGCTGGAAACTCAACCATCTTCTGGGAACGGTGCTCTCAAGGTGGAAATCACCCTATTCTGAATTGCACTACAGAGTCATGACTTCAATTCTGGAATGGCAAGACACACAAGCACACTAAAAGTAAGATAGTATTTTATAGCTCTAACAGCAATTCAGGGAGCAAGAGCTAAAATTAAGCACATGGCGATGTTCTGTTTTGTTGTTTCCTGTGCCCTGAATACCATCTGCTTGAAAATCAGGTGAATCAAAGTGTTATTCTGAATGGGCTGTTCTTATTTGATTGATATTTTCTTCAGGTGGAGCAAAGAATCTTGTCTAAAAGAGGACATATTTAGAAGCCTAATCAGTAAATGCAGAAGAGACTGCAAACTGATCAGTGATCAGAGGGGGAATGGGTTTGACTGACATCTGGAGTAAAGCAGTGCTGTGCTCTTTCAATTACAAGTTTAAGACTGCCACAATTGACAGATTAAAGGTGTTCACCCTAATCCAAAATTATACTTTCCTCAGTCAAATTGACCATTGTGTCAGCTTCAATTTGTTCAGATACGTCACCCACAGTGAGTGATTGGACTGATTCACTTGCACACTCTTTGACAAGGTCCCTGTTTTGTGTTCACTCCTTACTCTTGCTATTTCCCTTGTCAGACAGATACTCCAGAGGCATTTCCATTATCTTCTATGTAGCTGTACCTCAGAAATGTACTGGACTGGAAAGAAAAATCCTCAGGCCAATTATTCTGACATAAACTCTACTTATCAGAAAGCACTAGAATATAAAGCATAAGTTAAAATAGCTTAAAAATAGGACAAATCCATACACGCATATACACCCCAGGCAGACAGCTAAGTAATGCTGTGCCCAATCTCTGCTGTGACTGAGTATGGATAAGCACTTTTAAACAAGAAACAACAAAAATGTTGCCTCAACATCCAGATCGAAACAATCTCTCTGAGAATGGAAGTGCTTTAATTTAAAACAAGCAAAGAATTGTTTGCAGGGACCTGCTCTGGATTTTTTTTTCTTTTAGAAGCAGATGTGGCCTAATGCTTAGAGAACAGTTACCCTTTAATCTTCCTGACTCTTTGAAAAAGGAAGAAAACCAATGTGTACAAATTTATGAGAACCTTGCTGATGGTGATTCTCCTTGGGTGAGGAAAGAGGTAAGAAGAGGTGAGGTGCATTTCTTTCCCACAAGCTGGAGGAAAAATAGGTACTCATCTCATAAGCACAGAGATGTGAAGTGTCATTCAGTTCATGAGTTTTAACTTTAGCCAGATTCATCAGGTTGGCTCTCCCTTCCTAGCCAGACTGAATGCATGTCACTTCCTCCTGCAGAAGTTTCACATAGGGAGCTTTTGGAGAGCTCTCAGTGGTGCAACTCACTTGAGTCTTATTTTGAGGTGAGGTAGATGTTCGTATAAATAATGTCATTGTCCTCTCATAGTCTTTTGCATCTCTGCTACTGTTGTGCTTTTGTGCTTTTGTTGGTTGGGGCCAGGGTGTTGTGGCTTTGGGGGTTTGTTTGGCTGGGGAGGGGCGGGAAGTTGCTGTTATTTTACTTCTCAAAGTATCTATGGGTATAAAAATGAAATATTTTTTATCAGGTTACAAGTACATAAAAATGTCCAGTGTAATCAATCTCTATAATCCATCTGTCAGAGTTTCACATACACACATACACAAACAGAGCCATTAAGTAGAGTTTCCAAGAACAACAATATGTAACCTTTAAAAGAGATACTACAGCCAGAATAAACATTACTTGCCTGTCCACCAAGGAAGTCTTTGCACTAAAGCTGAAGGTAGTTTTTTCCCCTCTGCTTGCCACAGCAGTGCTGAGAGGGAGGCATGCACAGGTTTTGTGTAGCTCGCAGGACAGTGGCACACTACAGAGGCTTGTGAAGGAGGATACTAAGGACTGACTATGGTACCACTTGTTATCACTGCTGGAGAATCCTTTGCTTTCCATTCTGGAGATTCCCATAATTAAAATACTATAATTCTATAGGGCATTTGCAGAATATTCATAATGCGGTTGACATTTTATCCAAATTATTACATATTTCTTGAAGGACCCAGGGTGAAGTTGCTAAATTTTGTTTTGTAATTAAGGTTTGAATTTAGAAAATGGGGCAGAGGGGGGTGGGGAAGAGGGGAAACTGCACTCTTTCAGTTATGTCTCTTAGGCAGTTTTAACACCTTAGAGAATTGGTGTAGCTCTTTGAACTTTGGCATATACATTATCCCCAACCACAGTCATGACTTTGGGTTTTCTGCTTAGTTAAAGTTATCAAGAGAGATATGAAATGCGAAATAGAAGAGCACAGCAGTACCTAGTACTATTTATCCAATAGTTTCACCTATCTCAATGAAATCCTAATCACGTGCCCTCATACATAATCTTCAGTATTTGTGCAAAAGCAGAATTTCTTTTTAATTGCTGATTTTTCAGCTTTCCATAGCCATGGCTTACATTACATGGCAGTAAGGAAGGCAGGAATAATTCTTTCTATCTCTCTGGATGTGCTTGCAGCTCTCATGGATAAGAAAGCTGAGCAGATACTTTTCCTTAAGAGCTATGTCTACATGGGAAGCAAACCATGAGGGGAAACCTTGGAGCAGATATGGACCCTTGTGTGTTTATTGACTTCACAGTCAACACAACAGTACTTCACAACCAAACGGTACCACTGGAACCATTTATGCAACTCAGGGTTCAGTTTTAACACAGATAAGCTGTTGCTGTCACTCCCATTTTAAGATGGAGGTGAGAGCTATTTGATAGGTAAGAAGGAAGAAACAAAGAGGGACTGCAGAGGTGAGCTTGTTAGGTCAGTAATAGTGCTGGCTGGAAGCAGAGAAATAAAACCATCAGAGATTCAGCAGGGGGAAAAAGCAGAAAAACCATCACTGACTTGTCAAGATCTGAAAACCTTATGAGAGGAGGCAGAGAAGAGGCAGGCAGTGCATCAACAGGACTAAGCATCTGCATGTTGTAAGGAGAAACAAAGGTTGACACTTCTCTGCTTGATTGACAGCACCTTGGCCAGCAGAGACTCACAAGGTGGCTGCCCCATGGATACTGAGCATATGAATGCTTAGCCTAATAATGTTAGTCCTGGCCCATTGCTGTATGTGTTAGCAATAAATAAGACTATTTTTATAAATGGACAGTCCTGCTTTTGAGTCTCTATGACAGTAAAAGATGCTCAAAACATCAAGGGTTACATTTAATGTGATCTGCTTTATTGTGCAGACTGCACTACTGGCCTCAATTAATTCCTCCTTGACTTAGAGCATATCTGTTTGGAAAACAAAAATCCAGACTCCTTCTCTTTTGATTGAAAAGTTTTCCAGTGATGTATACTCTATTGTAGCCCTTGGGAAATAATTCCATTTTCATTATCCTGAATGTTAAAAATATGCATGTCAGTTTTATTCTGATTTTGACTGGTTTCAACTTCCAGCCACAGAATATTGTTACATATCTGCTAAATTGAAAAGACCACATATTATCAGGTTTCTGCACCCTGTCTAAATGGTGATTAAATAAGTCTTTTGCCTTCTTCTTGACATGCTAACCACACTGTGCCCTTCAGTCAGTACCCTAGACATGTGCCTCAAGTCCATCATTATCTTGAATGGATACTTTCTGAATGCTCATCAGTGCTTCTACACCCAGAAAGACAGTATTGCAGAGATCATGCCACTACAAAACACAGGGAAGATGCATGAGTGGCAGGAGAAACAGTGATTCCTGTCCATAGAGTCATAGAATCATTAAGGTTGGAAAAGACCTGTGGGATTATCACGTCCAACTGTTAACCCAGCATCAGCACCAAGTTCACCATTAAACCATGTCCTCAAATGCCCTATATGCTTGCTTTTTTTACATTTTCAGAGATGGTGACTACAACCACTTCCCTGGGCAGCCTGTTCCAAGGCTTGGTGACTTTTTCCACAATGAAAATAAATTCCTAATATCTAAACTGAACACCCCCTAGCACAACTTAAGGCCATTTCATCCTGACACTTTTTACCTGTGCAAAAAGACCGACCCCCAAACCCACTACAGTCTCCTTTCAGGCAGTTGTAGAGTGTGATAAGGTCCCCCCTGAGCCTCCTTTTCTCCAGGCTAAGCACCCCCAGCTTTCTCAGCAGCTTCTCATATAGTTTTGTTTCAGACCCTTCCCCAGCTCTGCTGCCCTTCTCTGAACATTCTCCAGCCCCTCAATGTCTTTCTTGTGGTGAGAGGCCCAAAACTGAACACGGCATTTGAGGTGTGGCCTCAGTGCCGAGTACAGAGGGACAATCACTGCCCTGGTCCTGCTAGCCACACTACTGCTGATACAAGGCCAGGATGCCAATGGCTTTTGGCCACCCAGGCACATGCTGGCTCATGCTCAGCCAGGTTTCGACCAGCACATCCAGGTCCTTTTCCACTGGGCAGCTTTCCAGCCACTCTGTCCCCAGGCCTGTAGCATTTTGTCATCATTTAGTTCTTGTCCAAATGTAATAAGTCTGTAATTCTGTGACAGTCTGTAATGCAGTTATGTTTCCATCCGTGCTATTGATAAAAATGTTTGATAGCAAAGTGACAAAAAATAATTTTTAGGGTAGTTCAACCTACGTCTCACCTCCTTGACAGGTGTCACTCTGCTTTGGCTTTTCTGGACAGACTCTCATAGTAGGCAGAGCTCTGGTTACCTTGACACCAAATGAAGCACACCTGGAGCCCTGACACTCAGGCAGTGTAATCACTGCACTGCAAGCCAGGTGATGTCCTGCCCACCTCTCACACTAGCCCAGCCCATCTGGATCTGGCTCTTCTTACCCTTTTGATGTTGCTCCTCGAACTCTTAGACTTAAAAAGGGCCAAGAACTGATCCTTGGTGACTGGCACTTAAAACTTAGTGACTGCTGTTGCTCTTGTGTTTGCTGGTGCCAACAGGCTCACTTTAAGGTTGCTAACTTATGTTTATGGGCAAATGGTGACTTTAATGTTTCCTGACTTCCTACTGCTTGTTCTTGCAACCTCCATGTTGTTATGGCAGCTGTCATAAAACCAGAATGATAGATAAATGTGAAAATCAGCCCTCTAAAGCAGCAAGCAATGTAGAAGACAATGAATTGCAGGGGATTACATGCATCTCATATGGGGAATATGTTGCATTAACTAAATACAAACATACATTTTCCCCTGTTTTGTCTTTTGGAATGAGAATGAGGGGGACAAATCAACAGAACAGGGATACCCCAGTGAAACTTCACTGAAGTCAGTACAGTTGCACACCAGGGATGCATTTGGCTAATTCTTTTGCTAACGGCTGTATGAAAGCCTTAATATAGAGTTTCTGCATGTGTGAAGTGTATGCCAAGACAAACGCAATGTGCTAAATGGAACCTCTTGATTTATTTAAATAAAAAATATGTTACAAAAAAACACTGGATAATTGTAGCGGAATGGATCCAGACTGGAATCATCTGTCTCGTGTCTCCAGAGTGTCTGAAGGAGGGGCTGTAAGGAATATCTTGCTTGTATACCTAACCAATGTAGGATGTGCAAATAGCAGATAATTTTTTTGAAACTGCTAAGATCCACCAAGGGACTAAGAGTCTCTAGAAGACAAAGGTTATAATCAGATGTAAACCAGCTCTTTTGGCTGCAGCTGATATGAACTAAGAGATTATCAAACACAGCCTATTTTCATCAGTTATATTCTTTATAGGCACTTGCTTCCCTCTCCCCTTGAGTTCAGATCTGCTGCCAGTATGATCATCACTCCCTGCCTGGCCAGAATGATCAAATTATAAAAAAAAAAAAAAAATTACTATCAAAAGTGTCAAGGATAAACAAGCACAGTTTGCCTTAACTGGATTGGACTATAATCCTGGAGATGTGCTGTGGGCATGGTAGCCAACTTTCACGCCTCAGGCTGGGCTAGAAGAGGCAGCATCTTGGTGTGGGTCAGCAGCAGCCTAAACAGCCTACCTGAGCAGAGTTTTACTTCAGTGTTGGAACACCATGGACTTTCTCCTTACAATGCCTGATTGCCTGCTGACTGTGGAGGAAGTTACAGCCCTGCACTGGCCTCTCTTCTGCCTGTTCTGACCTACAAAACCCTTTAAACTAGGTAACTGTTGAGCTGTTCATCAAAAATCCACTTCACATCAGAGGTTTGGTGGGTTTCTCAAGCTCTGGGTTTCCCCTATGTTTAACAGCTGGTATTAAAGCCCAGCCAAGCAGGGGCTTCCAGAGCACACCCTGAATTCCACTTGAGGGCTAGTGCTGGGAAAAGGGGAGAAGAGACTGTGTACCGGACACCTTCAGATATGCGACCCACTTTTGAAGGAATGCCAGAACCTAGTGCTCCCACGTGCAGTCTTGGAAATGGTGCAACAAAGATTCTGTGAGACATGAAGCTGTTCTACTTGGCATGAAATAATTATGCAAATGCCTCTAAGACAAGGTAAGGGCAATTGTAAAAGCTAATGCCCCTATTAACAGTGCATCAGGTACACGGAGCGAGTGCAGCTCCCAAGAAGGAGCACAACATAGAAACCCTCAACAAAGATCTTAGCCAAGGTGGGTCACTGTTAGGAATAATAAGGCAGCTTCATGTCTACATATGCACTCACAGACGGTGGGAGACTATTTTAGCTTTAAGGGACTGCCTGTGTTAGGAGGCAACCAGCAAGAGGAGAGTGGGAAACTAGATAGGAGCTAAAGCACTCCAGGAAATTCCATCAAATCCCTGGATAGACATTGTCTCACATGTTGAGAAGTGTGATGGTGCAGTACTGGAGGAGTTATCTTGGTTACATGAGTATTTCAGTATTGCTGTCTTTGGTGAATATACCTGTTAGAAGAGTAGAAGAGCAAGATGGAGCGGCAGTGCTTGCATAAATGTATTGGGATGGAAAAATACTAAAATATGGTTCAGAGAAAGAATTAAAGGTGAGATTTTCAAAACTAGTTTTAGAAAGTTGGCACTCAACTCTTTCTCATTTCTAGTGGGAAAAGGATATCCTAATTGGACAACTTTGAAAATGCTTCTTTTTTTTTCAAAGGGACATAAATTCATTTTAATTAGTTTGTATTCTTGAGCTCTTTAAGCACTTCAGAAAATGTCATCATGAGTCAACAAAGATGCACTAATCAATTACATGAGTGAATTCAATATTAGCAGTATTAAATTATCCTTCAACATTTACTATATGGTTTCTAAAAGAATTTGTCTCCTATAAGACTGGACTATATGAAAAATAGTGCTACCAAATCCAAATGCCATGGGGCAGTATAAATGTCCTAAGTTTGACATCCTGAAGTTTGAACACTGACATGTGAAATCATAATGTTCTTTCACAGCCTCATCCAGGATCCACAGAAGTCAGACAGAAAATTTCTGATGACCCATTCAGGTCTTGTCTCAACCTTTTAATATGGCTTTTCCCACCCTATTTAATGCCTAACCTCATAGAGCTTTGTTCCTGGAACAAAACTCCTGTCTGGTACCTGATTTGTGCCTGATTTCTTAGAAATGTCAGGGTAGTTTGCTAGCATGGTTGAACTAAGAACAAAGCCTAAAGGATGGTGAATACTGAGATTCTTTAAAAAAATACACTTTTAAAGTTTTTTAGATTATTTTTTGAGTATTACTAAGCAATTCTGGCTAGAGAGTGAGACCTTTCTGTTCCAGTTAAAGTTTGTGAGATATAAGCATCATACACATCTTAAAACACTAAGTAGGTGTGGTGCAGAATGGGGCCTGTAATAACTTCTGATGTTGGGAGCCCATCCTGCAACAGGAGGGGACACCACTGCAGTTCAGCAGTCAAAGTGCTGGACTGGGCCTTTGGAGCTGCATACTTCACTCTTGGCCCACAAACTACATTGTATGAATTACTACAACTCTGCCAGCCTGAATTTCCCTCTGTTTAAAGGGAGAAAATGCTAATTTTGTTTCTCAAAGCTCTACGGTAGGTGATTGTTTGGTTTGATTAGGACCAGCTCACTAATTATTACTCAGACAGCAAGAAAATTTCAAAGAAGCGAGAATTTTTTAGACAGTGCCATTAATTTTGTTTATGGCATGTTTTGCATTGGTAGTGTAACAAACTGAAAAACCACAGCTCTCTTTGAACCTCTCTTTCTTCCTTCACACAGAGTTTTTCAATTTCACAGCACACAACTGATTCTGGAGGGGGGCAGGCAGAGGGGAGAAGAGAAGTGATGATTTTGGCAGCGACACCGTTATGATTTGCTAAAATAGCAGCTTGGCAAATCTGGTTTCTCAAATATCTCATGTTTTGTTAATTACTGACAGCTTTGTTTTTAACTGAACGTGAAACAATGTGGAGAAATGGGCAAGCATGGCCCCTGACTCACCACTGCCCGGCTAAGCTCGGCAGGTGGGAGCAAGCTGTCTCCAAGAAGGGGCCCGAGCAGTAATTGCTGCCTCAGTTCATGAGGTTCAGCAGATAGACACAAGGGGAGAGTTCCTGGAACCCAGCTATGAGGTGCCCAAAAGGAACTCTTCCCATCCCACGCTCACTGGGCCAGTAAGAGGTTAGAAATCTTGCCAAAACAGAATGTAAAGTAAGCTGGAGAAGTACCCCCTGCCCCAGACACGGTTTGATCTGGGTAACAACAAGGCACGGGATGACATGAGGGAGCTGTTGGCCTCGGTTCTGTCCCATGTGGAGAAATGGGAGTGATCTAGCTGCTCTAGACCACCAGGACCTGGAAGCGTCCCTGCAGGAGCCAGAAGTTTACCTGGAAATGCATCTTCAGGGATAGGTGGAGCACAGTCACTTTACCCATGTTTCCTTTCCTGCAGGAGCTAGGGGTTTACCTGGAAATGCATTCTTAGGGGTAGGTGGAGCCCAGTCACTTTACCCATGTTTGCTTCAGACTAGGAACCACATCCCATGAAAAGCAGCAAAGTGTGAGCTTCAGGATGTCTGAACTAAGTATGGGCAAAATGGGCCGGTGTCGACATTCCAGTTGCAGTTCATCTGTCAGCATGTCCTGGTCACCTGGAAGTTCCTGTGGAGCATATCTCCACATACATTCATCTCCACAAAATCGGAATGATGCTCAGTCTTCCTGGGTCAACCAACACAGGGCATGCATGTCCATCACTGGACATGCACGGGAGATGAACTTTGGAGTGGGATCTCTCGGCAGAGATATGGAGCTTTGCATGAGCAGGAGCTTGTTCTGCAGGTCCTGCCCTCCCTGCTCCTATCCCAGTGAGCATGATGGATTCTGGTACCAGAACATAGCGAAATTCAAAGATATAGAAAACTGAAAAATTCAAATCTAATGCAAGACAGATTATTTCTTCTACCTGCATGCATGTAATGAATCCCTTCCCTGCTCCAGGAAATTTCAGGGGCCAAGAACATAGCAGAATTTTTTTCAAGGAACTGAAACTTTATGATACAACAAAAATATCCAGCCAGGTTAATAAAATTTACAAAAGCAGAAAAAACACTTCATCTTTAAGGTTTATACCAATTTCTAATGAGTGGAGACCAGGACTAAAATATTACAGGGAACAAGGATTCCTAAAGATGCTTGTGTGATGACAAGATGCTGGAGCAGCAAGACTGCTGGCCATGTAAAGCTATTCATGCATAACTGTGCTCTTAATGATCCTGTGGCAATTTATTTTTTGACCTATGTTTATTGTATTGGGTGAATGTCACATCCTCTTTTTGTTTCTTTATTCACAGCTCATCAGGCGCTCTGTGTGTGTTTGTGTGTGTGTGTTTGTATATGCACAACACACAGACATAATTACACGTAAGTCCTTCGGTGTCACTTTTCCCAGAGCAGAGTAACACTTTGCATATTAAATGAATTTTTATAGAAATAATGCTACAGAGGTAATTTTTTCTGACCATTTTTTCCTCTTTACTAAGGCATAAGAGAAATGGAAATAGCAAGTCAGAACATATCTGTAATCACATGGCATGAAGAGAAATTCAATTTCCAGTGTGCTGAGCTTTGTGTCTCACTGCAGAAGGAAGTCTGTAAACTTGAGCTGTACAATGCACATCACAGATCTGGTATTCATGACTGATAAATTGTTTTGAGAAGCAGCAGCATCTCAGCCATGTGAAGACAAAGAGATTTTGCAACTGTCCTCTCATTGAAGTTAGTTGGAGCTAAGGAAGTGATCTGGGAAATCAAGGAAAGCATAGTGCTGGGAATGCAGGCTGAAAATTTTGGCTCTTTCAGAAACTTATTGCTTGACCTTCAGCACAACAGAAGAAGGACAGGAGTCCAAGAGTGATCTGGGTCTGCTTTTCCATCATTGAGCTGTCCTTCTTTAACTAGCACTTGTTTTTCTTGCTATGGATCAGGATCTCACGTCCTTAGCCAAAAATAAAAAGGCAGGGGGAAAAAATGTCCTATAAAGGAATCCTGAATGATGAAGCCCAAGCCCCAGACCCAGAAGACCTCACTGACAGGTTTCTCCCTTTTTATACAATGCAGAGGAGGAAGTATTACTCAGAGAACTAAGATTTCACTGGATGAAGCACTGGATAATGTTTCAGTCTGACTTCTCATCCTTGGTGCACCCCTGACACTGCCTAGAGAAGAAAAGCAGCCCTCCTGCCCACAGGTGGGGAAATTTCCTTGTCCCACCACTCAGTGCTCCTCTGGGATGCTGCCACAGTTGTCTCTGGCTCCTCCACAGCATCACAGGCAGAGGGGCCTGCCACGCTTCCTTCTGGCAGGTCGCTGCCTTGACCTCTAAACAATAAAACTATGCAAAGAATAGAGGGACAAAAAAAAGGAAAAAGAAAAGCACATAAAAAAGAAGAAGAAAAATAAAAGAAAAAGCTATGTGATGGCTGGGATTGAAGCAAAGAAAAAAAATTACAGGAGTGCAAAGTACAAAGGGGGTTAAAAAAAGGAAAGAAAAAAAGAGATGGGAGACTTGAATAGCATTGAATATTTGAATTTCTTTTGTTTGAGAGGGTTTTTTTTAAGGCTGCTTGGAAATGTAAAGGGCTTTCTTTTTTTATACAGGTGTTCTCTATACATTTTTCCAATTAGAAGAATCTCCTTTATATATTTAGCACTATTTAGAGGGGACTGGGAAGATAAGGCTGCTGAGGAATGCTGCAGGCTAAAGCTAGGTTTTCCAAACTGGCTTTTGTTGCTCCAATGTGAATCACTTAATAATTCATATTTCAGAATACATTAATGCAAATTATAATTTTAGCTTGCTATTGAATTTTTAAATATGCACTACAAGCAATTTATATTTCTGTTCATTTTGCCAGGTAAAACTGTTTAGACATTTTTAACATATGCTTGGTTTCATTCATCATATATCACTCCATTGTTTTAATTTGGGGTAATTAAAAATTAGGAACATCACAAATAATACATGGAGCCCTGTGCTCACAGAAAAATAACATGGAAATTATGCTCAATCTTGCAATTTGAATGAAAGACACTTTTCAGTAATGCTGCAGAAAAAAATAGCAGTGTCCTGTGTTTCTGAAGATAATCTATATCTAAGTAATAATTACTGTAATTAATTGGTACCCCTTTTTCTTTAAATCTTTCTTTTTTTACTGGAAATTTTTGGTTTGATTTACAAGCAATATTTGGTGTAGGAAGGACAAACATGTTGTTTCTCTCCTACTGAGCTGACTAGATAATTAGAAGACTCAAAATCAGAGGTTATTGAAGATTCACTTTCTTTTTTGTTTCTAGAAACCAATTGTCAGCTTTGACCCCACATTTCAAAGGTACAGTGACAGCTCAAGTGTCACAAAAGCTGTGAGACCCAGAATGCCCAAGCTGGGTTTTGCCCAGGGAAAATTAAGCAGCTCTGGGACTCTAGCATTTGTCCCTCATCCCTCCAAGGTCTCCAGGGAAGCCAGTCCTGCCTGCCCAAGTGACCATGGCCCAGCAATGTGCCACTTGGTACATTTAAACCAGCAGCTGGGGACAGGGGATGTAGAATCCTGCAGCATCTTGCTCTGCCTCTGTGACTTGTTGCAGAGAAATAAAACATCTGTAGAGAGGGCCAAGGAATGAGGAGGACATCCTGAGGCCCAGCTGTGCCTTCTCTCTTCCTCACATTTCTGACTGTGGCTTTCCAGCTCCAGCATGTCTGGGAGAGTGTTAACTTTGCTTTCACCATGTTCAAGGGCTTGTATAACTTCTCTCCCATTCAACCATGCCTGTAACAAAGGACAAGAAGGAGACTTATGCACCCCCTTCTACACCTCTGGGGAAAATGCACCATGACATCACCTTCCCACTTAATCCTGCTGGGCAAAGGAAATAAAAATTGCTGCCCTTCATCCCTTTCCAGGACAGCAAATCCATCTTTTACCGCCAACAGTGCCAGGCTGCATTCCACTAACACCTCCTCACCCCCAGCTTTCCTTTGGCCACCACAAGTGCTCAGCTATGATAAGGTGGTAGCATTTCCTAGATATGAGATATACAGACAGATATGACCCACCTAACAGTGGGACATATCCCAGAGCTCTCATATGCAAATCTCATCCTGTACTTAATCAAATATCATCCATCTGGGGAGGTGAGGAAAAGAAAAAAATGGAAGTGCTATTAGAAAAGAAACGGTAATGGGAAGAAAAGAGATATCAAGGAATGAAAACAATTTGTTATAAATTAATATTACAACCTGGGGATATAAATATGCCTGGTTATTGGAACACACACTCTCCCCCTTAAACCATTGCTTGAAGCATAAAACTTCCCATGACATGCTGTATTGGTCAATGTATCTCAGTAAGAAGGTGCTTTGTATCTCAGAGGTAGCATAAGAGCCATTAGATGTGGGTGTTGCTATGGTAACTGCTCTTTTTTTTAATTGAATAGCATAGTAAGTAGTCTTGTAAAACCCACCAACCCGTAACTTGCTGGTGCCCTGAGGCAGCATTAATGCAAGCACCTTTTCTTTGTCTTATTTCCTTTCTAGGGAGACACAGGTACCTCAGCATAAGCTGCATCCTTACAAGGGTAGTAACTGTGACAGGAGAATATGTTCCCATGCCTTTTATTAAGGGGATGGTAAACAGAAAGTCAGGTATACCAATTTTATTCCAGGTCGCTTAATATATTATAGAATATGGTAGACAGAAGACCCTCCCCTTCTTTTCCAGCTGAGATGGAAAAGCCAAAATCTTTTGCTAATGTGTCATCATTCACTTCTTTCATACACTGCAAACCCCCCACCCCCACCCCAAGCCATGGTGCTGTATTGCAGCCAGTAAGCAAAGCATCCAAATGAAGCTTTCCAGTACACCAGCCATTTGGATGAAAGGAATTTTGTTTGGTGTAAGATTTACTGGTTTTCTCTTTCTGTTGACATGTGTCAAGTGGATGTGTGTCAAGTGTGACTCTTTCTAAATCTCTGACACCTTCTTCTTTTACAGTACTTTTCAGAAGATCAGTTTCAATGCTGAGCAAACCTGCCTGGATTTTGGATCCTCCCTGTTTTTGCCCCTGTTCATGTTTTAAGTCTGTAGCAGAGTACTTTTCTACACACATGACTACGTCCTTCTCCAAGCAGGGAAACTGTCTTTCTGGTTAAATACTTGTTTAATTTGGTCAAACATACCAGTTTTTCAGCTTCAGCTCCAGAACTCCCCTTGACACTGCTGATAAGCATGCCTTGTCACGGTTTTTCTGTGGGACTCTCTGCACGGGGCTGTACCTCCAGTTTCAATGTCCTGGTCACATGAAGTGTGCTCATACACCCTCACCCTTTCCCTCCCAGCCCAGCTCTTTGGCCTGAGTACAGTTGTGACATTGTAGATGGTCGGCAAGCAGGCCCTGCCCCTGGCTGACCAGAAGAGCTTCCACAAGAAACTGGGATTGCTGCCATTTCTTTCTTCTCTGTGTTTTTATAACTCCCCACGACAAATCATCCCTATGCTATTCTGTGCAAGCCCACTGAAAGGAGCACTTCATGGGGATGAAAAGGAGATCACTGTCTTTAATGCCAAAAGAATAAGTAACCTTAAGGCTTCTTTTGTTTGGGATTTTCATTTGTAGGTTGTCTGGGACAAAGTCTACAGCTGAGATTTTGGTAATCTCCGTTCAGGTGCTGCCAAACAAGGGTGGCACTGACGCAGATACTTGAGATATTTTTTTTTTATCCTATAGGTTTTGCAGTCATCTAAAAGTTCTGCTTTGATTGCTGCACAGTTTCAGTTTTGGCAGGGTGCAAGCTGATCAGATCCAGAACTATGGGTAATTGTACCTAAGTCTTCCAAGAAGCTCTTAAAACACCTGACACAAGTCCTCATAATCTGCTTTCTCTAAAGTGCTGTTGAGGGAATGGGCACTGTCCCACCTACAGGCTGTATCCCAGGTAGGGCACGGCAGCCCCCTAGTTCTCCTAGCACAGTTGTTCCACTGTGGGAAAAACAATCCTGGAAAACAAAAGGATTTACTGGGTTAGACTTTTCGCCAAGGCTATGTAGTTTTTCAACAACATTTTAAAGTCAAATAATAAAAAAAAAAAAAAGGTTAGCCAGAAAAGCTGCCAAATACAAATCTCAGCTTCAGACAGCTGTAAACCTTGGGTACATTAGAGATTGGAGCTGAGCAGTATTGTCAGAGCCTGTGATGTATTTATTAACCAAAAGTGAGAGAATTTCTCTCGCTTCAGAGAACTGAAGTGAACTCTGGGTGTCACATAAACCTGTTGTTGCTCTGCCATTCGGGAAGTTAATTTCCCCCTAGAAGGAAGTTATGGCCTTTAATCAAAGGCTTGTGAAAAGTGACTCATTTAGCTAGGTCGGCAAAGGTTTCTAATTTGTTTTGATATTTTTGGTCCTATCCAGAGAATGTCTGTTATTGGAAAAGACAGATTAAAGAAATAGATAAAAAAATAGAGGAGGAAATGCTTGATGTGCACTTGAGGTGCCCTGATTTGTTGAAATATGAGCTTGGAAAGTCTGAGTGATCTTCACATTCAGATCACAACTTCACTGTAAAAGAAAGGTCACTTTTGCTTGTGTTCTGGGGCAGCTTTTTCTCTTTTGTCCCCTTGGTATGATCTCTTCTTTTGTATTATTATGGATGTACCTTGGTTTTGAACTTTTCCTTTTTTCTCTTTTTTTCCCTATTTTTTCTTTTTTTCTTCTTTTTGGACAGAGAACTGATATTTCATCTTTAAAAAGATTTACAAGAAAAAGAAATAATATATGCACCACAGTGGAAAACCATGTCTCTGTTCATACCTTTGCATTTTACAGGAAAATATGTCATTCCTTTCAGATCCATGAATTAAGATGCACTATTTTTTGCTGAAGGCTATTTTAAATTAGGCTAATAAATTGCTGCTCTCTGCCTTGCGTGATAATGCATTACATTATCTACTGATGTACACGTATTGTTTGACTCTAATGGTGTGGAAATTAAATGTTAGACATGGGCCAGATGTTCCTATAGATGAATATGAAGTATGACTCTGTCGTAGCTGAGTCTCAATGGGACAGAAGGTAGACGGTGAGGTTTTTTGAACAACAGCAACAAAAAACCTTAAGTGGGTCACTTGCATCCACACCCAAGATCCAGCCCTAACACTGAGCTGTTTAGCAGCATTATCAACCTGAGCTCTGCTATTATTCCTCTACCAGAGCCAGTGCCTTTCTTCTAATGCCTCAATGCTTGCAAAGCCACAAAGACTGGCTCATAAAGATGGCAAATGCTTGCTGTCCTTGTCAGACTGACAGACACAGCTCAGGGTGCATCCCTGCCTCCTGCCTTAGCTACAAACATTTTGAAGCTCTCCCTCTGCTCTTCCCCCTCTCCTTGTGTATTTTCATGCACTGGCTGAGGGGGGCTATCAGATGCATGTTACAGTGAATATTAATGAAGGTCCCCCACTGGCATCTCCTCTTGGAAAAGGCAGGGGGAGAACAGTTTACAATCTCACTCACAGGGCTAAATTACCCAGTGACTCATAATCTAAGTACCAGCAGAATGCTGCTGAACATGGGTAGTTAGGATATTCGATAATGATGGACAGAGGCATTTTCAAAATTGGTAATAAAGCAGCTTTGCTTTGGGAATGCTCTGACTCGCTACAGCTCACTAGCACCTACAAAATAATAATCCTAACCATGAGATTAACCAAATGTTTGTGTTTGTGTGTGAGATGGGAAGGAAGGATAATTTTTGCATTATCAGTAGAGGTCTGTAAGCAAATCAGAAGGACTTTTGAGAGCACTGAATTGGTAAGGAATGGATTCCTTATCAATGAAAAGAAAAGATGAACTTTCTCTTCTTTTTTGCCAGCTCTGCTTGTAGGACTGCTTGCCCTACTTCACCACAGAGCTCAGTGCAGCTCCATACTGAGGATTTCTTCACTCTACCCCAGCGTACAGATGGCCTCACACAGGAGCAACAGGGAGGGTGGTGAACTGCAGGATGACCATGGGAATGATCAGTGGTATGCAGGAGCAGGAAACAGCTTTGCAGCTGGGGAAAGGGCTTGTATAACTGCTTCTGGAAAAAGATGCCACGAGGTAGACTGAAGAGAGACGAAGGAGAGCTAGCTATGGCCGCAGCATCACATTGCTGCTGAATGGGCAGTGGTCCTCAGCTACGTCCCATAAGGGGACATAATGGTCAGGCATTTCCAAGGCAGAGGGTACATCTGGCTTGAGAATTCTGAGCTGCTACTGTGTTCTACCTCAGCCTTCTCTCAGGCTCATATTTTTCTGCAAATATTTTGGGTATAAGCTTGTTTTTTGATGCCCAAGCTCACCAGAGGCCAGGGATTGTAAAGAGTTTTGTTATTTTCCCTGCTGGATGTGTCAGTCTCATCCAAGAGCATCAGGCCCTGACAGCAAGCTCCTTGCCACACGCATTCACATCTACCACAGTTCTGTCAGCAACGTGGTGCGGCAGAGGGACGATGAGCACAGGGTGTATCCCACTGCAGCTCACAAGCATCAGTACCTGTGTCCTGGCTGTCACAACCATGAACAAGCCCAAATCACCACCAGGGATGATGCCACAGCACTGGACCCAGGTGAAAGGCAGCATCAGGTCTTCAGTGTGTTGTTTGTAGGAAGCTAGGATCACTCCCCATTGAGCTGAAATATTTCTTGGGCCTCTTCAGTGGCAGGCACTGTCAGATATAAAGGAGAATGTTTTCATCACAGCTAACAGAGGGCTATCCAGATTGCTCGTAACTGTTTTTAGCACAGTAAACATGCAAACCAAGTGCCTGGGGAAAGAAAAAAAAAAAAAAGAAGAAAAAGCCTGTCCTTGCAGTAGCTGATCATTTTTAATTAAATCTCAATCTATCAATCTAGTTACTGTATGAGAGGGAGAGAACCAGCATTGAATGGTTTAGGATGTGGTTGATCTGAGATGCCACATGACCCTGTGCAGAAGCCAACATGGCCAAGGCACTCCTGCTGCCAGCATGAGGACAAGGCACAGGGCCAGAATTATCCCACCAGCCTGACCTCCACCTTGCAGCTCACTGCTCAAGAGAGTCTGCCAGAGCCTGGAGTAGGTTTCTTCGGGTGGTGATGTGGTTCCTCACCTCACTGAGCTTCCATGGAAAACAGGGTTTGTGGCATTTGGGTGTCCTGGATGGTACCATGAGAAGCATGAGCACTTCTGCCCAGCCTGTTCCAATGCCAGTTTCCTTCCCAGCTGGATGGAGCTGAGCATGGCCCAGGAGAGCTGGCTGCCATGGCAGGTGGGCACCATTTGGGATGGTACAGAGCTTGGGGGGCTCCTCCTGGAGACCCTGCACCCTTAGCATCTGCCATGCCTCTCCTCGGTGGATGGGAATAGAGTGCAGAGTGAGTTACCTTTTGGTCTCTGGGCTCAAGGATTCTAATGAAACTGCTCTTTAAAA
The DNA here is from genome assembly GCF_048771995.1 of Taeniopygia guttata. NCBI lineage: Eukaryota > Metazoa > Chordata > Aves > Passeriformes > Estrildidae > Taeniopygia > Taeniopygia guttata. The sequence goes on along the minus strand of NC_133026.1, from coordinate 68,709,679 downwards.
TGCAAAAGTAGAGAGGGTTCATCTGTTGAAATGTGATATTTATTGTCTTCACATCTTTCTCACTGTTAGCTGTGCTGTTCATGAATGAAGAATGAAAGAAAGATGTAAAGAAAGTTGCCAGTTTTGATACCAGTTTTGGGTCTGAGAGGAGGCGGGAGGGGGAGGGAATGGCAGGCGTTCATCTGCATTTCAAGAACAATCAACCTCAAACCTGAAATTATTTCCTACTTGTAAGTAGTGATTAGATAGAGCCAACTTAGCTTACTGTATAGCATCCAGCATCTGAGCATCTGAGCTGTGGCCCTCTTTGAGCAAGGTAATCTCCCTCTTTCTGTGATTCTATGATCTCAGAAATGTTATAAATGTGAGTAAATGAAGCCTCTGATGCCCTCTTGCAACAGGGAACTGAGGCACAGAGTAATGTACCTGGGTATACAGTAGTCTGGTTGCCTGCTGAAAAGCACTAACATGACAATATGCAGCCCTGTTCCCTCAAACAAGCAGCCACAGATGGTCACACAGCCTTTGGCTGGAACTTGTGCCTCAAAATAAGGGTAGAGGCAACCCTATCTGATCTACGAGAGTTCCTGCAGTGGCCTTGATTTCCCATTGAGGCACCACAGTCCAAGAGAATAAGTTTCTTATCCATCTCATAACACCTCCTTTGTTTTTCACATGGAATGTGCCTTATGTGTTAATTAATTTTCTTTTAACTTAGGTTAAAAGAATTTTAACAAAGATCTGTAGCTCCTTAATACATGTTAAGAAACCATCAGGTTTTCCACTCTCAAAAAGTAGCAGGTATTTTGACAAAAGCACCTTCCATTTACTGCAGTGGAAAAAATATCATCAATTCTTAATTGAGTGGAAGCTACTAAATTAAAAATCCTTAAATTACCTGGACCCAAGGAAATTCAGGGCTTGATTCTGGATCTATCAACTGAATGGGAACCAAAACTACCCCCGATTAATGGATCTTTATGCTAAATACAAACAGTATTTAGTGATGGGGGGGAGAGGAGGAAGGAGGAAGCAGCCACCTAAATATTATCTTTTTCTTATGAAGGTGAGCTGTTATCCTTCTGGAAAACAAACTCATTTTGCTATAGGTCTCTACATACAACTTTCCCTGAGGGTGATGGGGGAGGGTTTTCTACATATTTGCCTCAGAATTCTACATCTTTGCTGGTTGCATAAATTAAAGCACACTTTGTTATCATGATTTCTTACAGCTCAAAAGAACTCCTGTGCCACTCAGGCAGTAATACAAAATTAAAGTCTGGCATTTTCTACTTCTTCACCAGAAGGTGCCCAATGATCCTGAACAGGAAGTTCTCTCCTATCTGTGACTGGTTTGTGATGGACTTGCCTTCTTCTGAATGGCACATTTTCCGCTTTGAATATTTTTCTCCTTCGTGTCTGTGCTTTCATAGTCTCTGCAGAAACTTCTATAGAAATTCTCAAATGAGAGCTTGTTCTTCCTTCCTTTCTGTGATAAGGATCTGTGGCAAAGGAAAACTGAGCCAGGGTCTCCCAGCTTACAGTCACCACATCAAGCACAACCGATCAGAACTGCTGCTGTACAAGGCTGAGCATATTTCAGCTGGTGGCCTGACCGACTGACCACTACTCACACAATCCATCCAGCCCTCTCATTGCTAAACATCTTCTGGTGGAACTATTACTTAATTAAAATGCCTTGACCAGTCCCATCAATGTGGGAAGGCAAGACCACAAAGATTTTATAAGAAAAGTCAGTTTGACTCCAAATGAAAAAACTATTCCTGCTTTTCTCTTTGCTCTCTAATTTCCACTGCAGATTCACGTCCTGGTGAGCCATGACATATGCACAGCACATTTGTATATGAAATAACTTGGCTCTTCTGCTCTTCCCTCTGCTACAGCTGCTCCCTCACACCTCATTCTTGTTCCTAGACCTTGTTCACCAAAAACTTTCTAATAGAAAAAGAAAGAAAAAAGGAAAGATTTTTCCAGTGGCCATGTTACAACAGTTCAAGGGTTTCACGTGGATTTGACTTTCAGCTTCAGCCCAGGACTGTGAGCACAAGCTCTGACTGATGATGTGAGCAATCTCTCTGCCACACTAAGCTAATCACAGCAAGCCAGCTTGAAGTGTCAGTGTATGATGGACAAATGCTAAAAGGCAAAACAGATGGGAAATAATAAGTCTTTATTTTACGTTGTAAACCTACCACGTACAGTTTGCTAGTGATGAAACCTCTGCAAATACATCCCTGCAGATAGCCTGAATATGGTCTCAGTTCACAGCTGCTAAGTGAAATACCAAACAATGGATTTGCAAACACATTTTTGTTAAAGAAGAAAGTTGAGGTTAAACTGTTCAAATGTACAAAGTGCTTCAGATTGGACTCTTGGCCCTAAGTGTTGGAATTTTGTCCCATTGAAAGTGACTTTGGCAAATGCTTCCAATCACTCTCCTCCTGCACCACAGGGAGGGCAGCATGCTGACACAAATAAATAATGGTTGTATCTGAAGGAGAAAGTTCAGTGAGCTGGTATAAGAGATGATACCAGAGAGAGCTTTGCTTGTTCTTTTAAGCATGAGGACTTACTTTTGGCCAAGGAAATAAACTGAATTTGCCTGAAAATTTATCTTCCTACAGTGTTAAAATATTTGCCTCCTGTACTTGTGAGTCTCTATATTTTTTACTAAAATCCATGCTTCTGCTGCCTGCTGTTCTCTTCTCCCTTCTCCAATGGTTCTCTTTTCTTCCAACTTCTCTCCACTATTGTCTCCTCTCATTTCTTTTCCATTTGTGAAATATCCTATCACATTTCATCAGTGTTTTGTCCTCCCTCTACTTTATAGACTCCAGTTACTACTTCTAAACTCCCCTGGGCTGTTGTCCTGCAGACGTGTTTCCGTATCCCTTCTTTCACCCTTTGCCCCAAGCCAACTATGGACATTTGTTTGTTTGCATAAGGTACAGGCATGTACTTTTTTAAACATCTTATTCCACAGCTATGTCAAGTTCCTAATGCCATTTCATCATCTAAAATGCTTCATTCTTTACAGCTGAAGTGAGAGCCTGCTCCCTGCTTGCAGTGACTGATAAAATGGTAACCACAAGAAGTCTAAAATACAAAATTAATGTGTGTGGGCTGGTTCATGACCCTGAAGAAAACATCCATCCATGCAATAAGCCTTGTCTTCAGTCTTCTACTGATCCAGCCATAAAGAAATTGACAGATTTTTGTTATCTAAGAGCACCCTTTTCTGGGAGATATATAAGGAAACTTAAATAACAGGTCTCTCTGGGAAGCATATGGTACAGCAGCAGAAAATTGTGACTCTAGCAGTGGGACTCTGCCATGGTAACCTCACTCAACATGGGGAATACTCTGTCTTCTCCTAGTTGGTCTGTGTTTTCAACCTCTTTTAAAGAGACAATAAATTGTTTTAGTGGACAAATCCTCACTGGAGAAAGAGGTCACTTTCCCGGGGTAGGACTGGATTCATTATGCCTGCTGGAGCTCTGCTTAGGCTCCACTCTTCCAGGAGAGTGGATGGTTCTCTAGTTCATCACAGGCTCAGAGAAAACCTGCGCTCACTTATTTTTCTTTGTCTGATTCTGTTGCTTAAACACAAACTTGGGCACTTGGCTGTTTTTGCTCATACAGCAGCAGCCAGCAGCTTCTCCTGCACCCTCTGACATCTTGAGTATTGGCACTTCCATTATTACAATGAGGAGAACTGGCAGCAGTAAGCTCAAAGGAGGCAGAGATGAGAAGAAAGATGAATTCTTGCCAGACACTGCAGGAATGTTGAATTGTCTATTTGTGTCCATGCCTGCCCAATGCACACATGTCAATCTATGGAGAAGAGCTCACAAATCAACCCTTTCTCAGGTGCTTTGCGCCAACTTAAATTTCAGGAAAAGCCACACCTGGATAAGTAATGTAAGATGATGCACCAAGCCACACACATGGGAGTGCCAGGCAAACTGTTCAGGATGGAATGTTGTGAGTGACAGGAGACAGATGTACGTAAACAATAGTGGACACAGGTCCCAGTTTCACTCCATGCCTTAAAGAACACACAGATCTCAGTTTCTACCCTGAGGATCTTCCCATTGCAATACTCTGCTCTTATGTTCTCAAAACTTTGCCAGGTTAAGTTGTTTAAATATTTAATTGCTAAATCATTAAACTGAATATTTTTCTTTCCCTGTTATCCATCCAAAGCTAAGGTTTGGGGAGAAACTCAATCAAAATATTTCAGGTTTTTGGGTTTTCTATGAAGTTGAGATTGAAATCAAGGAAAGTTATTTGTTTGGAAAAACAAAAAGCATACGGCCTTCATTCAGATGCCCTAAGACTGTGCTGCTTGAAACTGAGTATCTGCTTTCAGGATGGTAGTGTGCATATGCTTGTTTGCCATTTTAGTGGACATTTTTCTCAAATGTGGCAAATTGTATGCATATATACACATATATAAAATGAAAATCACCATATGTCTGTGTCTGGAGAAGACTTTTTGAAGCTTAGCAACTGAAGTATCCGAAGAATCCCACTTTCAGAACCTTCCAATGAGGATGCTTCATCCTCTCATGCCTAGAGACCAAATGATATGGTCTTGCTATCAGGTGTATTGGCATGTTTCAGTCAGCAATACAACCTAATCCTTCCTTACTGTGAATGAAGGATAGTGTGCTACTGTCAATGGAGCACAAAGCTAGAGAATTTTCTTTTTCATTGAACAATTTCTAGAACTGTTAATGCCCAGAGAAAAAGGCATGAATGGGATGAGGTAGAGTTTTAGGCAAAGGTTGAGCAAGGGAGATAATATTAACCTCAATTTCAATATTTTCTTGTTTGTAACCTGTTTTATTCTGGCATCTTTGTATTCTTTCTTTATGATGCAATTATGTCCATTTAAAATATTCTGATTATTTACAGGCAAGCATAATAGTAAAATATATGCATTGTTTTCATTGCACTGTAGCTGCATAAAAGGTTTATGAAATTATCTATGACAGTTCCTTGACAGGAAAAAAACAGAGCTATTACTATAGTAACATTCAAAGGTGATTGCAACAAAAATAAATTAATTCAAACTAAGGCAATATTTGCTCACATAAAATGAGTAATTTGGATTGTGAATTCCTGACAATGGTGAAGAAGGAAAAAATCATCAAGGAAGAATGACAATGTGTCCTCACTCCATACCACAGAATCCAAAGACTCTCACTGTCAACCAAGGGAGGAAAAACAATAACACAAAAGTGGAACATATATTCCTGATTAGCAGACTTAAGTTATGCACTAAAAGTGGGCTGAGTTCACTTTCACATATGCTCTGGGTTGCCTCTTGATTTCTGTGCAAGCACCTGTCTATAGCAGGGAGGTATCCGTGCAGAGAGACCCAGCGCCCCTTGGATCAGGCTGGGAATATGAAAGACAAGACAGAGATCTTCATCACAGATAAGAAACACGCAGAAAGAATCTGAAAGCAGATTTTGCCCTGTACAAGAGACTGGCATCAAATGTGGTCATTCCTATTCTGCTCCCAGTGAAGTATACATAACAATAAAAATAAATGTAAAGCCTCTGTGCTCCTGTGGACCCATGAGCTTTTAAACTAAGGTGCCAAATTCTGCTCTTCCTGTGCAGCTCCATTGATGTGCCAGTGGTACAGAGTCTGACATTAGGAGATTAGCACAGTGCAGGTGGGATGTGGAATGCCACAAAAGGACAAGGTTATGATTTTTCCATACAGAAAGAGTGAGGAGGGACTCCCACTCTGAGTGATTTCACTTTAGATGATAGGTAAAGAAAAAAAAAAAATATATATATATAGAAGGCTGTGCTTTTCTTTCTAATATGCTGCAGCAGTTTGGCTTGATACAATGGCAGCTCAGAGTTTTGGGAGATGCTCCTAGGAACTGGGAAGGCATAGGGAAAATGCAGCCATATGAAACACAGAATTCCCTGTCTCTCTGCCCTTAATATATGCTACACTTACACAAGAATGGGCAGGACACACTTCAGGCGCCATTAACACACCAAAACAAATATATCTTAGAATAGGTGCCTTGCCTTGTAAATCAAGGAATGGCACTCATACAGAGTGATTTTTCCATTCTCAGCCTACTTAAGAGTCTGAATCCAGGAGAGGCAATTCCACAGGCAGTTAGCTGCCTTGATGGAGGGGAATGCCATGCATCCAAGAGCATGGGGTGGGGAGGTGGAGAAGGACAGGACAGAGGCAAGCAAAAGAATTTAGCTTTATCTAAAATTCAAGCCTCTCCTTTAAGAAAAAATGTTTTCTTTTCACCTTGTCAGCCAGCGTAGCCATCTCTGAAGTAGAAAAGTTCAAAGAAATTGTGCTTCTATTGCCTAAATTTTAATTAGTCTGTGGGTAAATGGGAGCTTTGAAGTTGTCTTCAAATTTCCATGTGCCCTGTTGACTTGAAGAGACCAAAGACTCCAGCAATATCCAAAGCTGCCCTCTGCAGATGTGTAAACAATTCCAAAAAGTGCAAATGTGTGCATTTAGGTCTTAGCCTGAGAGATCTTTATAAGAATGTGCATACTAATTCCAAAAAGATACCTTCCACTCAGACCTATAGGTCTCCAAAAAATAGCTGAAAAGTCAGGTTCTTGAAAGTGCCAAGACCTGCAGACCCAGAGCAGGCTGCTGGGTCATAGCTTAGGCTGAGATGCTTTGAGCAATAAATTTGTGTAAGTGACAAAATCCTCCAGATTGTAGAAAAATCAGATGTTCATTTCCATGATAATTCATGCTTTGGTTGAGCTACTTTTGACTTATAGTGAGAGATGAATTTGACCTGCTCTCTCTCTCTCATCTGCTGGGCTGCAGCTGTGCCCTGTAGCACTGGATATGTATTCCAAGCTCATCTAGATGTTGAAACAAAAGCACAAATTAGACGACAATCTTCCATTCTTTCTGTGTGCTGCCAATACCTGTTTGTCACTATAATGGTATTAATCATCCTTTATTTATAGCAGAACATTGGAAGCTTCCATTTTTCCCTTTTGATTTATTTGTAGGACAACAGGTGCACAACTTAAGCAGGTGTATGGATGTGTGCATATGTTGTGAGTTTGCTGATAGCCACAAAACATCTTTAGTAAATTATTACTTGTATCAAAGCTGCCATTATTTTTATTTCACGCCTAAACTTAATTCCACAGCTGTTCGCTCCCACACTCCATTAGCTGTTTCGTGTCACAACTGCAGTAATGCAGCTTGGGGGTGCAAGACCTCTTCTCTCACCCTCCACGCAAACAAAACATCTCTAAACCATACACTGCTTCCAGTTTTTTCTGAAACTTGGGAGAGGCACTGAAAATGTATCAACAGTTTCCATTGGCAACTGCTGCAGAATAGCATGTTACTGGTTCAACAGCTGACATGAAATGCCTTTCCATATGTAAAGCTCTGCCTTAAACACACAAGGACCATGAAGAAAAAAACTTAGTACTTTCTTTTTCTTTTGTCTAACAGTAAATGGGTAGCGTTGAAGTGCTGGATGCTTTAAAAAATGCAGCTATAATTTTGGATCCAAGCTGTGAGAACACTCATTGGAGACAACTGTTCTCCCATGGGTTAGCCTTGAATAAACAATCACAGCTCTGTGTGATATTAGTACTTAACCAGATTCTAGCATTGAGCTGTTGCCTCGCCATGGTTACTTGCCTTTCAAACCAATGTTTCTTTTCCTTCTTTTTTGCCAAGATTCTTGCTTGCTTGGCAGTGGCTTGTTCTCATTTGAACTTTTGCCCTATTTTAATCTCCACCAAATTTCGACTCTAAAAGAACCTTTGCACTGATATCTCTTTGTTGCCCTGAATTTCTTTTCTGTGTGTGAGAACTTACTCAGGGACATGGCTTACGGGAAAGAGCCCAAGTGACTGTCTTCTTCTGAGTATCCAGCAGCTGGCAGACATCTGTGAGATTAGAAAATAAAGCCACAACAGCACAAGAGAGTAGCCACTCCCAAAACAAAATTAAATAGGAAATTAGGAGACACACAAACTACCAGGTCATTCATTTGGAGATTTATTTGTGCTTGTCAGCTCCTGAACTTGCCTCACTCCAATTCATTTGAGGATAACATCATTAAAACCCATGTAAGAGCATCACTCTAACACACAGGGTTCCAACCCCTCACCAGAATCCCTCAATTGTCCTGTTCCTCTGGAGCTGGCAGAGCACTGGGATCCCACGGACCATATTAAAGCCCTAAGGAAGGGGAACACACCTCTGGTTGTTTTAAGGCGATTTTCCAGGCAATCCAGAAGAAGCAAACCAACAGCTTGTATAACAAAATCTAAAATTCCTCCTTTACAAGAAAAATATATTATCTTGAAATATCTTGACAATTTTTCTTTGTTGTCTCTTGTGGAGATTCTTAAATGAGAAAATTAATGGGAACTTGCTGAAGTCCCTCTCCAGAAATTTCTAGCCACATAGCTGATTAATATTATTTCCACTGCTGAAAAATTAAAAAAAAAAAAAAGAAAAAAGAAAAAAAAACCCAACAAAACTTTGTCTTAGTTGCTCATTCAGCTTCTTATTCCTCAGAAAATGTCACTGCGTGGTTGCCTAAAGGAAAGGCAAGTGTATGTGTATAATATGCATGTGCTTATGTGGATACATACATACAAATGTACAAAACCACAACATAAGTATTTCATACTAACAGTTGGTTTTGGTAAAATCCATTTTCTTACCAGAATGATAACTTCCAATTTTCCAGTGTTAATTAAAAGCACTGTTATTATAATTTATTAATTTCTCAGTCTTGGCTGCATCATTTGGGTTGAATTTTTAGCATAAAGTAAAACACAGTTTAAGCCTGTATGACAACATACCCCTTTTGTATGCTGTATGTAAAATGAACCAGAGTAACATCCTGCTGGTATGTGCACTCTGACAGACAAACAAGATGTCAAGGATTCAGTCATCTATAGTCACCGATTAATAAGGAGTTGTGTACGCAGAATTACCTAAGACCAACTTCTCACCATTTAAAATTTTCTAACTTTCATTTAAATGTAGGAAAACCAGCAAGTTACAGCTTTCTTTTAAAATATAATCTTACTAATACTGCATATGTTAGAAGATTTTAAATGAAAGCAATTAAAAGTATATCCTTGTTTGCTTTTATTTATTAACTTTTAGAGGGAAATTTTCTTCACAGTAGCAAAATCAATACTCAGAGATAAAAATTCTAACAAGAATTTCCTTTCGCATACAATTTTATTGGCAGTTTAATTTTTCATCTCTATTGAAACAGTAAAATGTGAAAACAATGCTCCTTTTTTTTTTATTGTAAAAGGTCTTTATTTACTTTAAAACCCAAGCAGGAGGTACATGTTCAGCTGAGTTCAATCAATTTCTGCATCTTTGATATCTCTTCATTTGCACAGAATCCTGGCTGATGGAAAAATCACTAGCTAATTGACTAGAGTACACTTTACATGCAAGTGTTGGTACAGCCTGCTTTGCCTTGTATCTGAGTTGGAAGTGGACAAAAGTGCCCCTCTGAACATAGCATTCTGCTGCGTAGAATCCAGCTGTCACCTTGGACAATCTACCCCTTAATGCCTAATATACAAATTCCTAGCTGGATCCAGGTCAATTACTGTGCTTTCCTATTGCATACGTACAGCAGCAAATCACTGCACTACTCTGGGCACTGAGGGGAAATTACAGCACTCAGTGGGTCACTTAGTCTGAGATCGGAGCACAGACATGCAAAAGACAAGGGTCCTTTCCAGTCCTTTGCCATAACAGAGCAGAAGACAGAGAAGGAAGGCTGTTCAAAGCCTTGCATAGGTAGTAATGCCTTGCTTCATTCTAGGCTCTCCCATCTGATGATTCCAAAACTATTTGTATAGCTTGAGTCACTGGAAGATGCCAAGACAGACACAAATATTATGCCAACGTCATGGTAGGGAATGGAGATGCAGCCAAATTTGGTAACTTCAGTCCAAGACTCACACTGAGATGCACACCTAATACAGCTCCGGCTGTGTTTCTTACGCTAGAACTGGTCTTTCTGGTGAATGGAAGCCTCCATTATATGAGCAACACCAGAAAAAAACTGTGGCTTCAGAAATGCAGATGGGAGCACACACAGAGCCATATTCTGTCACCAACTGCGTGGCTCCCACCAGGTAGCAATTAGCACAGAATGTGCACCACAATATGCAGGTGCAATAATCCTTAACCGCTGGCAAGACTCCTCATCCAGCACCTCCCATTGTTCTGGTTTTCAGGCAGACTCACATAGCCAGGACTGCCTAGGCTTTGGGAAGAGGCTTCTCCCCATACAATGACAACTTTTGTCCCAGTGCAGAGTGTCACTTTCCCACATGGAGCAGTCCCTTGATCTGCGAGTAGTGCCTATGACTTCTTCGGGAATCATTTGCAAAGGACAGTGCAGCTCAGCAGGCTCTTTGTAAATGTGTGTCCGTGACACATTCATCACTAACAATAACCTCTGTAATCATTTACAATGTCTTTGGGCCTCTGTGTGTAAAAAAAAATGCTGCTATGCCAAGCCAATGGGAGAAAAAATTGTGCCGTGGTTGCAGCTTTAAAACTGGGACTGTGAAGCATTATTCGTATCAAGGGATGAAACAAGTTGGAGGGGTGAGAAAACGTGAAAGGAAATAGGCTTAGGGAAACAGAAGCTGGAAGTAATCAATAAATCATAGAATAAAGTAAAGAGAAAGAACCTTTAAAATGCCCAGCTTAAATGTCAAGAGTATTAGAACAAAAGAACTCCAAGAAGGAGAATGTGTGACAGGAAAATATGCTGAAAGTCTGGTAGAAAGTATATTCACTTCTGAGCATGAAAAAGTACAGCAAATGAAAGGCAGGAGAGAAAAACAAAGAAATTTCGCAATTGTGTAAATTCATCTTCTTTGTATAGGCTGAACACATAGGATCAGTGTTATTGTTTCTAGAAGATTCCGGGGAGTAAAATTGGGTTAAAAAGCCAAACATCCCAGCAGTGGAAAAGATCAATTTTAAATTTTATAGATGCTGGGAATGTGTTATCTCCTATGCATGAAGGTATGCCATCAATATTGCAGAGTAATAGGATCTTGCTTACGTTATACTACACCAAAAAAGAAAGAGAGCCAGGGGGGAGTTGGTCTTATATTTATCCCTGGACAAATTCAGTCAGCTAAAATTTAGGGTTTTTTCTAATGACTCTTTTTCAGTGATGCATTTAATCTTACATAGCTGCAGTCACACATAGGTCTAGGCATATGTGTTTGCCCTACTGAAATCAATGTATATATCCACATAATTCAAGTTAAGCTGGTACTCAAAATATTTTTCCAAGTTGGAGACTAAGTGCTGATGGATTATCTAGTTGCTATAAATTGCACGGCTGCTTCTGATCTTGGCTACTGGCTCAAAAACCTATTCTGTTTGAAGCGAACTTACAATACTATTATTCATGTAACATAATAGATTCTTCTAGTACTACACATGTTGGATATTGTGAAACAAAATTTTTTGTTCAAACAGGGTTTGCAGTCAACTGAGCAAAGGCTGCTTATGCTCACCTTAGTTGAAACCTGCACGGAAAGAAACTACCCCACTTTGCTATACCTTGAAGAGCAAAATTTGGGAATAGAACCTGTCATAGATGCTGCTGGGGCATGTGTGTCCAGTGAAAGGCAGACAGACAAACTTCTGGCCCTGTGCTTTGGGTGATGGGCTTCCTCAAGCATTTAAGATGTTAGGGCTTGTGAAGCTATTGTGCCACAGATCTGGGCCCTGCTATTAAGTGCCCTGGTGGTTCCAGCTACTGCACAGGGCTTTTGTTTGGGCCAAGGGCCAGATAGATATCCTTTGCAATATGTGTGCAGTCAGGACACAGTTGCAGTAAAATGTCATTAAAAACCACACATATTTCTTGTTGTGGGACTAAAGCATCACCTTAAAACCATATGGACCACTCAGGCAATGGCAGAGGAGAAAAAGTATATTGAATTGGTTGTGAAATACTGTCAGTTTAAATCAGGTAGAGGTATTTAATAGGGAGAAGAGAAGCTTCTCTCAGAGAAACTTAGTCCATTTTAAAAAGTCTTCATTAAACTATCCTGCCCTTCTGCTGCATTCACATAAATGACAGTACTGATGTGTAACAGTAATGTCAGCAGGTAAATTGAGTGTTAATGGTTGTGTTAATGCTTCTGAGCTTGCCCCCTATAAAAAGGAGATGTTTCCAAAATCCTGACGGGTCTGACATGAGCAGAGTGCTGAGTCAGGGAAAAAACCCAGCTTACTGCAAGCGCTCAGTTGACAGCAAAGGATTTTGTGGTATGCCTCAACGAGACATTTAAAATTTCACTCATAATTTTATGAAATGTCTCTCATTTAAGTTGTCAAAGCCTGACAGGCTTGTTAACAGCATCAAGGGGTGAATGGTCCTTCATCTTCTTGCTCTTGCTCAACTGAATGATCAATGAACAAACTAAAGCTGACAGCTGCTGCGAAGATTTCAAGAATTAAAGGAGATGCAGAAGATGTGTTCTACTCCTCCCTGTCTAATTCAGCCTAAAGAATTTTTTATTTGTTTCAAGAAAGGCTGGAAAAGCAAGAACAGCAGTAGTTTTAATCCTGTCTTTAAGTCTAGCTTTTCTGCCCACTCCAGCAAGGCCCACTAGACAGGAACAAGGCAGGGCAGCTCATGAAACTGGAGTCCACCTGTTATTTTCTGTTTCCAGGATATTCTTCTACCAGGAATCCAGGAGCTGAGACCCCATTAATGGAATAAACATTGAAGACTATCAGAGTGTCCACAGGATTTACACAATAGCTTGACAAATTTTACTGTACGAACAGCAAAACAAGTACTTTTTTAAGTAATTGTCCTGCATTAAAATGCCAGTAATTTTTTGGATGATGTTAGCTTTTACTTTAACCTGATGTCTTCAGTCCATGTCTAAGTTTCCCCAAATTTTCCTGTAAAAAAAGTAGTGATGTACATGAAATACAATGATTTTTCTCGGCATATCAATACTTGCTGAAAGCCAATTTTGACTTTCAAGATGTACTTGAAACCTCATTCTAAGAATTAATGAGGGAACCAATTACATGAATAAATAGCCAGTCAGATTGGCTAAATTTTGAACATTAGGTCAAGATTACAATAAACCAGGTAATGACATGCAAACCAAGAGTGACTCCAATCTCAGGATGTGTAATACACTGTGAGGACACACAGTGGGAGGACAGAGGGAACCTCTGCATAGCCTGCTCAGGGACATTTTGTGATCAGGAAGTTAGACATCATTAAATAAATGATACCTTAGAAGTTATTCAGCTCTCTTCTATCAAACCAGCAAGGTCTGCACTGCAGTTATTACATGCTTGGCCAAACTGATAAACTTCAATGATGAAGTAACAGGCCTGGCATATTAGGGGAGAGCAAAGGGTTTCATTTCTCTTGGCAGGACCTTCAGCATTGTCTCCCCTAACACCACTTGCATAACACTCAGCAAACTGATGAACTGCATGGTAAATAAAAGAACAGTGGACTGTCAGTTTACATGTGGACTGTAAACTGGCAGAACTACCAGGCTCAAAGGCTTGTGATGTGGCTGGCATGTCCAGCTGGAGGCCAGCCACTTTTTTACTGTGAAAGTAATTAAATGTTGCATAAATTAGCCAGAGAGGATGTGGAGTTTCCCTCTTTGGAGACATTGAAAGCATCAGTGGACACAGCCCAGAGGACTGAGTTCTAGTTTACACTGCTTTGAAAAGCGGAGTTGGAGTAGATGATCTCCAGAGATGATCTCCACTTTAGCCATTCTGTAATTCTGTGACAGTCCCATCTTTGTCTATACCTTGAAGGTATTGGCATACAAAATGTTTGTTTCTTTTATTCAAGGAATGGCACCATCAGTCAGTGTTTTTTTACGGAAAATGTATCAGTTTATTGTCATTTCCTTGACATGTAAGCTGAATTTACAACTCTATTGCCATCCTTATTTTTCCCATTTCTTACTTCAACTTTGCAGAGTGCTCTCTAATGAATAAAGTCTATAGAGTATCTTACACAATGAGAAAAGCGAAGAACCGGTTACCCTTTATTGAGAAAGAGTCATTTTGAAAGCTGCATTTGTTACCTAGCTCTGTTGAGTCAGCACAAAGGTTTTCTTTGTTGCAGAGTAGTTTGTCTATAGTGTGTACCACAGTGTCCTTTGTAAGTATGCTGTATATAAGGTCTGGTATTCCTGTCCCAGGGTTAGCAACTCTGCATGGTGCCACAGTCCTAAGAAAAACTCAGACATGGAAAGCCACTTTCAGGAGCTCCATTTTCCTCCTATTTTTTAATGCCATCCATGTCTGGCAATCACCAATGGTGGGTATTTCTTTTGTGCCTCTGCCTGCTCCTCCTGTATCTATATATAATGCAAAAGAGTAATTTCCTAATCTACACTGTGCTGTTTTACTACAGGCAGATGCAATTTCTAACTGCAGCGGTAGGTCTCAAATCAAAGATACATCTATTTCCCCTATCGTTTTAGGACCTGGGACAATCCACAGACTGAACTCTTAATGCCCCAGTCCTGATTCAGATGTTCCCATGAACCAATCTTTTTCCATGTCCCCCAGGGCCAATGCAACACTGCCACAGTTGTGACACCTCATTTCAGTTCTGAAAAATTTTGCATGGCTGCTGCAAAGAGATCTCAGCTAACCACCAGAAAAATATCTCACTGAACTTCAGATAGAAGCAAAATTGACACATGCTTGGGGATAAGAGAGTGGCACATACAGCAGGGAAGAGAGAATCGCTGGTGAAAGACTTCATTCAGTCAGGGACTTCATTCTTGCTGACGAGAAGACCTTGAAGTCTCAACCTAAAAATTATTGCATTGTTGTAAGAATAAGAAAAAAAAATCACTCATTACTACAAAAGCATTCACAAGGCCATTCAAGCACATTGAAAGCTTCTCTGAAAATATGCCTTCTGATAAGTTTTTGAGCTATGGGATTATTTTTTTTTTTAATTTTACATTTCAATTTTCCCCACCATGTTTTCTCTTATTTAAGTTCATTCTAAATGTACATATATAAATGCAAATATAAATATGTGTATTTATAAACATGTATGCATGTGTGTATGCAAGAATATAACCATATAAGCATATGTTTATTTATTTGCATCCTGTGTGCATGTGTCCAACTACTATAGCAGAATTCTTCAGATGAATAAATGTTTTGCAATCCATTAATTTTTGCCTTCTTCCTGCACTTGTTACACCAGCACCAATTAACTTACAGGGACTGTTTCTAGTACAGTGGTTCTCAATTGAAGCAGCAGTAAGCTCAAAATAATTTTAGGCCAATATTTAGGCAAAGTTGCGAGCTAAAACAAACACAGGGCATGTGTATTTGTCTATGAGGCTCATCCTGCCCTGCACTGCTGCCCAGCTGCTAAGTGAATCCCCAGCCATAATCCCAGAATGAAGAAGAATGTTGGGGATCACGGAGATAGGGTGCTCTTCAGCATCTAACAACAAGCAAGCCGTGCTGCTTGCCAGTGCCTGATGCTGATTATAATCGTCTATGTTGGGAAATGGAGATGTGGCTACATAGAAAAAGTTGGAGCTAAGTCCCTCTGGGCAGGGATGCCCCATCTGTTCCCGAGAACCACCCTACCCCATCCAAGGCTTCAGGGCGGCACAGGGCTGAAATACTCCTGGGAATATCACTGGTGGGCAGGGAATCGAACAGGTCACTGAGTCCTCGTCAACCCCCCCCAGAGCATGTGCTGAAGTTAGTCACTACCAGTAGCTGCTATATTTATAGAGGGATGTCGTAAGTTTGACGTAAGACACGATTTGTTTTTTCTGTACAGCAGGGCAAAGGTGCCTTTCTCCTCCCCTTCTTCAGTTTTTGGATAAACCCTTACTTGTTTTCACAGGAACATTAGCTCAAATCTGCTGCTACTGTGTGCAGCTGATAAAACTATTGCTTGGGAAGACCATATGTCACATGGAACTACTCAAGAGGCATAAAGCCCCACTTTTTGCCAATCCTTTAAAGATACAATTTTATGCTCAGTTAAAATGGAAAAGAGCATTATGTTTAAAGATAAACCTATTTATTGTGCAGCCGCTTTGCTTAATTCTGTCACCAAATTACTTGTTAGTAAGACATTTGGACTGTCTTAAAAAAAAAAAAAAGTTGTTGCACATCACTTTCTCCTTGTTTATCAGTTGCTATGACAATGCTAATGACAATATCACCACAAACAAGGACTAAAATCTTTTACTAGAGATATGAAAAGGCCAAATAAATTTGGAGGAGAAAGTTTCCTTTATTAAAATACTTCTTGTTACCCTCCTTGACCCAGGTAGTTGACCAATATTCAGGGTCTCTACAGGTTGTTTCTGTTTGGAGAACAAATGGATGAGGGAGTGAATTGAGCTTTTTCATGTGTCCCTGTTTGTTTAGAAAAACTGCACACAATGTCCCGTTACACTAGGCACAGCAGGAATCAAAACTATAGTCAGTGTTTTCTCTTTTCCCACTTTCAAGCTTCTTTTGAGCCACAACTCAAGTTATCTCTGCCTTAGGTTTCTCTCAAGGTGAGGGTACAAGGGTTTTCCTTGCTGCCTCTGGTGTGTCCTTGCTACTTGCTATGTCTGCTTCTTTGATGTTTCTGCTGTCACTTTCTGAGTTGCTCCATTTCATCATATGCCACCTTGTCCCCAGCCTTTGCAGTTGGATTCTGGAGAAGTGCCTCAACCCCCACAGTTCAGCACTGTAGGCATGTGTGCCACAGTACGTAGGGTGCGGAATGTTATGGTGCAGCTCCTGGAGTCTCAATGAGGATGTCCCAAAAAGAAGGCAGTTCTTTTCCTAGGGAAAGGAAGCTTTCTCACCCACCATTTTCTGCAAGGTTTCATGGCTGACTTTCAGCATAACACTGAATTTATTTCCAACAGTGTATTTTTGCTCCCTGTCAGATCAGTTTCTCCACAGTAGTGCTATAAGGTGGGGGAGCAGAAAATATGTTACTATTTCCTAACAAAACAGCCTCTGATGCAACTATAATAAAGTTGTGAAAAAGTCCTATAGGAGTTAAACAGATTTGACAGCATTTAATTTCCATAAATTTAGGGCCTGATCCTGCTTATCTTTTGCTAATGAGTACTAGAGGGAGAGAATGCATTTTTTTTTCAGACAAACTAAAGACAGAAATAATGCCCCAGCTCAGCAACAAAAGACAGGTGTGGGATTAAGCTGTTGGGATGTTTTTATGGCCAACAGAGGTAATTTCAGCATTCCTGCTCTGGGTTAGACCCACCTTTGCTGTGACCAACTGATTTCCTGTCCAGGCCTGACTGAGATACACAGACACTGCCTCTGGTAGTAGCTCTGTTGATGTCCATTGGGGCTCTTTGATTGCAACAAAGGTTGCATATGGCATAATCTCCACTCAGACAGGGAAAGCTGTTTGATTTTGAACAGCAAAAACTCATAATAGTTGCATTTTCTTTTGCTTTTAAGGAAACGGACACCAGCAGTTTTAATTTAGCTCATGTTTATGCCAGGGCTATTGACATGGCCCATGCAACACATGCTTGGGCCATGTCAATAGCCTACTGCAATTACTAGAAAACTGCTTCTAGTTGTTCTCAGCCATGACACATCTCTAGTTTTCATATACTTTTTTTTTATCATTTCTTCCATAAACTCAACTCGCCACATTCATATTTATGTAGGTGATGGTCTGTGATGGGATTCAGTGTAGACTCTGAGTGAGAAAGATCCTCCGGTATGACCTCATAGACTTATAACTTTGGAAACAAGTCCTTCACTACCACAGTTGAGCTATAATTTTTGGAAGGCCCCAGCATCACAAATTACGTCTTTGGCCACATTCACAGCAGTAATATAATACTTTGATACTGATGAGACTGTCAGAAGTTGTCCTTCTAGACTGCGTTGTCACCCATTAAACTGGGGTGGGCATGAAGCTGGTGAACTTCATGCCATGAAAAACCTCTGAATTCAATAGAACCTCATTTAAATGGAACATCATATGCCAGAACAGAGGGAGCTTGCACCTTTAATTAAAAATCTCAGGCTATCCATTCATGCAGCCTGTCCTTAATCCCTCGGAAATGCCCTTTGCTGAGATTATTCTTTCTTAATTCATAGACAGTGAACAGTATATATTTGGTTTAGCCTTTGAAACATATATTTTGTTTAGCCTTGGAGAAAAGGGGATGAGTTTTCTCCAAGCACTGTAGAGGGTAAACATCTCTTTGCATGAAGCATCCTGTTATGGGTATGTTGTATGTAAACTAAAGTGAATGATTCTGCTGAGCTCTCAACAGAAGATGGAGTTTGGCATAATCATGTCTTCTGAACACAGGTTTTCTGAACAGTAGGAAAATGGATTTGGATGTGTGCAACTACTGTTGTACAGTATTTGGATTTGGAGGGCAGAGGGGAGGGGGAGTAATTAATTCTCACCTTAAAACTTTGAAGGAAACAGTTCAAAAAGCTCTAGTATGGTTGTTACAATAAGATTGTGAAAAGAAGCATTAGGTATTCTCAGGTTGACAGGTTATTAATTTCTTACATTTTCAATAAATTGATAATCACGAGGTCAGAGTCTTTGGAAAAAAATCTCCCCTCTCAAGCAAGTATCTTTAACAATCCACTCTACTATAATTATTCTCTGTTATACTCTCAGAACAAGGATTTGAGAACTCCTCACTCAACCCTAAATCTGTAGAACAATCCTAGATTTGTATGAACTGGTACATGTCCCAGCCTGATCCAGGACAGAGGGGAGCACTCAAACTTATTTCTCTTGAACCTGCCATGAGACTGGTCTTTATGTTGCCTTACACTGACCTTTTGCTGGCTACAAAACAGCAGTCAGTCTCAGTCAGCATAGAGCTGGGTGTTGAAGATAACCCATGAACATTTTTGGAACCAGTGCAAACCCAGTGTCAGCACTTGCAATACAAGTCTAGCTGAGATATATTTTATGGCATAGAGGGACCACTGGAACTGGATTTAAAGCACTGAACCACAGCCTCAGAAGCATGCTCTAAATGTAAGGTGATTACCCCATGAGGCCATTTTGCCTCAATTCTCTTTTTGGATGTGTTCCACGTTGCTCACAATGCTTTCACATTCACTGAGTCAGAGAGCATGAGAGTAACTCTTCAGTGAAGGGTTCAGGGCACTTGCTGGAGAGGGCAAGCACATGGCTTTCAGCACAGAATGAGGCACTTCAGTAAAGTAGAACAGCATCAACAGGAGCAACAAGCCACCTCCAGCCCCACAGCACTCACTGGCCTGCTTAGCCACATGTTTTTGGAGGGGGACTTGTGGAGGAGTATTTGAGGAAACTGATATCCCCATCCCCTTGCTCTAGCTGAGACCACTGACCATGAGGGAGGAGGGTTCAGTCTCATCCTGTCCTTTCCTACCTAGCCTGCCATGTGTGCATCCCGCTCCTTTCCAGCGCAAGCTGTAAGAGCTCTGTGGCTCTGAGCCAGGGCAGCAACCCCACAGTGAGGGGTTCCAAACAGCTCACTGCACCCTCCTGCTTGTGTCCTGAATCCTGCCTGCATCCTTACTCTGTAACTATTTTGTTCTGTTTATGGCACCTGGCTTAAGGCTGATTTGCCAAGCTACCTTGGCAGGCAGTTTCCCCCTATGCTAACATGACTGGTAGCACTTGACTGACAAAATTCATGTATCAGGTCAGGATCTCTTTTATGCCACCAGCAAACATGCTGTCAGGATTAGTTTAAAGCTCCACCATGTTTAAAGAGGCCAGATAGGTGGTTTGTTCCTTCCTTCATCCTTACACCCTCTTCTCTTCTTATCAGGAACACTGTTTGCTGCTAAACTAATGTTTGCAGCAGTTATTATAAGCACACTGACCTGGGACTTGCCATCATCCCACGAAAGCAATCCTACCCTCAGCTTTGTTAGGAGTGATCTAGTTCCAGGTTTTTATTCGGTGACATATTCTCAATTTTGCTCGTGCTGGTCATTAGCATCTTTGTGGTGAAAATCGGTACTCTTGATACTTAGTTAAAGCCACCTCTTGTTTAACCCCACAGGCCAAAAGCCTCCTCAATCAAAGGCCTGAACATTAGGTTAGACTGAATAGACAATGTGTAGTCACTAGTTAGAGCAATGCCTTTCTTTGGGAGTAAAATATTAACACACTCCTGTGGGAAAAGACAATTCTGACTTGATGATAGCATTTCACAATTTCTAAACAAAAAGCGAGGTAGAGCAAAATCAGGCCCTTGTTCTTTTCCTTAGCTATTATTCCTGACTAAAAGTGTTTGCTCAAAAACTCATTGCAAAGTATTTTTACAGTCCTATATGCTTAAAATTATTACCGTTTTGAAAAACTGACATCAGCTGCTTGTGCCCTGCTTTGTTGTCTACAATCTTCCAAAGACCATTTAGCAAAAGTCCTGGAAACCCCAGTCGTGTGGCACGTGTTTTTTTCTCTTCTCTTTCAGAATAGTTCCATTATTCCACTTTTGAAAGATTTGATATTTTGTTCCTATACTGATTTAGAAGCATCTGCTAATAAATTGACAGGTTTTGACACCTTCCCATAATTTTAGAGCTTTTTCACCTTAGCTACTGAGTGCTGCTTTTATGGTTTCAGAAGGCTTTTTGTTCACACAGCTTCCATCTTGAGTAGCTCGTTGAATGGGGTTGTCAAGACAGCTATGTTTCATGTACGTTTTTCCTGGAACTGAATTCAGTGTTGCCTATAAAATTATAGTTTCTCTGTCTGCAGCAGGTTTTGTTCTGCAACGGCTAGCTTTTGATTTCGGTGATTTCTCTCTTGCTAGCATCAAATCTATTTAAAATACTTTCATAAGGAGATTGTTTTTATTGGTTGCACTTGAAATTAATTTTATTCAGTATATTACCCTCTTTCATTACACACCTAACAGATCTAGGCTCATCATTTGCTCTGTGTGTTCACTGTTGTGCCCAGTGTGTTCACTGGGAATAGAATGTCTGAATATCTGTATCCAGTAAATGGAAAACCAGTTGTCATTAGAGCCTTGTTGCTACTCTTTAACATATGCATCATGGCACTACTCGGAGGCCCTGGCGAATGAAGCTCTGTTTAGCTTGGATCTGTGAGTATCTATATGAAAAGTGAGCATATACTCTAAATAATCACTGGCAGATGAAATAAGTCTTTGCTAAATGTAGCTTGCCAGCAACGTAGTTTTTCTTCATCTAAGATGTAAGCCCTTGGATTTCTTCTGTCTCCAGTAATGTGCCATTACAGTGAGGCTTTTTTTTCTACTTTTGGTTGGCAGATTCCTGCTCTATGGCTTACTTCTAAGGAAGGTCAGTGAAAAGCAACCAGATAAGCAAGCCTAACGTCAGTCTGTGGGTGTAAACTGATCACACAAGATTAATATTTGCTTTAGACACAATAAAAAATAAAATAAATAAAAAAAATTGAAAAAAAAAATGTGGAAAACCACTAATTTAAAGACTTGACACACAGTCTTTGTAGAAGTCATTGTTTTAAACTTTGAAATATTTTTTGTTGTCCCTGTCAAATAACCAAAGACAGAAAGCGATTTAGAACACTGAGCAAGGGTCCAGAGCAAAAACATCAAGTGAAAATGGTAGGCACAGCTAGGATCTGATTGTCTGGTTCTGTATGACAATGTATGAACTTGGGCTTACAGACGAGGTAATCAATTAAGAATCCACTGATTCTTTCCTAGGGCTCACTGAAACTTACCTGATGTCCAGAAGTCTGAAATCTGTGGTAGGCATATGTCTTTTCCTCAGCCTTCTTCCACAAGTAAACCTGCAAGCATGTAAATGGAAGCCTGTTTGCTGGGACAACAGATGAGACACAGTACCCGTTCAGCCACTTTTCACCTGGGGACTGCTTAGGGAGGAAGTCTGAAAAGTCAGGCAGAACACCCAATCCTTTTGAAAACCAGGCATGACAAGAGCTGGGATCTCTTTTTATCAAAGATTGCTGACAATATAGTTCAGGACAGGGAGGGAAGAAATAGTTAATTTTTAAAAAAATTTCCTATTTCTAATTGCAAATTCTAGACACATTTTAAAAATCTGAATGTTATTTTGAAAACTAGTTGAAAATGTTATATTAATGGCTAAGTTTTATACAGATATTTTCATACTATATCTTCATATATTCATAACTAGTTGGTGCTGTGTGCAATATTATTATTTATGTGGTAATAGGGCAGTTCAAAAACGGTTTCATTTTACTGGCATATCACTAAACACTCCTGCTATCTGGTACCAAAACAACTGCAATATTCATAAATCTCCTATTTGATTTGTAGTGAAAAAACATTGACAGCATCAGGATTACAACACAAACAGGAAGCATTCTGTACTAAGAAAGACAGTTATATTAAGTGGATATTGTTATCTTTATCTGTCACTAATTTATCTGTAACAAATTGCTTTTAATAATTTTTTAAAGAACACTTTTAAAAAAGGTAAATAAAAAAGTGAAATTAAAAAAAAAATCTTTCTCATCTCAATGAATTAGACTTTTTAAATGGCTATAATTTCTGCTTTTTCCTAAATTAAAAAAAAAAAAAACCTTAACTATTTCCAGTGAAATATATAGCTATGAAGAAAACAAAGACTTCCAGTAGCATGTTGCTGATCTTGTTACCAATTTTGTGTTTTGAGAATTTTTTGGTGGTACCATAAATAATAGCTTACATTCTAAATATTTCCTTTTTGAATTACACACCAGGCCAAATTCTGCTTTATTATGCATTAAGCACTTATACTAGCTCACAGGTATTTTGGGGATACTATCCATCATAAAACTGGGGCAGATTTTGCAGTCTCCTATCTATTTCATTCTACCTTCCCTTCCCGTTTTTTAACGACTTATATTAAAAGTGTCACCTTAGAAATGTCACAACATGATAAACTGTCACTTGACTTTTCACTTTTTTCACACCTAAATTACTGGACAAAGACTTTAGCAGTAGACCTCTGGTGAATTCCCTTCCAAAGCACCAATATGGATAAGTTCTATCATACTCCATGCCAGACAATTTGGGTAAGTTTTAGAAGAAGCTGAGAAGTTGTTTCTTGTTTTGGTTTCTATTACACTTCTATGCAGTATATAAGTTATTCATGTTATTTATTCTGGTGCTTTATTAAATCATTGCACTTTCCTGTTTTTTCTTGGTTGTTTGACCTTGTATGATATTTAGCACTCAAGAGTGGTGTGAGAAGGGACACTTATATCTTATTTTGTGTTTAGAAGGGGGAATTCTGCTTTGACTCTGTTGTGGCTGTTGACAAACACTGACAAGGGCAGCCCTGGCCAGTTAACCTTTTGCAAAGTTATGCCAAACCAATTACAGAAATCTGACATGAAGCACTCATCTTCAGCTTCCCAGTTGCCAAATACACATTTTTTTTTCCCACAGTAACTTCCTAAGCAAGCACATCAGTACAAGATACCTTGCATGCATACCTTGATATTTTTGCACACCTTTTCTGCTAATATTTCCTTCTCTCACCACCTACAACTGTTTCCCCAATGCCAACACATATTTTGCAAGATCTGTAAGATGGCTGAAAACCCCCCCAACCTCCAATTGCTATTTGCAATGTGATTAGACAGGTCAAGTTTAATTTCAGCACCGTGCATGAATCTGTTATCCAATCATCCTAATGATACACTACTCAAACCAGCAGTGGTGCTGAGGATGGAAAGAAAACCTTGATTTTAAGTTGTCTGCCAATGATTGCAGTTTTCATAACACTAACGCAATCATCCTTGGCTCCCTTTGCCAAAGGTAGGGAACATTCATATCTCTTCATGTCACTGGACCTGGAGCTGTGTGACAGATGAGTAAAGGTATGACAGAAAGAATGCAGCACTGCAAGAGGGACTGCTTTTCCTCAGCATTAAGGCAAAGGTATATGCTTAATAAAATCAGATTTAAGAATAATTTAAGAAATATTTTACTTTAAGAATACCATCTTTCCAAATACTTTAAGAAAATACCATCTTTCAGGTAGAAGATACAGCCCCTCCTCATCTGAATATTGCTCTCTAGGTTACATAATCCAGCCTACTGAATCAAGAAACCACCAGCAGCAGTCTCAGATAACTTGTTTTGGTTTGCCATTTCATCAGTAGATGCACGTGTTTGAGGCACTCCCATATTTAGTGGAATATGCCTCCTTGCAGGGACACAGCTTATTGGATGGCATACATGCCTTGCTGCACACCCTGCCAGGGCCTGAGCATCTCCCAGCAAACAGCCCTCCAGCCAGCAAGATGTGCTGCTTGATAAGGGAGGAATCACTGCCAGATCAAGACAGCTACTGTGAGATGCAGGAACAGGCTGAATCAGCACAGGCAGATCAAAACGTCAGCACAGCTGTCACCTCTGCATGCTAAAGTTTCTTGCAGGGAAGTGAAACAGCTAGAGAAGGGAACTCTTTGCCTCTAGTTTTCATAATGTCACTCCAGAGCTGCTCTGTATGCATGCTTTGCCTCTGTGAGACTCTTTGGAATGTCTATTATCCATGGGAAAAAACCCTTTCCCAATACAGACTATAAGCAGAGGCACCAGAGTCAAGCAGGAGCATTGGAACACTTGTGATACAGTAAACTAGAGCCTCTATGTGTAGCTGTCCTGTGACAGCACCTCCCATTCCCATTTCCAGAATACCTCCTGGTCCTTAAATGTGCCAAACACAAAATTTGGCACTAAGAGCTGACTTCTGCGAAAACATAAATTGACAGATTACCTTCTTTTTTAAGAAGCCCCACTTATTCCATTTTCCCCAGAGCCAAGCATGATGTGCAGTCATGCAAGAATAAAATACACTCTCTTTAAAATCACTTTTCATTTCTGTGCTGGGGTTGTCCTGGCAATATAACCTCTGAGCTGCTGGCAATATGGTCTTTTGCCCACCCAGGCTCTACCCACAGCAAACCACATGGGCCACATTTATGAGAAAAGCTCAGCCCTCAAATACAGAGGAGAGGAATCAGACAACTGCTGACGCCAGGCAAGGACCTGCCAGGGGTCCCTCCATGAACTTGAGCAAAATCACAGAATTATAGAATTGTAAAGGTTGGAAAAGACCACTAAGATCACGGAACTCATCTGTTATCACCCCAGTGGTAAAACAGGCCCCAGTACCCTATATCAGACACCTGAGCAAACCTAATCATTTCATAATACTAATTCTGTAGTTTCAATTATTTCATAGTCATAGAATGCTTTGGGTTGGAAGGGACCTTGAAGATCATCTAGCTCCAACCCCTCTGCCATGGGCAGGGACACCTTTCACTAGACCAGGTTGCTCAGAACCCCATCCAACCTGGCCTTGAGCACTTTCAGGAATGGGGCATCCACATCTTCTCTGGCCAGCCTGTGCCAGTGCTTCCCCATCCTCAGAACACATTTTCTTCCTAATAACCAATCTAAAACCACCATCCTTCAGTTTAAAGCCATTCCCATTCCCCCTTGTTCTATCACTACATGCTGTTGTCAAAAGTCCCTATCCAGCTTTTTTGGAGGCCCCATTAGGTACTAAAGGTGCTATAAAGGTATTATAAAGGAAGATGCTGTTAAGTCTCCTTGAAGCCTTCTCCTTCCCAGGCTGAACAACCAACTCTCTCAGCCTTTCCTCACAGGAAAAGTGAGGAAAGGCAGCAGCCCTCTGATCATCTTCCTGGTTCCCCTTTAACTCCTTTGAACAGGTCCACGTTCTCAGCCCATCCTCAGCACTCCCAGCTATTAATATTTAACAACTTACTCTCCCTACAATATTTACCTAAAACGATGTGGCAAAAACTGACTGGAAAAAATTAAAAGAAAAAAAAAAAAAAAGAAAACAAACAAAGAAAACAAAACAAAGACATCCCGATGTCTGAGCCTGTAACCTATTTTCAGTGATGGGGTGCGGGGGAGGATAACCCACACCATCTCAGAGAGCTGGAGAAATGTTCTGCCCATTCCTCAGCCTCACCCTGCCTCCCCCTGACAACAAACACCTCCTCAGCACGTCAAGATTCCCGCAAAAACACCCCGAGTGAGAACTGCTCTGGTGCGTACTTGAAATCGCTGGCAACGAAGGGGTGTTGGGTGCTAGAGGTACGCTCGGGGCAGTGAGGGGTGCCTGGGGCGAGGATGGGTGCTTGGGGCAAGGAAGCTGAAGCGGAGCTTCCTCCTCAGGACTTAGGGCAAGGAAAGAGCTTTCTTTAACAGGGAGGGAGGTATTATGTTATTACAGTAAGGGACGGAGCCTGCCCGTCCTTCCCGGCCCCTCAGGCGGCGGAGGCGCGGCCGCCGGGCTCCCCCTGGAGGTGGCGGGGGGCGGCGGCGGCGGGCAGCGCTGGGCTGCGGCGGCGGGGCCGCGGCCCTCCCTCGCTTGGCAGCTGAGTAGTAGTAATGCTAATGATAAAAATTAAAACAACGAAGCCGTTATTGTTGCTGCTGTTGTTGTTGTTGTTGTTAGTTTAGGTAATTCACCAGCAATCGTTGCGTGGACAGCCCCCCTTTAAAGAAGGCTCCGGAATAGGAGCCAGCCGGGCAGGGCCCGTTGTCTCCCGGCACGGCTTTCCCAAGGAGAGCGGATCCATGCCGTCCTCCTGCAGGCAAAGTTGGATCTGCATGGCCTTTGCGTGCCTGCGAACTGCAGGATTGCGGGATCGGGGATCTGCGGCCACGCTGCTGTTGAAGGTAATGGACGGGGAGGGCCAATCTTCTGGTGTGCGTGCCGTGGTGACGCGTCCAGCACTGGAAGCGTTGTCACTGCCCCTCCAGGGTCACCTCAGCCAGCACCCTGCAAAGGAGATGTGTGCTGCGATGGAAAAAAAGATCTGCAATCCCTTGTTCGTGTGTTAAACGCCATCATGGAGTGGCTAACCATAGGAATAGGTCACAGCTAGACACATTGGTGGGTGGTGAAAAACTAAAAAGAGTCTAGGCTTCATCTTCTGCATTATAAATAAATGAGGAGGAAAACTTTGATTCATCAGCACAGGCTAATGATGAGGGTTTAGGCTGTCATAAGCCTCTACAGTTTGCTCCAGTCCCACAGAAGTGGGACCTCCAAACATACCTCAGAGGTTTCTGATTGATGAATTTCTGGTTATTTAGTGAAGCCCTGGCTACTCAGGCCGTGAAAAGTGGGAACTAGGTCTGGAGTTAACATGTCGAGGGAGTCTAAGAGCAGTGAAACCTGTACCCCCTGCTTTTTCTCATGCTTTGGTGCTACCAAATCCTGCTCAGAGCAATGTCTGTGTTGCCTCAGTCTTCAAATCCTATTACAGGTGATTAAAATAATCTAGAGTTAACAAATTCCCAAATCACCCTACCCAAGTCCTTGTATGAAAGAAAGGGCATAATTTCCGACAGACTGGATGTGGAAAAATTAATTTCCTGGCATCCAAACATAAGAACAGCCATGCTGGTTAAGACAAGTCCATCCAGCCCAATAGACTGTCTCAAATATAAACAACAGCTGATGCCTGGGGAATGGCATAAGAGAGGGGTAAGCACACAATGATAGTTCCCTGGCATGTTGTCCCAAACTCCAGCAAGCTGTGGCTCAGGGACTTCCCTGAGACAGATGTGGTATCTTTAAATTTAATAGCCCTTGATGGATTTTTGCTTCCATGAATTTGTGTAATTGCTTTTTGAACCCATATCAATTTTTGACATTGCAGCATCCTGTGACAATTAGTGACACACTCCAACAAAGCAGGGTTTAAAGAAGAGCCCTTATTTTGTTTGTTTTGAACAGGCCTCCTAATAATTTCATCTGATGCTTCTAGTTCTTGTGGTATGAGAGTCAATTACAATCATTCTCTATTTGCCTTCTCGGTGCCATTCATGATTTTACAGATTTCTCTCATGTCCTCCCTCACATTTTGATTTTTCAGATATGTATTCTTCATCTACTGTGAAATCCCAGTACAGAAGCCATGTCAAAGCCTGGACCTTCCTCTGGCCCTAGTGTTACTGTTTTGGAACTAGCAGGCTTGAACAGCACCGTTTTCAGGGTGTAGACACATCAGATGTATTTATATCAGAATGCAGAAGTGTTTTTAGGTTTGTTTCTTCCATACTAAATTTAAAATTTTATTTACTTTTTGAACACTGCTGAGAATGGATCTGGCATTTTCATAAATATGTCTAGATTTCACAGCTCTTCAAGGATTTCTTCTCTGAGAGCTAACAGTGAGTGCAGCACCCTCAGCTCTGTATGTAAAGTCTGCTTTGCCCACTGGCATTACAGTACACATATCTATGTGTACTATGTGCTGCCTTTTCTCTGTTTTATCACCCGATTACTCAATATCATGAGATGATGTTTTTGTCATGTGTCTTGTTTCTGCTACCATAAATAACGTTGTGTCACCCACAAGTTTGCCACCTTGCTGTTCGACCCCTTTCTAGCGTATGAGACTGGCAGATGGGTTTGATACTTGCTTAAGATCCTGATGATATTAGAAGGGTGCTGGAGGAGGAAGTAGTGGGCAACTATTTCTCCTCTTTCCATCAGCACAGCTTGCATCTCACCTAGATTCAGATTGAGCCAGCTGCTCCTCAGGGAGGTGCTGGCAGGCTCTTTTTGACCCTGCAGCACATTTGGAGGGATGCTGGTGCAGGCTGTCCGTCGTGCACAGGGCCAGCTGTTCAGCTGACACAACCGATTTAACGGCTGGAGACGAGGAGCCAGCCATCACGGCCATGGGGACAGCTGACATGGAGGTGGGGTGGCCTCAGCTGGACACAGTGATGGAGACAGGTGGGGTGGTCTGAACAGAGTCCATGGGGCAGTGCTGGGTTGAGGGTGAACCTGCAGAAGCAGTGCTCATTCTTTGCCCACCTTGTGGTGGTGTCATCGTTGTTCCCTCCACACAAGCTGACAGGTATGTTTGTTATTAATAACAAGCAGGACTTTCAGAGGCAGGCCCCTGCTTCCTCACTGCTTGTCAGTGCTGAGCACGGCCGGTCAGAGCATGCTGTGAGCGCTGCTCACACAGCCAGAGCTGTCCCCGGTGTGTCCCATTCCAGCGTGTCAGCCAAGCGTTTAAGACACCTGCTTCTTTTCGCTCCTGTGCTGGCCGCAGACTAATAGGGACAAACGGGAAGAGGACCTAGCAGAATGCAGAAAATAATCATCCTGTGCCAAAAGGGAATGTATGATCAAAACTACAATGGACAGGCAAGCAGCGAGGCAGTGACCCGAGGCAGCGCAATGTGTCAGGAAGAGAGAGCAGCAGCCCAGGGACAGCAACAGCCCAGAGCCTCAATTTGTAATGACTGTGTGGACCACATGCCAAAAAGTCTCTCCCCTCCTTGCTCCAGAGAGCTCTCCTAATGCTCTTAGCCACTTGGACATCACAAGAGAAAGAGCCTACATGTTTCCAGCACACAACCAAAGGCATTTGCTTAAGCAAAGTGCTGCTGTGCTTCGGCACTGCCGAACCTGCCTCTGACTCGGAGTGCTCCAAACACCTGTGAGTCAGACGATGGGAAATTCTCCCTGTCTTCACAAGCACAGATGAGTTTGAACCTTCTGGGCATTTTAGCAGTTTACCATCTGCACATATAACCTTTTTTCTGAGCACACTGAAGTCTTGTAGGAGGATGTTAAATCCAGGAACCAAAATAAGGAAACATGTTTACACCTGCTACATCTGTTCAAGAATTTCCAGCCTCTATTACACTTTTGACTTTCACATTCCCCCTCCTCCTCCTTCCTGTTTGGTCAAATGCCACCATGTTAAAAACAATCCTGTATTTTTCCCCCTAAGTCTCACAGACTTTCTATCAAATCTTGTGAAAACTTACAGCATATGAAAGAAGCTGTGAAATGGTCTAGCAACAGAAGCAAGTGCTGGCTGCAGTCTCTCTTCCTTATCCAGGATTTTCAGATACTGGGATTCACTGTGAACAAAAATGACATTAACTACATGAAATATGGTGATTTTGGTTTTTTTTTAAAACTAGAATGAAAAATGAAGAGTCAAACTGTTTCTGATACAGATTAAATCTTTCAGGAAACCAGGTACAATAAAAAAAATTCAAAAAATAGATTGTGAGAAGTATTATAGCACACCAAAACAGCAGCACAAAGAAGATCTCTCTTAGCAGATGCCCCAGTCAGTTATAACTGGTTTGCTGTAGAAGACAAAACATATTAATATCTCCTGTCAGACGTGATCTGTTTCACTAAAAGAATTACCTTTATGATTGCACCTACTGCCAACTCAGACCCATAGATATGAAACATTTATAAAAAGGAAAAAGATATCCCACTTGTTGGGGGATGATAGCAAAATAATTCTACTGAGCAGCATTCAAAGTAGATTTATTTTCATAATTTTCACCAAATTTTATGTTAAGGTTTTTATGGGAAATATTATAAACTATTTTTAAGTGAAGCAAGTACTTTGGATAAAATTAATTCAAGAGTGTCCAGTAGCATTTTTATAATATTTCAAATTAAGGTATTGATAAAGAGATTGAAAAATAGAGCAAGAGATACAAAAATTATTGGATATGTTCAGATATTTTTCTCTGAGTAATCTGGTTTTTTCTAATGAATTTTCTCTTGGAAGATTTACATTGGATTTGTGAATATGTGAGCTGGATTATTAATAATATGGGCAACGTGGTGGTACTGGAAAAAATCCTCTTCTCCCTGTCATTTCCTAATAAAGCCCAGTTAATGGAAGGCAAATATTTTCACGGGTCAACAGGTAACTAAGGAGAGTGGTGTTTAGTGATTGTGGCATTTGGTGTTATGATAGGGGCCTCTGTTTCTTTGACTTGCTGTGAGATGCTTGTACAAAGCATGCTTCCTAAAGCAGTAAGAGAAATTAACAATATTAAGGTCAATACGGGACATATTTGGGAAGGTTTGAGGCAAGTCCTGTGGTCCTAACTCAGGCAAATTCTCACTGACAGGTCTTGGCCAATACAATCTGCAGGTGTCCACTTTCTTTCAGCATTTAGCCCAGTATTCAACCAGAAGAAAGCAGTTCAGTAATTCATTAGGATATGATCATGCCGGGCTGGTTTCTAATTGTTCAAAATACCATTGGAGGCACTCCAGGATGCTGCACAGCACTCCACAGCTGGCAGCCATGGTACACAGGCGGGTATGCCACCCAAATAGAGCTGAATAGCATGAGAGCCACAGGAGGAGAGCAAAAATCCCTTGCTTCCAAGCCCATGGGAACCTTCCTGTGTTGTGAGGAGGGAGCTGCAGGTGCAGGGAGCTGTAGGCAGGATGAGTGCAATGCGCAACCCCACTGCCTCATGCCAAAGAGAAATGTTAGCGGCAAAATAATTTTACTCCTGGCTGTCAAATGGGAGCTGCGGGGTTCCTCTCCTAACAATGAAAGGCAGACTACTGTGCATTAACAGCCCTGCCGGTGCACAAAGTGGCCTAGCCTGTTATTAAACTGTACAGCTAAAGCTGTTGTTCTCCACTTAGCTGAAAGTGAGTTACCATATTGCAGGTCCCCCAAGACGTTCCCTACCCTTGACATATCCTCTCCCTCGCATGAGTGGTAATGACTGGGATCAGATCCCTTAGGCTCCTGCCTGCACTGTTTTACCTTGCTTTAGAGCAGCGTTTTTGAATAACAGAGATCTGGTCTGTCCCCTCTCCTCTTGTCTGCTCTCCCCCCTCAACTCCCCTCTTTCCCCCAGCCTTTATTCCTGAAATTCTTTAGTGGCCATAAGGATCTTTCTCTACAACAAATACAGCCAAGATAGCTCAACTGTCCTCTAAGAAGGTTGCAGGTGGGGTTTCCCTGCACAGCATAGATTGGATTTTAAATGTATGCAAATAAGCATTTGTGTGCTCAACCCATGACACAGGAGCATCAGGATTTACTCGCTGACAGTTTTTTCTTGCACTTTAGAATTCATGTTTGCAAATTTGGCTCTGAAATTAACAGAACTATAGTAATAATGTAATTCTGACTTCCTGGGAATTTCACAGCCATACTGACTAAGAACTTGAGCCTTAAAAGCTGTACAAAGGATACACAGATTTATTTTGTTATACACACATATTTTTTTTAGAGGAAAAGATTTGCTTAGTGTTAGTCTGACTTCCTCAGGATAGACTGAATGGCCTTCACATACAGCCATACAGCGCCATAGCAGATAAAATCAGTCCTTTCCCTAGCAGCCTTTTTGTGTCACTGCCTGGCTTTGCTTGTTGTGTGTATGCAGTCTTGATCTGTCGCTTTCTCCAAGGCCAGCAAAGTAAACTCATGCTCCTGACTCATAGCTCCAGATGGATTCAAGCTCAAGCACACCGTCCCCCTGGAATTTGGCATATGTAGGTTTATATGCCCTAATCAATCAGGCTGATTTCAGTTAATCCTAATCGTCCTATTAGGGTTCCCAGATAGCAACAACAGCAGCTAGAAATCCCCAAGCAGCCTAATTGACTTCATCTAATTACATTCCTTCTTGAGATTTCCATTAAACTACCCCCTGAATTCATTACAGTGGTTGGCTGTAGGTTTTTAGGGCTTCTTAAAAAACATATGCAGCTATTGGTATAGCTCAATTCTAAGGAGCTGAAGTAGTTACTATATATAAGGGCTTGCCACCTCCACACAGCTATCTGTCAGTTGTCCTGCTCTGGCATATATCAAATGTGCCATCTAATCACTGTGGGGGATACCAGTTTTCACTCCTGGCACTTAGGCTCATTTCTGTCGATGTGCCGGACGTGGCTCTTCCCTTGTAGCACTGAACGAACTGCACGAGTCAAGAGACTGCCAGCTCCTATTAACCTCTTGCATAAAGGATTTATAGATATGTCTCATTATAAAGTAAGGAGCTGACATTCATCTCAAAAGCAGTTAGCTTGGAAAAGAATGCTCTTTTGTCAGTATTCACCTTCTTCTCTGTTCCTTCTGTGGTAGTAAATTGTAAACAGCTCAGTCGAGATGGCATCTGTCATGGTTAGGTTTCTTCGGCTAATTTGATAACTTCTTCCATTAAAGTAATGCTTTGGCTTCCCAAATGTAGTTAAGCTGTGAATTCCTGCTTTTTGCACAATCCTACAGGGCAGCCCTGGGGAGAAAAAAAAAAAAAAAAAAAAAAAAAAAAGGCCATTTCTACCCTCAGCATTTAAAAAAGCAGAAATTTCTGGGGTAAGGATGAAATTGTTTGATTCCAGCCTGGTTTCCTCTGTATGTGCAACTGAGATCACCTTCCATGAAACCTGGGGAGGCTGGAAGCAAAGGGTCTTTTTCATAGGCAGTTTTGTATACAGTATGCATGCATGTCAATGCTTTGACTGGAGTTCACTCAAAAATGAAAACAAAGTGCACACTAGACGCTGGGAGATAGGCACTTTGATAACTGTCATGTTGGAAAATGCCTTATAAGTGAGACAAGCCTTTGTGTTCAGTCTGTTTGGAAACTGATGCCACTGATCACTTTTACGGACAGTTCCTCTAGGTGGGAATGACACAGATATCATTCACACAGAAACTGCCAGATTGATGTCAGTAAGACAGCAGAGTGTTCAGGTTCATTGGAAGGAATACAATACCTTTGATAAAATAAAATCCTTGACTGCGCAGAGGGAGCAGGCCAAAAAAGAATGTATCCCTGCCAAATGTTTACTCTTGCATCTCTGCCTCATGGAGGGTGTGTTTTCTTTCAAGGCAGAGCCAAGGACAGCCAGGAAGTTCTGTGGGAATAACACCTGATTGTTGCAGGGAAACAACTCTGTAATTAAGCCATACACAATGTTGTGGCGATTTGAACTAAGTTTAGGCATTTGCAAATCACAGAATCATAACATTTTTTTGAGGGGAGATAATATTTTACAAAAATAATAACGTTTACACTAGATTAATGGCTGCTTGACTGTAGAGACCACCGGTGAACAGAGTATCTGTCCAAGGTCAGAACTGCAGACACAATAAGTCACTAGAAAGTTTTGTGCAGAAGGAGTTGTCCTAAACAGATATTTCTAAGAGCTGGCTAAGGTTGATAATTACTTCTCAGAATAACTTTGAACTGACATTTTTCGAATCATTTTCATTCCAGAGGGATTAGTAAATCTTTTTAGCAGAAGGAACACACACCAAAACTTATAAAATGCATTTACAAAAAAATTCTGAAATAATTAAATGCCAGTTTTGGACGACTTTTCTCCCTTTTCTTGTTCAGTTTTGGCACTAACATGCAAAAGGAAGCTCAGGAGGGGAAGTGTGGGAGGAAAACAAAAACCAAAAAGAATACAAACCAGAACCGAAGAGACTTTAAGAGGTTTCTTAGAATTGGAGATGTTATAGGAGTGACTTTATAGGAGATGCAGACACTCTGTAGGCACTGGGTTAAGCAAAGGCCTAATTCCTCCACACTCAGCAGAGGCACTGGCTGAAAATCCCTCTATTGTTTCAGCAAACACAGGCAGTATTTCTACCAGTGCAGTACATGCTCCAATGCAAATCAGCCTTATGTAAACATCTTGACTCCTTATATTCAATATTATGCTCTCCAGATTATTTATGCAACACACATAAAGGAAGATCTCAGTAACTTTTGAGGTGTAAGTTTTTGACTTTTGGGGAAAGCACACCTTTCCTGTGCAGCTTACTTTAAAATAGTAAACATTTTTACTTTAGTCCAGAAAAATCTGATCTGACATGTTTCTCTCACTGATACACAGTGTTCCACACCCCAAACTTCTTATTTGTCATCAAATTATATAATCTAACCAATTCTTTTTTACCTTCTTCTAAAATACAGACCCATGCAGGGGCATGGAAAATAGACAAATTTTAAAAAATGCCCTTGAAATGATGAGGACTAGAAATGCACTATGTTCAGCTAACAATTCTTTTGTAGCAGTCAGACACTGGTGTGTTCATACAATGAGTATTTCCACCTCTCTTTGTGGGCATGGACAGGTGTGTGCACACGCATAGTGTGCTTCTGCAGTGAGGTTGTCTTAGTGCTGCTAGAGGCACAGAAAGAACCATAAATAGAACCATAAATTCTACTTGCTTTTTCTTGGGAAGACATTTCTGAAAAAGCAGGGTTCCGTAGGGCTAAAAGTTTATCACTGTTTCTGGGTGGTTTTTTGGTTTGTTTTTTTTTTCTAATATGTGTTATTTGTGGTCTGCTGGGCATAGCTTTGGGGGCCCAAAGCCACATAAGGCAGAAGTGCCTAGATGCTTCAGAAAGCCTCCAGATTACATGTCATCCATAGTACCTCCTGCTGGCACTAGGACAAGTTCTTCACCTGTTTCTGGTTCACCACTCCCAGCTGTGCCTATGCTCACAAGCACCACATAGCTGCCGACCTACGTGTGGGGAACAGCTGGCTCCCCAGGAAGCCCACAGAAGTCAAGGGGAGGACAACATTAGTGAATGACAGACTATGGGGAGGTCCCCAAAGTGCACTTTTGTTCATCTAGTCAGTCATCAATTTCACCAGCTCAGCGTCTTGGCTGGCAGCTCCTTGAGGTTTGCAGAAAATAGTAGGGCATGTTGATGTTTTCTGTTGCACCAGCTGGAACTAGAACCAGACGGGGTGATGTTTCTGGTTTAATGGGCACATTACAGCCTTCCTTCCCTTACAAACACAGGGGCTGCATTGCTTGCTCAGAGTAATGCAGTGCATGTCACGGTCTGAGGGGGCTATGGGATAGGGGAGAAGCCAGTGTGTTTTGGCAGAGGGTGGTAAGCAGTAATGCCTCATGCAGGTGATGGTGGATGCTCAATGTGATCTTGAGATCAGGTCTGGTTTGCTGAGGGACCAGATCTCGGGGGGTGGACACAAATCCTCAGTGCTGTTAGATAATGATGCTTTGACCAGCTGACCAAACACCCTCAGGTAAAAAATAATCTTAGCATTTGTTTCCCTGCACTGGGACTGCCTGTACAGCAAATACCCTGTGTGGGTGATAAAGGTGGATTGTACACTGTCACTTCCTTTGCCTGTCATACATTTTCCTTAGTGAGACAAGCAGGATGAGAGAAAAATCTGTTCCTGCAACGTGAGCTCAGGCAAAGCTGATCTCACTCTGAGAAAGTATTAGCTTCTTAATTTGTGCTATTGAAACTGTTCTGCGGACTTCCATTTGGTTGGGAAAGGAACTACAAAGTACAACAACTGCCATGCAGGGGAGGCTGCAGATGGC
The DNA here is from genome assembly GCF_048771995.1 of Taeniopygia guttata. Classification (NCBI taxonomy): domain Eukaryota; kingdom Metazoa; phylum Chordata; class Aves; order Passeriformes; family Estrildidae; genus Taeniopygia; species Taeniopygia guttata. The sequence goes on along the minus strand of NC_133026.1, from coordinate 68,673,410 downwards.
TCAGTAGTAGCACACATACTGTACACCTGCACATGTTTGGCACAGAAGGGTTTGAGTGCAGATTTGTGAGCTAGCCAAGGGAAGACAGATTTATTTTTTTGAGGAGGCAGGAAGATCAGATCACCTCCAGGTGCTACCCTGATAAACACTGAGAATAACTCACCAGTTCTCTACAATTCTTCTATGATCAACTTCATCCTTGAGATAGGAATTAGAGAGATAGATACATTATCTGGGAAGTTGTCCAGATTCATTTCCGAGGGAGTTAAATTCCCAACACAAGGAAGGTTGGTTGGATTTTGTGGGGATTTTTTCCACTTGGTTTGTTTAGGGGGAAGATGGTATTGATTGTAACAGTGTTGTAGGCAACTGGGACATTAGGCACAGTTCAAATTCCCTCAGTTCTTCCATGGCTGAAAGTTTTTGGGGACCTTTTGAGGAGAGAGGCAAACTTCTCTTGCATTTTGCATTTTAGTTTCACTCTTCAAATTAAAACTCAAAGACATTTTGTAAAACAACCAAACACTAATCCCCCTCTATAGCATCCAGAAGAGAAAGAGACCTCCTCCAGAAATCTGTCTCAGTTAGGAAAGAAGCTCTGAGGGGATTTTCCACTTGCTCCAGGAGGCTTTGAGTTCAGCCTGTGCTAGAGGGAATGGCAGCAAGTATCCTTCAGTTCCTCCCCATACCCCAGCAGTCAGCAGCAGAAAATGGGAGGTGAGCAGGAATGGGGTTAAATGATCACCACATTTCCTCATGCCATGTACCTGTAGGATGCCACACAGCCCACAGTCCTACCTAGCTGTGCCTTTTAAGTCCGGTATAACCTGGCTTCCTTAGGTTGGACATATCCCTGCAGGAGGCAGGCATCACATCATACAGTCCCCGAGCTTCTTTGCTTGAAGCAAGTGCTGCTACACCGGGCTGTGTTGCACCACCTGCATGTGCCCTTCTTAAAACATCCTGGGATCTCTACCCTATAAATAGAAAGATCTTGAAAGAAATACATGCAGAAGGAGAAAGCTAAGAGATGTTCATTGTTGGTCCTGTTGTTTCAGCTATAGCCCACAGGGGTAAAGCAAAGTCCTTTCTTTACAAGGTGGTCACAGCAGTTCAATCTTAGTTCCTTTTTAAACCAGTGATTAAACTGATGCAAAGCACAGTGTGTTCACTCTCAGTTCAGTTTAACATTGGCTGACATTGATGACACCTTGCATCGATTTTTGTCTGTCTAATCTAAATTGATATAACCCTGATTTCAAATGAACTAAGCTATGAGTGTTATGCACTCTTTACATTCATGAATTTAAAAGAAAAACCTTTGACCAAAAGGCTGCAGGTTTGTCACAAAGGCAAAACTCACAACTCAATACTTATTTTGACAGTTCTTTCATTAACCTTCACTATAGACAGCTGAGGATAGTTATTTGGGAAGCAGAGTGGTTAATACTTTGCCTAAGTAAATATACCGTACAAACAACCACGAAAGACATGCTTATTTTGTGCAGTAAGAACGAGAAATAATGGACCAGATAATTCATCTAGATTACTTTTCATCATTCTAAGTAAGCTTCTCCATAGAGAAAATTAACACCAGAGTAAACCTAATGCTACATGAAAAGACAAAGATGTTACTTCTGTCCACATTTTTTCATGTTCTTAAAGGCTTCAGTTCTGGCCCTCGTCAGAAGCAAGGTGCTGAGCAGGATGAACTATTGATCACACTCAGCACTGCCATATGTATGGGGCTGTGAACAAGCAGAGCTAGAGGAGGGAAGGAGGAAGTAAGCAAAGAGGAAATAGAAACCTAGAGAATCAAGAGGGTCAACTGCAGAGAAAGTTTTCTCAAGGGTTTGATTGGTAGCTGGTGTGCTTTGCCTTGGGAGAAGTTGGGAAATAACAAGGACCAAAAGCTGTGGTGCACAGAGGTTCACATTCACAGTGCTTGTCTGCTAGTGTTCTGGCAGTGCCTGACACAGACACCTCTGGACAAAGGCTGTCACGTGTCCACTCCTTCCGAGTTTTGGGACAGCCTTAAGCAAATATTAGCCAAAAGAAGCCAAGTTATCTCTGGCCCAGGAGCAATGTATCCAATTCAGCTTGGGTCTAGTTCTCAACTGTACCTTGCTGGGGTGACTGCAGTCCTGCAGGGGCAACACCCTCTATGGGATGAAATTTTTGCAATTGCAGGCACTGGCCTTCAGCAAAAAAATGTCAGCTGATTCATTTCTTTCTGAAAAGCAGGACTGCTATGTGCATGTGGCTGTGCAGATAGGAGAACCAGCCAATTCAAAGTCATGGGTGTATGTTTTTTAAAGGAAAATAACAAAGTTCCCTTCTCTTTACAATTGTTTTTAATATCTCCCTTTCCACATGCTCATCACATGTGTTGGCTCAAGATCACATAATGCAAAAATTGCAAATTCTTTGCAGTGCTCAGCCTTCCATGCACATTTATCAAGCTCAGTCTGGTAAAATCCAACAAGAAGCAAGAAAGAAATCTCAGAAAAAAGTGTTTTCAGACCTTAAAATTCCACTATGGAGAAGAAAAAAAAAGCCTAAAAAGTATAAATAACAAATCATCAAACTCACCACAGCTGTATTCCAGCAGGTTGATAGGTTCTACAGCTTCGAAAGGGTATCTTAACCTTACAGAGAACATGGCTACCATTTTCAGGTGCCAAATTACAACCATCCTTGAGGTTTGGAAGCTAGAAGCACAGTGCTTAGTTAAAGCAGACAACTCTGTTCCAGTCTGGTAGAAGTGATAAAATACATAGTGAAACTTGAGAGAGTGAGATCCTCTCTTTCTCTCCTACTCCCCTTTTTTGCTATATTTTTCCTCTGGTGGGTTGAGGTACCCAGTTGGAGCTCCCAAAATAGAGGAAATCCAGGCAGAAGAGCCTATGCAAGTCTATCAGCAGCCTGCTTTGCCACTGGGCTGACATGTAAAAGTTCTTGGGGTTCTCACTCCTTCCCCCCCTAGTCTTGGCCTGGTTTGTATTTTTCAGGATAAATATGGAATAAAGAGCCTGTCCCTTTAATGCAGATGAAGTGAGAAGGGCAAAACTGTTCCCAAAAAGTCAGTAAAAGTGGTAATGCCTATTAATGATTGCAGCAGAGTGCTTTTCAGTTGCCCTATTAAAGGAGCTCTTTGTCCTAATAAATACCAACGAAAAAGCTTTGTCTCAGAGCACCTTCCCTGTACTTTATTTATAATGAGCCTTCTAATGAGTACATAGTGTTTATGCTTCCTTGAGAGACTCATCACTCCCTCTCTCAGTCTGTTGTTTAACATACAGTACTCCATGAAGGTGTCCCACTCATCCCAAATGCTTCCCCACCCCCACCCACACAAGCCTCCACATACTGCTTGTTTCAAGGGCGTTATGCATCTGTGAAGGAAAAGTAAGCGCTGGAAGAGAAACAGACATCCCAAATTTTTCTCATGACAGTCAGAAAGAGAAGCTGGTGGCTGGAGTTGTCATCATGACAACATGGGCCCATCAAGGGCGGCTCTAAAGCCTTTCCTATGTGTGTCTCAATCAGAAGAGTGTGTTTGCAGCACTATTTAAACAGGTCACATAACAGTCTGTTACACCTGGTAAAATACTGAGTAAACCACAGTAGTTTGACTCTGTTGGCTGTATGTCTCAGCCCTCAATAGCTACTACTGATTCACAAGACCCAGAAACACTCAGCCACTGAGATTAGTAGGTATCCTCCTGATAGTAATGTGAAAAAAAGCAAGTCTGTTAATCTTCGATGGGTAGTTTTAGGGAAATTGTTGTGACAAAGAGCTCAGTTGTCAAGCCACATTTTTGCCAAAGCTCCTCATGGCTGTAATTTGCCATGGCACTTTCTATATCTGGCTGTTTCTGGGTGTGACACAAGCTGCATTAATAACTCTGTGAGGCACTGTGTGGTTTTCCATTGCCGTTTGGAGTCATGCCTTGAGATTGTGGTATCCTACAGGACACATCCCCAGTGTGTTCTTGTGACAGAACAGAAGTAATTTATGTTACTAGGGTGCCTGGAAAAAAAAAAAAAAAAAAAAAAAAAGAGCCTATTATAAGGTTGTTCCATTGCCTTAGGCCAGAACATAGACTCTGAAGACTCTCTCTTATCCTCTGTGTTTTTCCTTTAAGCTTTGAAACAAGGACTAAAAGGGTTTCCCATCCTTAAGCATATCAATTCCCTATCCTTGTTCTGAGCCTCTACAATGCCTGTTTCCACAGGAGACCAAATTTAAGCACAAGAAGATTACATAAGGAGGCTCAGTATCAATGTTCGACATTAAGAAGAGTCGTGTATTTGCTGCCCATCATCGACAAACCACCATCAGCATAAAATCACAACAGCAATATTCTTTGTGGTGCCTAGCACCTTGGCATTTAGAAAGTCAAAATTGTGTTTGGGGTGAAGAATTCATGGGAATAAAAGAACTTTCTGATCTGCAGGCATCAAAGAAATATGCTTCTCAAATATTCATCAAGTATAACTCCTGTTTTTTCAGCGCTTCATGCAGCACGGCAGATTCATGATTCCCTTGATCTCTCTGAAGGGAGATTCCCAGGCCTCTCACACCTAACCTTTGGCTTTGAAATCTGCTGACCAGGAAAAGGAGAGCTCCTAAAATAAGGTGGTGTGTTCTATGTAGCAAAGGCTTGAACCTTTTGTTCTTCCGGAAGCTCTCTGGGAATCAGTAAGGCACAAGTTTGAACTCTTTAGCAAGTGCACAGCCAACTTCTATAACAGCCAAAACTTGCATGTTATGTTCACATTCAGCTTCAGACATGACACAACTCAATAATCCATCCTGGAGCTGACAAAAACCATCTGATCCTTGTCTGGACCATGTTTCCAAGCAAGCTGAAGAGAAAATAAAGTACTTTGAGGAACAGATGATACCTTGCTGAGAAAAGGAAAAAAATATGTCTCTGAAGCCTCTGCACTTCCCTGTGTCTGTTCACCCACTCTCTCTTTTCACTTTTCTCTGTATGAGAAACAGGTTTCCAAAGGAAAAAGAACAGCCTATATCTCACCTGGAGAGAAGGGAAGAGAACCAGATTTATTGATTTCTTGTCACAGAATTGGCCAGCATACCACCAAAAATCGGACCCTCATCTTTCAGGAAAGACCGATAAGGAACATCCTCAAGGTTCGACAAGATGTGAGGAAGCAGTCACAACCACAAGGCTCAAAATATAGCCATCCTTACAGCTCCTGTGGATTTTTCAAATTTGAAACTGTGTGCCTCAGTCTCATAACTGGCAATTACTGCTGACTGATAGATCGTGGGGATGAAATTAGAAGTGAGATTCACTTTCAATCTTGATGTGGGACCTGTCTTTTCCATTGAAGCATAATACATACACAGTAAATGTATATCTGTTGTAATCATAAAGCATACAAATAATTTATGAGACTAAAAAAAATGGTGTGTTTTTTCCTCAAGAACAAGAAAGGCACATTCCTGTCTAAGGTTTTGTTTGGCTGTTATAAATGACATTTATATAAATGACATTTGATGGCAGGCATGTGCATATACATCTATATGTTTCTGTGTGTAATGATATATTCTGGGTCACTGAAATCACATGGACATGTCTCCCACCTCCCAGTTTTTCCACACAGCATGCTCTCACACAGTTCCCTGAAACTTGCCAAGTCCTACAATATTTGTATATTAGTTATTCTTTCATTACAAGTACTCTGCTATGGCTAATGAACCTGTACCTCACTCCCTGAATAGCAAGAAAAGTTATTTTGGTGGGCTGCTTCCATCTGACAACATTTACAGTGTGTACCCAGGAAGATCTAAAGCATTAGTAAAGCTAAATGCCAGAAAGAAGAGAATTTGGATTATCTGCATTGAGCAGATCATGGATTCACAACAGCAGAAGGGGATGCTTTCTTACATCAGCTTCACCAAATGTCCAGTGAATTTTCTACACAGTAAATAAAGTTTTTTCTTGTAAGAATGGTGCTGGGAGGAATTTATTTTTTCTGGCAATTGCATGTCAACTGTTCAACTTATCAAGAGAAAAAAGCTGTCTTAAATTGCTCTATTAGCTTACTGAGGAAGAAAGCATCCATTTTAGCACAAAACCATATATGGCTGTTCTTTGACCAAGAGAGACCTTTGTTGATCTAACTACTTCCAGAAGTTATTTTATTCCCATCAATTTGTTTCTATTTCATCACCTAAGCAAACAACATTCAGTAGTCTATTTTTTTTTTAAGGTATAGGCTTTTGCAGCGCCTTTCATCTTGTCTGCATTTTGTATGAACAGTACTTTCTGAAGTTCTTCTGGAAGGGGGAGAAGGTTGTGGGGAATAGATGGAATGGACACACCACCACCAATTTGACTTTTCTTCAGCAACATGAAGCACTGAAATTAACTATTCCAGTTGTACCTCTGTTCATTTCTTGATGCTGGGGAGGTTGAGTAGTAAGGGGGAGTTCCTGGCTTTTTCCCCTCCTACTCCTAACTCTGACTGAAATATATTATTATATTTAAATAATGGATCCCTTAGTCCTGTCTGCTCTGCAAGCTGATGCTCAAGTGGTTGTTTCTTTATTGTAAAGTTGATAACTCAATTTTTAAATGCAGAGCCTTCACAGCAAGCAACTGAATGGCTGGCCAGATGGCTGGGTTGTTATTTGGGAGTCCCTGAACTATCAGCTCCTTAGTCATCAAGGTTCTCCAGTTATTGTCATCTCCCACTTACATGTGTCTCCATTGATTCATATCAGTTCCACAAAGGGCCATTTGTTAACTTAGCCCTAAGGAACAATGATAGCAAAAATGTATGGGAATAGCTATTCACAGTAGCCAAAATTGGCCCCTACCATTGCAGCCAAGGTTTGTTCTTGCTTTTGTCATTGCAGGTTCAGCAGTTCACAGTAAATGGCATTCAGTATCACTAGGGACCAAAAAAAAAAATCATCAGCAAGGCATTGGTACAGACTTCTAAAAGCAAGACTGTCAGGGAGCCACTTCTTAATCTCATTTGAATTCAAATGCAGCTTTACATGTGTTGGATGCATATGTTTTTTCACATTAAGATGTAAAGTTTATACAAATCCGAGGTGTGAATGGTTCCCCTGAGTGCTGATGACAAATATTCCAGTATCAACACTTAGCTGCTAAGCTTACCTTAAAACTTGCTGGGGTTATAAGCTGCTGGTAATTTCTCTGCCAGCATTAGACGGAAACAGCAGAGCTCCTGTGCACTTCTCACAGTGACTAACTGGAGCACAGGGTATGTATGAACTTTCCTTCTCCTGCAGTTCCAGCTGGCTGGTAATTCATGATTAAAGATCTACAACATGAGAAGTCGCAGCCCAGAATCATTGAAGGAAGTTGAAAATGAAAATCTTGAGAGTCCTGGGAGTAGATAGCCATGGTCTTATGCAAAGGAACCAGGAAAGTCAATTAATCGTTCTTGACTGGGTGTATAGATACTGATTTTTAAAAAATTATTCACAAATACTCTCAGTAAGAAAAGTTCCAACAAGATTTCTATAAAGGAAATGGCAAAAGAAGTAAAAGGCAGAAAAAATATTAACTTATCTCTACTTTTAAATGTCTCCTAGATATCTTGGTATTTCACTGATGGGCGTAGGAGAGATAAGAGAATGCCCAGTTTCCACAGATAACTTTATCTGGTATAGTCCCCAAAGTGATCTCAGAGCAGACAAGGAGAATAAACAATTTAACTAACAGGACTCTTTCCTCTGCAACTTCTTTAACTCTTGATGATCCATAACACTTTAGTGGGGACATAAAGCTTTTTTAACAATAAAAATCTAAGGCAGTTTTGCAAATCAAAACCTAGGGGCCTTCAGCCAGAATCCCAAGAACCCAAATAATTTCTATATCACATTTCATTACAGGAAAGCTTAAGGAATTTCCACATGAAAACTGAAGGAATGAGTCTGAGCAACTGTTTAATATCAAAATGTCAGTAGAAGAGGATTTAAAATACATCATCAAAATTACTAGTAAATTCTTATATTCATGTGCTGATACCCAAACTCCTGAAGAAAGTCAAACATACAAAACTGGTCTTCATATTAGAGGTACAAAAAGGGTACAAAAAGGTACAGAAGTGTTGCCACTATTGAAAAAAGGCTCTGCAGGGGAGCTTGTCCAGAAACTACAGGCAAATTGTCTGAGTTCCACACCAACTGTGAGTAAGAAAGTAATCCATTTACATATAGATAAATTCGTTATAATGGTATGGCCAACAAAGCTTTTCAGGAACTCACATCATCAAAATTTATGGAGGTCTTCAAAGGGTGAACAGATAGAAAAGGACAATGTCATTGATAAAGTTTACTTGCATATCCAAAAGGTTTTTTTATGAAGCCTTACATCAAAAGATAAGATTCTCATGAGGGGTGGTGACTTGGTAAAAGACAGAAAGCAGAGAAATATATGACAAGATTTCACTGAGGGAGGTCTAGTGGAATCGCACAGTGATGTGTAGTGAAACTATATTCACAAAATAGGATGAAAGCCTCAGTAAATAATGAAGTATGTTGATGTTACTAAATAATTCAAGGCAGCAAAAATGCAATTTGTCTGCGAAGAGTTCAGATATATCTCTTGATATTGAGTGCCTGGAAAATAAGGGCAAAGTAAATTTGATTTTGACAGTTGTGACGTACCATGCATGAAGAAAACAGCATCTATATGTGCACACATACACACAGTGTGTTCTGGCTGAATACGAGCCTCTCAGGAAAAACATGTTGTGTCATGTGGACAAGGCTCTGAACACATCCCTTCAGTGCCTATCATCTGCTAAAACAGCATATAAATTGTTAGTAATTAGTAGGAAAGAAACCAAGGGCAAAAAAGAGAAAGCATCAATACATGTACTGTATAAATTGTATAAAAGTTTTGTGTTGCACCCACCACCATGAAAATGAATGACTTGAGAGACAAAGTGCAGAGCAGGCAACTGGGATGACTGGGGCTTAGATAAAACTTCCATACAGGAAGAATAAGGTCACATCTACATTAGAAGGTAATTGGGTGCTGAAGGGTAGACTGACAGATCAAAGCAATTGCTGTTGAGAGCTCTGCTCCTGGAGGGAAATAATTTCAGGCCAGATATAGTTCAATCACCTGGGCTGAATGTCCTTCCCCAACATGGGGGCCAAAGCTGACTGCAGAATCAGTGGTGGGTTGGACCCTTCTGTTTCTGGTAAGACTTGGAGCATGTTTATAGCAACCCTGGATCAGAGCTGCTAGTCTGGCACAGCCAGAAGCAACCAAGCAATGTACAGTACATTAAAGTAGTTACTTCAGATATCACTTTGAGTAAAAATGCTAATGCAGATGCAGAGTGGTTGGATTGTTGTGTGTTTGGGGTTTTGGTCTTTTTAAATTGCATAGGATTTTCTTGTTCAAACCAGAAAAAAGGTGGTTGCAAATAGCTATAATAGAGGTCTATAAAATTAAAGATTACTTAGGAAAGGTAAATGAGGAATAACAATTCCCTCTTTCTTCTATTATAAGAAGTAAAGATATCTAACGAAATTATCAGGCAACAGGCTTAAAGCAAAAGGAAGTACTTTTTTACACACTGGATAATGAAATTGTGGAACACATTACCCAGGATGCTTGCAAGGCCAAAACCATAAATGAGTTCAAAAAGAAATTATACAAATTAATGGAAGAAAGGTCCATGATAGGTTAAACCTGATAATGTAGATGCAATTTTTAGGCCAGGAAGAGTCCCACATATTCTGAAGCTACAACCACTGTGTACATTCTTTATTCTTGCTCCTCTACCTGCCACAGTCAGACGCATGATGTGTGCTCTGGCCTAATTTTCTTCTCAGGAACTGTATCTTAAGGTTTCTGTGAGCCTGTATAGCCCAGTCTGCAAAGTTTAAGCACAAAACTGTCATCAGATTTAACCCCTCACACATTTGTGGTCTTTTGATGGCAATTCAGCTCTCCATTTTGGCACCTTCTGGTTTTAAGCTCTCTCTGATTATCACAGATGTGTCATGCAACAACTCCTGTGTGCACATTCATAAGGACTAGCTCAGACTATGTTCACCTTGGCTGGAACACCTTTCAGATAGCTCAGTTCAGTTGTACTTCCTGAGCCTGAGGAGCAGTCTGACAAGAGTGAAAACAGCGAAAAGGTGGTAACAGACACTTTGGCTGTTCAGTAGCAAATTCTGTAGCCAGAAGAGCATCTATAGAGTAGAATTAATGGTGCTGAGCATTCTGTATCTGCACTATATGTCTTTCTGTGGGGTTTGATTTAAACTAGCTTGATTTAAACTAGTCTGATTTAAACTAGCTTGATCCCAAAGGTATGAATACTGTGGACAGTTGGATCACACATAGTGTACTGCTGGAGCGCATGCTGCAATTGAGTTTCATCCAAATAATCCAGTTTGCACACTCCAAGACCACACAACAGTAAGAACAAAAGCATGGTGTGGGGGCAGCCAGGAGTTTTATTGCAGCAATGCGTGCCTGATTCAAACTCAAATACTCTTCTGGTACCCCCACTGACTACTACGAGAAGGGTTTGTAAGGAGTTATTGTCAGTGTGCCATAGGGTAAGAGTTCAACCTACTGTGAACAATTAAAGTTCTTCACATTATTTCCCTTCTTCTCCTTTCCCCTCCCTACAATTTACCTTCCAATTGTGTCAACCCATTTATTTAGCAGTTAATTCACTGCTTGTAAGTCAAAAATATGGCTCATTGAGCTTACAGACAAAGTCATTTATTTTCCTTTTGTTTTTTAAGCAAGAGCTTGAACATTTTGTCTTCTTTTTAAATAAAGCTTCCTAGACACCATCAAGAAGTCATGTGTGATGGGGGCATATTCATGACATTACATGCTGCCATGGCCACAACATGTAGCTCTCAACATCCTTTATACTAGACCCATAAGGACCTAGAAGAAAAATGCTTGTATTTCTTTGCATTCAAAATGTTGGCACTGTCATGCAAGCTACTATATACATATATTACACAGGAATGTCTGCTTTCCAGATCTGGGAAGGTGGGACAAGACAGAGACTGAGCAGTTAGAGTGCAAATTCACCATATTCACTTTAGGGCCAGCATGTTTGTACCTGACAGAGTTTGAGCTGGGTTTCTGTGGGTGACACTCTCACTGGCAGCGCTCATTACCAACAGCAAACCTCAACAGATGCTGACAAACTGTGGTTTTGGAATCTGCCTTTTCAGGAGAGACAAGTTAATGACATCAAGTTTTAGCCCCACTACCAGCAGCATTTTCTCTTTCTTTGCATGCGCAGACTAATACAACACTGCCTCAACCTAGTCTTAGAAACAAAAAAATAAACCCCAAAACAAAAATAAACAGACCCCCACAAACAAACAAACAACCCACCCATGCCTCCTCCCCCACAACTCCAAACAGTAAAGCAAAATAAATGCCTGACCAACATAATATCTACATTTTATTATATGGACAATATAGACCAATTATCTGTGTATTTCTTTTTCACTGAAGAAGGAATGAGAAAAGGAGATTTCCCTGTAAAGAAAGCATCCATAATCTCTAGTTTTTGCAATATTTAATATTTCCTAGAAAGGGTAAGATGTGACCAGTATGCCCGTATCACATAAACAGTGGTGGGAATTACAGTTCTGTAAGTCAGTTCAAATGAGCCTAGATCAGAGGCAACTGACAGGATGATGAGCTACAATTTACAGGTTAGAAGTCAAAGCAACCAATGGAATTTAATAAAATAATTCCAAAAAAAAGGTCCTTAACCTTGCTATGCCTCCTCTTCATCTGAATGGAAGCACATTCATTTACTGAATTAAACCAATGAGCACATCTCATTGATGGCGTGCACCATCATTCCTAATAGTTCCTCAGCAGCACACCAGGATATGGGAGCTGAAGGCCAGCAGAGGGAAGTTACTAATACTAGTGTGCTAGAAGCATGCTGAGTGCATCTTTCCGCCCTCTGAATGCTGAATTTCTTTTAAGCTGCCAATACGTGAATTAAATTATGTTGCAACTACATTCATGTGAAAACAAAAAATATTATCTCTCTTAGCTTAAAAGTCATCACAGTTCTACTAAAACTTTTGCCAAATATAAAATAATTTTCTGTGTTACTAATAATTCAAAGTTCTGACTGAATCTAATTTGAACTTTACCTCGCAGCTGTGTGTCCAAGCTTCTTATTAGTTCATATTATCACATCAAACTACAAATCAGTAAAACTAAAATGGTGGATCTCAGGTGCAGCTCATCTTTGCTATTTAAAAAAAAATCAAACTATCAATGATACCCATGGAAAAAAAATGTTGTGGTTTAACAAAAGGGTTGTTTCTCAAACTACTTCTCAGGAGATGCATTGAGTTCCAGATTGACAACATCTAGGATAATAAGTAACATTAAAACTGCCTCACCCAACAGGATTTCAGAGCAAGTAAGAGCATACCCATATCATTCAAGCACTGAGGGTAGGCGCTTTCTCCCAAGATAAAGTGTCTTGCTGTGATTTCACTTGCAACTGAAGGCTGGATGTTTATTTATGTGGAAGGCAGCAGTTTAACAGTGCACAGTTCTATGTAGTATTTTTACAGTATGTACAGCATGTTTACAATACTACTAATATCCAGGTCACACATATGAGAGTTGTGAAGTTGAAAATGTGAATACTACTGTGATAATACAGTAAGATCCTTAGGATGCTGTGATGTTAAATTTACATCAAGAATGAAAGATGGACTGAGACCAGGTTAGGGCTTATCTGCTTCCATAATTTGCTTTCTCCTTTTTCAGCTCCTCTCTACCCCAAAACTATACATTAACTGAAGGTCAGATATTGAATGTCTCCTTTTAGAAGCAAATTCTCTTTTGCATCATGTCTAAGTAGATGACAATATCCTAAATACCTTCAGCTTCATTAACATTATCTCACTTTTCTTGTTACAGCCTGATCATAAACGTTCACAACACTGCACTACAAAAAGGTTGAGTTTTAATGACATTCTGTGGCTATGATATATGATCACTGATCCCACCTATATGTCTTTCTACAAATAGCCTTGCAAATAGCCCAAGTGTTAAACATAAACCTTTATATCCAAGCACTGTGTTCAGCAATTCCTCAAGGAAGAAAAGGCCACAAAAGAAAAAAAATCTTACAGAATTAATGATACATCCAGGGTCTGATCTGGAGAAAACGTCCATTTGTGAAATTTGCTTAATTCCATGTTGCAAGTAATAGGAAGGGATGGTACATACTCTTCTTTCCATTTTTACATGCAAGTGCCCTCATGTGGAAAAGTAAATAAAATGGAGACTTACTGAAAACCAAATTCTTCAAGAACAGTCATCAGTGCTGTAGCATACACAGCTTCCTATGCAGCTAGATATTTATATGTTGTCAAAATGCAACTTTTTTCTGTAAATCCAGTGGATCTTTTGAAAGATTTTTACAAAGAGCAAAGAGATTATTTAATATATTCTTTTTGTACATCTGACCAATTAAGCTCTTATTATAAACTAAACTTTTAAATCTCTGAAGCAAAGTAACATCTAAAAAAAGGAAACAAACAATTATACCAAAAGATACCTCATCAGGATTCACATGCAAGCTGACATGATAGGAAGCTGACAGAGACTGAATTTCTAAAACCCAAGTTGTATTCACAACTATATTCAAAGCTAGCTAGAAGAAAATATTTCTCTGCCTTCTCTAGATCAGCTCATGACAAATCCAAAGAGAAATGAACCTAGCAACCTTGCTTCCTTTCTCATTTCTTATTTTTCATAATTGACTTCTATTAGATTGGATTATAAAGTGTACTCAAATTACTGACTCACCAATCCTAAGAAGGCAAGTCTTTAAAGTAATAAGATTAACAACTGTTGATCAAAGAAAATTGCCACAGATGCAAGGCTCTGCTTTTGTTGGTGAAATGCATTGTTAGAGATCTGGCTGGACTGACGGGTATTTCATGCTGGCCACCACGGACAGCTGCACGTGGGAAGGATTGCTCCTAGAACAACAGAAAGCCCTGCCCATGGGAGATAACCCCTAGTGAAAGTTCAAAGGCTTCTTCATGTCTCTTTTCAGGGCTACTAGAAAATGTAGTAAAACCAGGAAATGAACTGTCTATCATAAGCAGGCTCATCCTGGTGTCCTTTATTACTCCAGGAGCTCTGGGAAGTTCTTTGTGCCTGCAGGGAAGCTGTATGAATATGGAGAAATTAAAGAAAATTGTCTTTGGAAGATATCACTCTCTCCAGAGTTTCTGTCAAACATGCCACAGTGAATGTGACAGAGCTTCCTTAGGCTGGTTCATAGGGTTTCCCAACACCAGTTTGGATGTGTGCAGAAGAAAAGAAACATGAAAATATTCCCATAATTTTCAGGGCAAATGCCAACATTTCATTTAAGTGTAAGAAAAAGAAGAGGATCAAAGTGGAATGGGTACTTTTGGGGACAGGAAACTGGGGGGAAGTGAGCAATAAAAAAAAGCAGCCAGGAAAGATTAATTTGAACTCCTTTAGCTGGATGGTGATTAGGTTGAATGCATTCTATCCACTTGGGCAAGAAGGCAATTTGTTGCTCCACATGGCTATTAGCAGGATAGATTAGCTTCATGGAAATAGAGGCTCTAAGGTTTGGGATAAGCATTCCTGAAGGAGAAAACTGAATACAGATAAACTTCAATACAGCTTCCTTTTTTTCCATTTTCTTCCCATAGAAAGCTAGGCTGGCATACCATACAGGCTGCTTCTAGAACAGAGAAAAGCAGGAATGTTTTCCCTGAGTCCTGCTTACACCCATGCATTTTGAGGTCCCTCTGTGAAAAAATAAAAAGTAATAGAGAAGAAACACAGTTTGAACAAAAACAAATAAAAAGGCCATCTCTGCTGTCTTGGTGATTTTTTTATACTCAGTCTGCTTTGAGCTTTGCTGATGGGACACCTCACCAGCACATGCATGGGAACAGACTCTTTTAAGTACTCTAAGTGTTCACAGTGTGATGATGGTAAGAGGGTTGCAGGACCCCATTAGAAAGCACCCCATGAAGCAGAGCCTCAAGTGAGTGAATTACCCTCACCACAATCAAGTTTTCCTATAGCTCTTTGTGCTATATATAGCTTTGCTTTCAGTGAACATCAAAATTCCCCTGAAGAAACAAAAAATGCTTTGGGGTCAGACTGAATCCAGAACTCCTCTGCAAGTATTTTTGATGAAGAAAGAAAACAAACTAATGACACTGTCTTTCCCATCACATCTATGCTGGCCATATAAATCACAGGACGAGTGGCAGCCCTCGGTAAACAATACCCCACAGAGAGACTTATTTTATCATGGCTCCCTCACACTCTATGGAGCTGAGAATGAAGAACACTTGTCTCCAGATCTCAGACTGAAACTTAACTGAGTGTGAATCAAACTACTAATGAAGATCAAAAGTGGAGGATGTTCTTGTTACCCTAGGTTCTCATTTTCTTCCTGTTTATTTCCATCAAAAAATAAACATTTTTTATTAAATCAGAATACTTCCTTAAGTGACAAACATTGGGAGTATTGGGAATATAGACAAGTGACATCAAAACCTCTTTCTCAGGCCCATGCAGTTCAAATTACTTGAATATCTTTCAAATATGCATTTAAAAAGCAAAATTCACTCTCTACTCATACCACCCAAATCGATCCAGCTTAGACTGACCTTACAAGAAGTAATGGCCAAATGATATTCACATGGCATGTTCCTCCACTGAGATCAGGGGTGTAGGCACAGTGTGGAGGCAGATACCACTACCCAGAATAAAGTGTGGTCTTAATCCTCTCTGAAACCTGCTACATCTCAGCCTGGAACTGGCACTTCCTGGCTGGTTAGGCTTTGTATTTCTATTAGGCTAATTCCCACTGTAGTGTAGCCTCCTGATCTTACATAGGGCAGAGTGATCTGAACCCAAAGGCAAGGGTGCATCTAACTGGGTTCTTATGAGGCAGGTACTAAGTGGCTCCTTTTCTATCCAGTTCTCTTCTGCAAATTACAGGCACTGAGAATCTTTCACTAAGAAAATCTGGTTTTCCATCACATTTGGAGCTATTTTCACATCACAAATCTTCCCTTGATCAAGCCACTCTTTGCTATTAAAAAGATTTTAAAAGTCTTCAGGCTGCACAATGTTATATGTTTTAGCACAGCATGTTCATGTAGGAAGCAGCTCGAGGCAGGTGTGATTTCAGGATATGTCAGTTGACCTTAAAAGTAACCATGAATTTTAGCACAGTGATTTCCACAGGCAAATAACCACATCTATCTACATTCATGTCAAGAGAAAGATTAGAACTAGAATCTCCAAATGTCAAGCTCATGAAAGTAGTAAAAAAGAAAAAAAAAAGCACATCAAAAGCAATAGCAGAAACTGCCACTCCTGACCCCATCAGAAGAGGTGAGCTCCAACAGGCAAAAGGAAATATATTGGCAGTGCCAATAAAGCAGTTAGGCAGCTTCAGTTGCAAGGTTATCACTAGGATATCACTAGGATACCTCATTAAGAACTCGCATCTAACAGGACTTCTGGGCTGAAAGCTCAAAGGAAATTTTGTGCAGTAGTTGAGATTTGCACATCTTCACACTCAGACCTGGGCTTGCCTTCAGCACATACGAGACCTCAGCAGAGAGATGAAGAAGAAAGCTTAGTTATTTGAGCAGTAAAGCTTGGTTTTCCAGAGAGAAGGTACAGATTGAATTTTCACCCTTTGTATGATTCCTGCCCTCTGTCTTTTAACACAGTAGAATGTCTTGGCCATAACAAGAAAAAAAAAAATCCAAGTATAAAAAAGTCTCATAGCAGATGTGGAAACAAAGGAATAATTTTTCTCCAAAGAACTGAAGATGAGGCCTGTGTACTTTTGAGGAAGAGAAATTAGATCAGGAATTCTGGCACTGGGAGGAAAGTCATATGCAGAGACCTGCAGAAAGAGAGATTATTTGGAAACATAAATCACATTGCTGCAGTATCAAGTCAGCTGTAACATCAGCCCTATAAATGGGACTAATCATCAGGTAGGTCCAGTTACTCTTGGTTTCCTGTTCCATAGTAAACCTTTCTAAAAAAATGTCCTGAATACTCAGTAAAAGGCAGGAAAATTCACCTGCAAATGAACCATTTCTTGCCAGAGGATCAGTGTGCACTTTTTAAATCACAATCCCTCACTATAATCAATGTGTGCACTTTGCAGGAGTCTAACCCCAGCTAATAGCCAGGGCAGAGGGCAAGTAATAGAATAAAGCTAAGAAGAATCCTCCCAAAAAGGGCAGAATTGAAAAAAAAACCCACCTCAACAGATTCCAAATGCATCTTTAATTTTACATTATTACCTGTCTCCATGAGGAATTGGACAAGAAAAATTTTTTAAATGTCACTGAGTATCGACTTGGTGGTCAAGATGTAACTGTAGTAAGGGCACTGCCTCAGCAATTTCAGCCCCTCTTTTTGGCAGTCTGAACACCAAGTCCTAAATCAGCCTCAGGACTGAGCCTTACACTGAACCTCAGGTGCCTGCTAGCACCACTGCCTCCGAGTTCTCCTCCCAAAAATCTACAGGGTCAAAGTACAAGAGAACTCTGCCCAAAAACTGACGTGGAGTGATGTGTGGGAAGTGAAAGCCTCCTGAAGACTGCAATTTCCTTCAATGATTTTGTTGCTATTATATGCTCAATTTCTGCCAGAAGTTTGTGTTCTGGCAAGCTCCTAGCTAGCAGCATGAGAAGGGGGAAAGACAATACTTTTAAGGATTTTTTGCCTGAATTATGCACCACTGAAGAACGTTGTGACAAATTATTTTGCAGAGTGTGTTAAATAATATTAAAAGAGTGTTCCAACACATGATCACATATAATTATGTTAAGAGCAACTTAACGAACAACCCTTTCTCAATCTTGCTACTGTAACTCCTCATGTGCATTTAATCTGCCTATGGAGAGGCAAAATGTACCATTTACATCTCTGCTCTAACTTAGGGTACCAAGGAAGCCCCAGTTTTGTGAAGAGAGCTGCCACTTTTACAGAGAATTCACTTGAAAAACATTTGACATGACATATTTTGTGCCAGCAAAATTTCTATTATGAATCCAGAGAAGGAAAAAAAGGGAAAAAAAATGTGGGGGGGGGGAAACCCATCCCTGCCCTGGAATTTTTGATGAACACTGGAGTAACAAATAGGGGACACATGTTGCTTTAAGCAGCAAACAGGGGATATGACAGAGAAACTGGAGCTCCTGGGGCAGCTGAGGGGAAGAGGGAAGGACAAAGGAGTTTCCACAGGAGAAGACTGTGAGGACACAGGGCACAAATCCATAAAAAACACAGGCTTCACTGATTCCTACACTCATACAGCAACTTGTTTTTCGAGAGGGAAGCCATTTCACTATTAGGCCCCATTGTGCTACTTTGAACAAGAAATCTACTTTTCATTACCAGAAACCAACATTAGCCCTCTTCATGTCTGTCAGACTCAATCTCAGATGTCTGGCAATTACTTGAAATTGAACTCAAAACAATACTGAGGTTTTATTGATAGCTTCTTATCAGTTGCTTGCTGTTTCTTGCCTTTTAACCAATAGCCTAGAGAGCATCCAATTCTCCTGCACCGTGCCCAACAGGGTCAATTTTCAGCGAGGTTATTGACTGGGACTTGACATTTAAGGAACATACAACCACTGTGGTATGAGCAGCTTTTAACCATATCATAAATATTGCTAGGTTGAAATGTCCTCTTTATCATGCTGAAAATTGAAATGTTATTTCCTTGTTTCTCTTCTGGCTCAGAATTTTAATACTGTAATTTGCAGTTTCCCTAGATTTCCAAACTGTGAAGGGATAAATGCTGCTGTGAGAATTATTTCAGGTAGCCAATCCTGGAGCCTCAGCCAGCTGGACTAAACAAAATTAGTCAAATCTTGTCTAGCAAGAATTTCAAAGAGAAGAAGCAATAGATATGTCAATACTTCATGGATTTTTTTTTTTTTTTAATGAAATCTCTTGGCAACAGGAAAACTATTGGGGCTTTTGTTGTTATTTTGTTCAGACTCTGGCCTTTTACTTGCTGGGAGGGATGGAGGATTCTGTCAAGAGAAGGTCAACATTTTGAAGATGTGACTTGTTTATGGTGAAATTGGCCTTTGCAAGGCAAAACCAGTGCTATTGTATATCCCTGATTCCCGGTTTTTAGGACCCCACCTTAAATCAAATGCTAATGCTAATGGTCTGTTGACTGATGTGTTAAACTTTAAATTTCCCAGCAACTTGGAAATGATCTGCCTCCTCAAAAAGTAGACACTAGCTGAAAAGAGAAAAAAACACATGGGTTCCACACACTTGTTTTCATCTAAAATTCAGCTGTAAGACTTCACTCACTAGAAATCTGAGATGAAGTCCAGGACAGCCCCAAAGGCAATGTCTCAAAAGAGGACAGCACTACTGGAGGTCTCTTGGCCCCAGCTTTAAGCAAAAGTTAACAGTGATTCTGAGCAAATTAAAATGGTTTTATAATTGTTCCTAGAGGGTTTATTAATTACTATAATATAAGGTAAATATAAGGCTTTGCCACTTCCTTCACACATATCTCATCAAATTCATTTCAGAGAAGAGACCCCTGGGCTCAACAGGCCCCTTGGGTTAATATTTTTACGACATCTATTTAAAGGATGAGGTTCAGCTATAGTGCATTAAATAAGCAATACGTTTTGTCTCCTGGTTTACCATGATATTCCTGAGATATAGCTTGCCCATGATGTATATGTCCTTATAGCTGAAATTTTGTTTTCCTTATAGAAGTTCACTCTCTCTCTCTCCATTGAAGCTCATAAGTTGCATTCTTCTAAGATGTACTAAAAAGAGAGCTGGTTAGAAGGACATTGCACATGCTCTTCTGTCAGAGAATGTATTTTATTTTTTAAAAATCCACACAAAATTAAATTACATCAATATTTTGGTATTTTTGTGTATTTTTCTATTATGAGAGAACACATTCCAAGAAAATAAAAATATTTCAGTTGGAGATTATTTTTCACCCTGTGTTACTGTATAACATGCGTTATTTTCCTTATTCTTTAAAAATATCTGTATATCAAGCATGTCTTCACTTCTGACATCTTGATATTAAAGGATATAAATATTTCTACTTATAAAAATAATATATCATTTATATAATAAATACTTAAAGATTCAGCATCTCAATGAAGTAGAAACAAAACATTTTGATGATTTTATTTGCTAATTTCACAGCACTGATTCCTTGAAAATTTCAAAATCTTGATTTGGAATTCAGATTCAGAGAACTGATCTATTTGAAAAGGTTGCCATTCCCTGAGGAAAAGCATTTATTTGCTGCATGTGGGTGCAGCTGTACCCTCTGCACACAAAACTCCAACACAAGAGAAATGTCACAGCTGGGTAAGAAAGCTGATGACAGGAGAGGCACTGCCCAGAAGGCTGGAACTTTAGCTGGATTCCAACACTAACAGTAAATCCATGATACCCACAACTATTATAAATGAGACCTGTACCCTTTTGTCAGTGATGTGACATCAAAGATGAGAAAAAAATATTAGTAAACCATGGAAATAAGTAAATAAACACCAATCATGAAAAAACCTTCAAGTTCACTGCAGTGCTAAATGTTTGGGTTTTTTTTTTTTTTTAATTTTAGCAGTATAGTTATGTGTTAATTATACATATTACAAAACATTTCACTGTGTGGTAGAGCAAGTACACAATTTTAGTTTAGAAAAATATTAGTAAAAGCAGCAGTCTGACTCAGTTGAATTGAAGCTGAGATCTGGGGGGACCTAAAGTGCTATCACTTAAATCAGATGATTTATGTACCAGCCAGGTGAGAACTAGCAAGATCTATGTGTAGGCAGTCAATTCTGAGACATTTGGTTTCACATAAACTTATAAGTATTATTTTCAGATGTTTTTCCTCACTCTTCACAGGGTAGCAGAAGGTCCTTGTGGTAAACTAGAAGGACAAGGACTGCTCAAAAGCCATTAAAGCAGTTCTGCTTCCAGCTTTTCATTTTGGTCAGAAGAAGAAAAATAATGGATGTTCTCAGCTGTGCTGCCAGGTGCTGGTGGAAGGGGCAGCAGCTGAAGCAGAAAGAAAAGGAAAGCTGACCAATCTTCCAATTACCCTGACCCTCAAAGCCAGTGAGCTGCTTCACAGGCAACTTCCTAACCAAGCCATGAATGATCCAAAAAACCTTTAAAGATAGTCTCCACTTGTTTTGCTTGTTCATGAGAATATGTTGCTCCTGGGAAGTGATGTGGCCAGCATGTTGTGAGTCATGAATTGCACTGATTGCAAGCACAGCTGGGAATCCTCTTCAGCCATTCCCAATTGCTTCCTTTCTGTAGCCTATTTTATCGTTTGATTTTTTACTGGCAGAATAAAAAAGTTACATTAAAAATAGGGCTTTGTTGCTTTTTCTGGCCCCAGCACTTCTTGGCAGCTGATTTCACTATCTCTCTTTTCTTTTCTTTTATTTTTTTTAAATCTTCATTTATTTAGAGAGCATCCACCCTTCTCTGTCCAGAAACTCTCTGGTTCTCATTGGTCTGGTGACCCGCTGTGGCAATTCTTTTTGCAGCAGGCTGACCTGGTATCACACCCCCTTCCTTCCCATTCTGCCTCCTGCCCTACTCTTGCACAGCCACCCATTTTGTCTATTGCCGTGACGCTGGAAATATCTTTTGTTAAACCCTCTTATTGGCTTTTCAGCACAACTGGTAGCTGAAACCCTGGCACTGTAACCCAGTAAAACCTTTTTGTCTCCTTCGTTGCTCTTTTTTCATACAAGAGCCCAGAAATTTTCCCTGCAGGTTTATAATTCTGCTACCATTATAGGATGGGTCTTTTAAGCCAATCATCTTAAATGCCCATCTTTCTATGGTCTGCAATATTTTCTGTCAGAAAAAGCAAATCTCCCTCTCTCCTTGACATCCCGATGCAGAAATTAGGCTGTGAAAATCTCCTAACAATCCAAAATAAGAAATGAGCCTCACATCAAAGTCAGTGAAAAGTCTCCCACGGGCTTCAAATGGCTTAAAGTCAGATACTGAGGGTGAAGCTGAGGTCTCTGCACCATTCAAGTTCCTCTTTAACAAAATTGATTGATGAGACTAAGTATTATTCATTATCAGGAGAGTAGTACCTACTTCGGAAAATTTTTCCTTATTCTGGGAATTGCTTGGCAACAGGGATTGGGACACTGAGACCTGCTCCCTTTCCCTCTCCCTCACATGTACCCAGCAGCTGCCTCTGGCACGAGGAGCCCTGTGCTAAGCACTGCCTTTCAACTCCACAGTTTTTTTGCCTGCAGCCCAAGCAATATTTGACACATATTGTATCCTGTTTCTGCCTTGTCAGCAGTGTTTGTGTAAACATGTTAGCTCATCCAGGCATGAAACTCACCATTGTTGTCCCACTTGCAAAACAAACCACGTCCAATAAACCCAGAGGACGGGGCAGTTACTCAGATTTCTACTAAAGCTGCTCAACATGAGAGAAGTGGTTAATAAAGTTACTACTCTCCTTGGCGGTCTGTCAGCTGCCTGTAATATATGAAGTGTTGCTGACATGGCAGGAATGATGGCATTGTCTTTCAGCAACCCCATCCCTGTCCCTCTCAGGGGACTGAGCAGGTTGAGAAGACAGATAGGTTGTCTCTCCTGATGGTAACAGGGGTCTGGTTCCCCTTCTATTCAGTGCACAGCAGAGGAAATAAAGCACAACAGCATTGCCTACAAATCCTGCTTAGTTGGGACTGACTGCTGGATCCCAGGTTGGAATGCTGTAGGGCTGATCTCACTGGGAGGACACAGAGGGGTGGTTAGGTGAATAGCCAGAAGCAATCTGGGGAAGAAGGAGGAAAGGTCTCTCAGCTCTGGAACGTGCACAAAGCCAACCTGTTAGTTCACACAGGTCTGTTAGCTAGACAGACTCCCATCCATTTCTGAATATTGAAGGATAGGAAATAGCAGGAGCAGCCAGGAGATATATTTACCATTCTCTGTCTTAGATATACCACAACAGACAGAGCATCTCAAGATGCCTTTTAGCCCTACAGGTAATGAGAACATGGCAACCTGAATTCATCCATCATCTACCTGAGCATTGAACCCTTTCATGGATTTGGGGGAAACAGAGACAGACAGACAGACCACATGAGCTCTGCAAGCACAGGGCAGGAAGAGATTCCCTTCTGCTCGACAAACTGGCTGAAATCAGCCAGGACATTCCCAAGAGAATAGGCCTACATTTTGTCTTCTGCACCAACTTCTTTGCTCTTGGATTTTGTTGTAGTTGTCATTGTCATTTATCACATAAATGACATAAGGTCTTACACAGTCTTTATTGAGGGCAGTAGCTGAGACTAGCTGAGGTGCTGATGGCAGCATTCCCTTCTCTGCCTCACCCTTCTCATGATTTTTGGTGGGAGGCTGCTGCTGGTGCAGCTTGCCTAATCTCTGACCTGTTGTTAACTCACTGACCCATCTGCACACCTGCAAGTTATTTTGTAAAACAAACAAAAACCCAAACCTTCCCAAAATATCTTTGTTAAAGAGACATTGTCTTTGTTCAGGTTCATCCAGGTTACATGTCCCCTGCTTTTCCAGCAAGTGCTGCCATTTATTGCTAGTCTGGTGCTTCTGAAAGCCTATGGAAAAGGTTCATCCTATGCCCAGTAGAATTTAGGATGCATTAATTGTGGGTCTGTGTTTTGGGGAAATAGGGAAACCTTCACATTTCTGATAATTGCTCCTTTTGTTAAATCTCTTTTTTAGTGTTAACGCATATTCTTTCTTATATCTGCCTCTTTTTTGTATCAATAAATATCTTCATATTTGAAACAAGAATATTGAATTAATACCTTTCACCAAATCAATATGAAACAATATCTTAGTAACATCCATTGGGACTGTTCCATTTAAGTTCTGATACTACAAACCTGTGAGTTTTAAACAGCCTGTTTAAATACAAGCATACATAATACATAATTCCTCAGGGATGGAGACAGAGCCTGGACCTAGCTGTTCTTTACTATCAGAAAGCACAGCCCCAGGGTCTGGCTGAAAGGGGGAAGGAATTATACTGAACTGTGACAATGCCGAGTACAGACAAGCCATGGCTTTCAGGAACACTTACTTTGCCTTTATCCTCCCAAAGTAAATTATATTGTACACAGTCTATAGACTTTGTCCTCCAAAAATGGAAACATAAAAAAGATGGCTATGTCCTGGGAAACAGATTCTTTAAATTAATTCCTGATTTTATTACGTGTTATTATTTATATGCCTGAATCCACAAAGTATATAATTTCAAAAGTGGGTGAGTTAGGTCCATGGCAAGGGACTGAAACTCAGATTAAACATAAAAGCAAATCTAAGTCTTCTAAATTAATCTGTGAAGGTTTATACATGTTGGATAGCAACAGAACAACCAGTTCTGGACAACAGAACTGTATCTGGAATATTATAAAATTATTATTCAACTGTCTAGGGCAGCAAAGTCCATCTGAACAAATCATCATCTCCAGCTTAGGATTGTGAACTTGTGTGAAAAAATATGAGGATTTGGATTGATTTTAATTAGATTCAGGGGTTATTCCACAGGGGTTTTTTGTTGACGGAAGGATACATGTCGTATTTAAATGACTTTACAGTAATGAGTAGTAGTTTTCCCAGTGAATCTGCTAATAATACACCAATATGATTTTAAGAAAATAAATGCTATGT
Source organism: Taeniopygia guttata (assembly GCF_048771995.1). Taxonomy (NCBI): domain Eukaryota; kingdom Metazoa; phylum Chordata; class Aves; order Passeriformes; family Estrildidae; genus Taeniopygia; species Taeniopygia guttata. Next base: position 68,648,598 of record NC_133026.1, on the reverse strand, counting down.
TGCACACGAAGTTGGTTCCCTCTTCTCCTAGAAAGTGATCTGGAGTCTGAAGGCCTGAAGAGGACTAAGATGGGCCTGAAACAGCTGTTTTAAAGGCCTTTATACAATCAGGGTAAGAATGGTGCAGTGCTACTAAGAATCACATCCCCCCTCTATGTGATAATCAGATAATTGTTCAATACTCTGTAGTGCATTTTCCTTCTAACTCCTGATTTGTTGACTGAATCCTCCCGGAAAGCGACAGTACGGAATTATCCTGCTGCATGAGACAAATTTTACATTGGGGTCTCAAGGTATGCTTCAGAAATGCCAGGGGGTTGAGCTTCATGGTTCTGCCTTATATAGCAAGCTTCTGAGGAAGAGAAACACTCTGCAGACAAGTACTAAATCCCAGATAAAGGTGCACAATCTTCACTGACTCTGGTCTTCTTTTAGCCTCAGGATCAACTTCTGCTTTTAGAAACACTAACAGTTAAATCCTATTGAGTCTCGGATGAACATTTACAAGAAGCAAGCATTTGTCCTCAAATACCAAAAGCTTTTGAAAAGCTCTGTCACTTCTCTCACATGATGGAAAACAACATTTGTGGAAGAAATACTATTCTCTAATGACTGCCTGCTTTAATCCAGAGCACACCAGAGGCTAAATAAACTGAGTGGGTTAAGCCAAATGTGCATACAGTTCACATAGGCCTTGCTCAGGCTAATGGATCATTGTTACGCCAGGATATAATGGATAGATTGGCAAGTGTCTATCCCTTGCTTTTTTGATGCAGTCTCTTGATGAGCATGGAAGGCCACATTTGCTTGCTTTCCACAGTATTCTTTCTTACAGTCAAAACTTAATTTGTATTCTCAAAATGGTATAAAAAGTTCCAGAAATAATTCAAAGTAATTAAAAATAAAAGGGCAGGAATCTGGTGCCAGGGAGGGGAGCATTTTCTCTTTTAGCCTCTCTTTGTGGATCCCATTGTGCCAAGACAGAAAACAGTGAGATGTTCAAATATTAATAAAGTGATAGCACAGCCAAATTAAAATGCCCCAATTCTCATAAGTAATGTTTCCAGCAGAGCACAAAAGAATAATCAAGCCCCCAAACTAGTGAAGGAGAATTTATGACCCACCATCTGAGCTGCCAAGAACTCCCTACATGCTGACACTGAGGATGGCATGGAATTGCTCTGCCTCTAAAACTTTACCCAACTCTGTGCTACAGAACAATAAACTGCCATGGAAGGTCTTCTGCTCAGTTCTTGAGGCAGTCAGTCCCTGCTTAGCTCATGCCTCCATACCAGAGACAAGCAGCATGGCCTTCTTTGAAGCAGCAACTCTCGCAATATGAGGAGTGGCTCAAGTTGTGCTCAATGTGCAATCCCATATTATGATGCAGGGAAAACCATTGGGTCCTGGGGCCATCTAAAGTGAACTTGGCCACTGAAATTAGTGCATCAGCAGGGGGAAGGGGGATTTAGTAATGCTATTTTATTTTATTTTATTTTATTTTATTTTATTTTATTTTATTTTATTTTATTTTATTTTATTTTATTTTATTTTATTTTATTTTATTTTGTTAATAGCAGATTCAAGAGACTTTAAATTTCTTGAAGCTGTTATTCATGCAATCCAGCCAGATGGAAGAGCTTAAACACTGGTCTCTGCATGTCATATGAACTCATCCTATGTGCTGTATACATTGCACTACGTTTGGAATGTCCTTTTCCTGTATGGTTCAGGCTAAACTTGAAACCTATGTGCTGTGATATTATAAAGAATTTTGTGGGTTTTAGCATGAAGTGAGGAAGAAACTCCAAAACCTCTCTTTCTAATACAGCTCTTCTGTGTGCTGCATTTATCTCCTTTTTAAGCATTTGGGCATTATGAAAAACTGAACTAACAGGCAGGCATCATGATCATCTTATTCCACAGCTCTGATGAATTTGAAACATAACAGTTTTCTGTACATGCCCTTCCTCTGTCATGCATTCTGGCTCACCTCAACCTCTCAGAGTGGCATAGCAAATTTTCATTTAAGTGTCTTTCCTTTATGCATTCAATAGTCAAACAAATCCTTCTCTCTCTAGACTGTAGTTTTCATTCCAAAACCTGTGCTACATACACTTCATCTGTGATTTTGGTCCAATCCTTGATGGAATAAAAAACATTCCCTGATATCAAGCATCCTAACAAAAATTTTGAAAGGCAGCACTTATCATTTTATCTTTAATCTACCTATGACAGACTTCTCTATCAAAGAGCAGATCTCTCTAACTCAGGTAGTTTGCCTTTTACCAGATTTTTTTCTTACTGATAAAAATACATATTGTCCCTCAATTTTCATCCTGTATTGTTAACACGTGTAAACTCTATGCTTCTCTGTCTCTGTGCTTCTCTGTATCTTCATATAGGAAAGGGAAATTGCATATAATCAAAGGAAGTGGATGTAAATCAGTTTCTAGAAATGTAGAAATGTTCTACTCACCCTTACTGATCACTGGTAGTGACCACTTTCTATAAGTGAAGACTGAAGAAGAGGTCTTTGAGGGTGCCCCTCTTTCAGTGTTTAAATGTACAGCTCTTGCATGCATCCCTGCCATGCAAAGTAGCATGAGGCTGCTGCACACAGTCCCAAGAAGACTCACTGCTGACAAAACTGTGCCTGTGTCCTTCATGTCAGGTATTTATCTTCTCCTCATCATGATAGAGTCTACCAAAAGCCTTACTGTCTTCTCTGGTCTTGTTATGCTATATGCCAGTCTTATACATATATGTGTCACTTGATGTACACATTTTATAACTTCTCAGTGCATGGGGTCTTAGTCCATCTTGCTGTAATAGGTTCCATGAGTTAAATGTACACCATATGCAAAAGGAAACAGTTTCAAACCATCCTTCTGTCTGCAGCACACTCAAGAGCAAAACTCTACAGAAATAATACAGTAGGCTTGTTTGGTCCTCTTTCAGTTTACTAGACATTTTGGCTGATTAAAACTAGAAAAATAGACACTTTAAGAATTAGTTCAGATTTGCATGTTCCACTTCAGGCAGACAGCTGCGGTACCTTCATGACAGCAAAATCAATGTTGACACAGACATACATGGACCACATTTACAAAAATTTAAAAAGAAAGGTTCCTGGCCTAAGATTCCAGCCTAATTGAGCCAAACGCAATAAACATGATAATTATTTCTTCTCACAGTGAAGTGAACAATTCAATTTGGAAGGAAAGATGTGCCATTGCTATTCCCCAGTCCTGCTGTTATTTTATTTTATATGCACTCTTACTGCTCGTCACAGAGATTTTCTGCATTTAGTTAGGGAGTACCTTTGCCAGAGAGTTCAATTTATGGCCTAAACTCGGGTTAATGTGGCATCTGAGGGCTTGTCTACATGGGGTCGTTAGAGTGCCATAATGGAAGCTGTTAATTTCCATCATGGAGACTTTCTGGACGTGTGGGCTGGGCGCAGACCGGTCGCTCGCTGGAGCTTCATCTGGCTGTGCTTGAGAGCGCTTTGCTCTGACAGCTGCGGGTGCCGCGCTCTTCCCAAGCCCGGCGAGGGATCTGGCTGTGTCAGACACTTGGCACTCCCAGGCAGGAGGCTGTCATCTTCGGGGAGAGCTGGCAGGCCAGCCCTGCCACGCGGACAGTGCTCTCTGCCACCCCTCCGACAGCCATTGGAGGCTGCTGACTCTGGCCTGGAGAGCGCACCTGCTTCCCTGCATCCCTGCTCCCCAGACAGACCAGCCCAACACACACCAGCCTCAGTGCAGAGCTGCTGGGGAGGCCCCCGGACAGCTGCCATCCCACACCCCTTGCGTATTCTGCTTTTGAACGATTACAACTCCTGCAAAAGCAAAGGGGCCCGGGGTGCACATTTTATGTGGGTGGCATCAGCCCTGTCTGCCCAGCTGTCTGCGAAAGAAGCGCCAACCTGGAGACTGTGTTGCTGCGCTATAATCCTCAAAACTACAACACAGATGTGCTCTGGTCTGATAAGATCACAAAGTGGTTTAGCCATTTCCTCTTCTCTGCTTAGCACCAAACTGTGCCACACCTGAATTTTTCACATTACATAACAGGTAAAAAGAAGGACAAAGTGATAGAACACTTTTCTCTCACAAGAAATGTGGCATTACCTGTTAAAATCTGTCCAATTCTTGCTTACTTTGGTGTCATGGCCTTTGTTTCTTTCTTCAGAGCAATGGCTACATCCATAGGGGTCTGAAAAAGTGGTAACTTATGTGGTTTCTGTTGAGGACAATGCTACCACTCATCTGCTGTCCCCTGACCTCCCATGTACAGGGCAGCCTGGCATGCAAGGGGAGCAAGCACAACAGGCAACATGCATTCATGGGTGCTCTGAGGAAAAACTCGGAGTAAACAGTGGTGAAAAAGGTAGATGCACACATGTTTACCCTATCACCTCAGCACACAGTGGGCCTGCTGCAAAAGTTTGGTGCTTTCTCAAGCTCAGAGATGGACCCATCTTAGGTGCCTCTCCAGGTGGGAGAGAACACAAGCAGGGCTTTAGCATTGACCAAAAACCTTGTGCATCATGGGCAAGCCAGGCACAGCTGAGCATACCACAGCTTAGTCCTGGGGTAGATATCCTGAACTTCACTTCTCCCAAACACAGCACTAACCTTAGATACATTAAGTGCCATCATTGCAGGTGGGAACATGTTTTGCAGCTCCTTTCACTACACAGAAATACCTGCACACACCACCTTTTCTTGGCCCTGATGGGTTCTAACTACACTAATGAAGTGGTAATTTTTATATCAAAGAAAAATTATATCATAGGTGAGAATGCTGCTCACATTTGTGTTATACCAAGGCTGAATTACAGAATGTGGGGGAATAATTAGTGAGTAATACTCAACCATCTCCTAATTTTTGAGGTATACTGCGTCTATTGTGGAAAGAATTTACTAAATGAACTGCTGGTGTAGCAAAGTGATTAAATAAACCGGGCCAGGAAAATTGCAGTTTCTCTAAAGGAAGGTTAATAGCTGGTTTGGAAAACAGGCACTAAAGGAGAGTAATTGTGTGTATACAAGTGAAAAAGAGAAAAAATAGGCTGTCTTAGAAACCTTCTTCTATCTGTGCCCCCACTCTGATCTAAATGGCACAGAAAATTCCATAAAAAGCACAATAAGGCAAAAGATCAGATACACACATTAAATTTTTGCCTTTTATATTGTAGAGGCAAAGGACAGGAGAAAACTTCACTTTAAAGAGTTGAACCTTGAGTAGAAGTATAGAACCCATGTAAAAACTGCATAGAGGTTATACATATGAAGATTGCTTAAAAGCCTGAAAAAAATAGGGTATAACCCCTTTTCTAATCTTGCTAGGGGACCCAGAGTATGTATAAACCCTTCACCCATAGGCCATCCCATCTGGGTCAGGGTGAAGACTTTTATTTCTCTTCCCAGAGTCTCTCTTGGCTGTGACCCAGCACAGGGCTGTTCTCAGCACACTTGCCCTCAGCCCCAAAAGTCTTCAGCAAAACTTAAGTCATCACTGCTGCAGACCTCTGCTAAAAGACAGAAGAAGGAAATAAGGTTTGGTAATATTCTTCCCCAAACCAGAGGCTGTGGAGTCTGACTGTCTGCTGCATGCACAAACAATCCAGCTTCAGTGGTGGAGTTACATCAGACTAAGTCTCATTCCTGGATCCCCCTGCTGGAACCAGGATACACCTCCCTCCTCCAAGGTGGAAAAAGCTTTGACTGTACTAATTTGGTTTCGTCTTACTCATTCCCTTTTATTTCACGCAAACTTTGGCAGAGGAGGCTTGGGTGTGAGGCATGTATTTATAGTGTAGCTTTTATTTAATTCTAGTGTTGATTTTATGAATTTCTTTGTATCTTTGCCTTTGGGATACATTGAAAAGAAATGCAGCATTCAGCATCACAGAAGTTTTCTGCTTTACCTTTTCTTTTTCATTGCTCCAAGGAAGTCCACAGGCTTTGAGGGAAATGCATTTCATATGTCAGAAGGATTGATAGAATGTGAACTCAATTTCATCAGCTCCATTTTGTTGTGAGCTGATACTGTGCTTGTAGCAAGAAGTCTCTCTGTACAGGCTGAGTTTTCATCAAATCTTGTGAATGATTTTTTGTTGGTATTCTCATCCCAGACAAACCATACTGCAATCTATCACAATTCACTGAATGCTTAGCGTACTTGCCAGGATGCTTCACAGTTTTGCCATGCTTAGAGGTGCTGATGAAAACATATTTTCTGTCTGTTTACTATTATAGCAATTGCACTTATTAAGCTACACCTTTTTCACGGTTAGCATGGAAGAAGGCAAAGAAAAAAATTCTCCCTTCAATCACTGACACCTCAGCTGTTTTGACTGCAGCAGCTGACTCCAACAGATTTTGCATTCAAAAATGTGAGTGAAAGTTGTGTTTGGCAGAAAAGGGCACAGCCTTTTTGAGACATGGGAGATCCATTCCCTTTTAGCCACAATTTCACAAGCTGTAGATGCTCCAATTTTCAAACATGCTTGTTACAGTTAGCTCAGATCCCAAGTTCTCTGGTGTATATAATTCCTGAGAAAGCAGTTCTTCTGGCAGATTAAGGGAACAGTTTGCTTTTGCCTGAGGCCATTAACATTTTAATAAAATGGTCGTCAAATGTGATACCAATTTATCTTTAGGGGACTTTATCTATTATTAACCTTATTAAGTAACAAGTTTGTTTTTGCTGACATGTAGATTTTCCAGTCTTCATCACGACTGATTCTGGTGGGGTTTTTTATTTTCATGTTCCATTATGTTGTGTTCTGTTGCTAAAAGTATGTTTTGTGAGTCTGTTTGGTTTGCTTTTGCACTGATTTTTCAATGCTTTCCATCTCATCTGAGTTAGAAGAAATTTATGATCTCATTAGAAGTGGCTACAAACAGTCTTTTATTCATCTGTCAGTCATTTCTATACAGGTAAAATTCCAGTTCTTCACATCCTGGCTTCTCAGGCACTGGATTATCCCAAAATTATTTCTGTCCCTTAAAATCAAATTCAGAGAACTAAAATTTGTCTAGCAGAAGCTATAATTATCCAAGGTTTCAGATGTCTGCCAAGATTACCAGGGTTACCATTATTCAGTGTAATTAATGCTTTCAGCAAATTAGAAGACTGTACAAACATTGTGGCCTCATGCTACTAGACAATGAGCACTTTCTATGAGATGATAAATGTCTTAGCCTTCTATAGATTCATCAGTATCTTGCAGGTTCAAGATCCATGCTAGTCACATATAGGAAAGGTTGAACCAGTTAAGAAAAAAACAGCTTTCAGCCCCAAGTCTCTAAAGTGCCCACTGAATAGAAACACAGTCTATTATTAGAAGGAAACACAATCATTATTTTTTAATATTTTTAATAAAAATGGGATGCTCTGGAAATTTTACAAGAAAGAAAAGTCCAAATATATGTTGTGAGCTCAAAATTACTTGCTAAACTTCTAGGTGTTTATCTGCATACCATTTGCATTATTTCTATCTTAATTGACAACTACTCTTTCTAAATGCAGCAAATAGGGAAAAATAGAGCAGAACTGTGCAGGGCTTGTTGTCAGTGAGTGTACTCCCTTCAAATATATTACAGGTGAATGCACTGCAGTATCTGCTGTATGCCAGACTTAGTTCTCCTAGGTGGAAGTCCACACTCTCCAGAATAGGTCTCTCTGCTCAGTCATGAAGGCTGCAGTGTAAACTGATCTGACCCTCTGCTACAACTGAAAAAGAAGGTTAAAATCACCAGTTTCTGAACAAAATCCACTCTCCTACACCATCTTAACTTTTTGTAACCTGTCTAATAATAGTCCATGAATCAACAACAGTGGAATGAACAAAAACAGCAACCAGGTTCCTCCATAGATTATAAATAGAGATGAGTTTGAAAAGATTTATGGAGGATTTTGGGCTTAAAAATTCACAGTAATAATGATTTGTTATTAAAAAGTCATAAACTGTGACAAATACACAGGAAGCTCATTCAAACACATTCCTTTCAAATCACTCTGCATGAATCACTGACTTTGCAGAAGATGGCCTCTTGAGTCAGTAATAAAAGGCTGAAGACTGGGATGGCATTCCTAAATCTACCACAAAATATGTTTCTGGCATTAGTTAAAAATTGCTCTGTGGGCTTCCTCATCAATCAGTGTTGGGTGAACCAAGCCTCTGCCAACAGTTTTATAAGAATATTAGTTCATTTGTATCATTAAATCCTGATCTAAAAAAAGAGCTCTGAATGAAAAGCATTTATAACAGTCCTAAAATTCCAAACTAAAAGCTAAAGTCTTTTCCTCTGAAAAGATTCCTGAAATTGTTTAGGTCTGAACATATGCCTGTTCCCTCTCAATCTCAGGAGACAAGTCATGGGTCAGATCCATGTCAGCCATGAGCGATGAAGGAAGTCTATGAGAAAGCTCCATGCCCTATCAAAACTGCCTATTTCAGTTCTATCATAAAATTACCAAAAATGAAGAGTCTTCAGGGTCCTCTGTAAGAGGACAATTTAGCAGGCAGTCCTTCTCTTGGCAGCACTGTTCCCTAGGAAAGTCCTCAAATGGAAGCCGTTGAGACTTGAGTGCTTGGCCTGCCTCAAGAGAGCAATGAGCGGAAGACCTCCCTGCCAACACTCTTCCAGACACAACTGCTAATTGATATTATTTGCTCTTTAAAATTCAGTACCAGTGAAGCTGCCCTCACCACCCTGCGCAGGCAAAACAACCTACATCTACTTGATTTCCTGCTTTATTGCCCATTGAAAAGAAAGGCTGTTTGCCATAGTGCCGTACAACAAGTGGCTGTGAGAGAGCAACCATCCATTTCCATGCAGCGTACAAGTCTGATTGTGTTTGGCTAATTATCTCATTAACCTATACCTCAAGATCCGATTAGTGGTAGTGGTGGGTGACTGAATAAAAAGCAGCAGCAGCAGGCCTGGAGTGTGGGATCTTTGCACACATTCTTTGGGGTGTTTATATCTGCCTGAGCCAAATCATCGTTAAGAGAACCAGTAAAATTTAGATTTTTATTATGATCATGAAGAAATAGCACCTCTCCCTCTTTCTCTCTCTCCCTTGCCCCAAAGACATCCCCCCCCCACCTTTTTTTTAATGAAAATTTTACTAGTGTTGAATCATTGAAATAAAAAAGGCTTGAGTTCAAATGCAGTCACAACTCATATGCAAACATGACCTGAATGGCTTTGTAGCAGAGCCCATTTTTCAGAATTATGTTGATGCCACTTGAACAGTAGATGTTGATCCCATCACTCACACAGAGTTACAGGTAAGAAGAATCCTCCCAAAGAGGGCAGAATTGAAAAAACAACCCACCTCAACAGATTCCAAATGCATCTTTAATTTTACATTATTACCTGTCTCCATGAGGATTTGGACAAGAAAAATTTTTTAAATGTCACTGAGTATCGACTTGGTGGTCAAGATGTAACTGTAGTAAGGGCACTGCCTCAGCAGTTTCAGCCCCTCCTTTTGGCAGTCTGAACACCAAGTCCTAAATCAGCCTCAGGACTGAGCCTTACACTGAACCTCAGGTGCCTGCTGGCACCACTGCTTCTGAGTTCTCCTCCCAAAACACTACAGGGTCAAAGTACAAGAGAACTCTGCCCAAAAACTGACGTGGAGTGATGTGTGGGAAGTGAAAGCCTCCTGAAGACTGCAATTTCCTTCAATGATTTTGTTGCTATTATATGCTCAATTTCTGCCAGAAGTTTGTGTTCTGGCAAGCTCCTAGCTAGCAGCATGAGAAGGGGGAAATACAATTCTTTTAAGGATTTTTTTCCTGAATTATGCACCACTGAAGAACATTGTGACAAATTATTTCGCAGAGTGTGTTAAATAATATTAAAAGGGTATTCCAACACATGATCACAGATAATTACAGGACTTTGAAATTACCTGGTCTTTATTTTCACACCAAGTTCTAGAAGATTGTGAAAGAGAATACAGGTGCAAAATGCATGCACTAAAAATTCCAGTGATATAAAAGATTCATAAACCTAACCAGGGCTCAAACCTAACCAGTACAAAAGGTTGACATGAGAAGACAAAGGGACTGTCTATAAAATCAGTGGTAAGGACCAATTATTTTGAATAACACTAGAAATTATATAGACTTAAAAGAAGAAAAAAGAACTTATACTAATTAGAATCTATAAACTGTTTAGGGAGGAAAAGGTTAATGAACAACCAGTATTACCTATAGAAACTTTTAAACCAGAAAAGAACAGGGCTAGTGGGAAAATATACTTGAGATGAGCTTGAAGAAAGGGTTTATGATCTTTCAGAAAATATCTTCAATGCCTGACTAAAGAATATTTTGAGATAAGAAATCCTGTTTCTCCAGATAACATTCTCCATTGAAGAATATTTATGTGATCTATTCAGTCAGAGACAGAGATTATCACTACCAAAAAACTTCACAAATTATTCTGGGAATTTTAGCCTGGGTATTCAAAATTTGGTGGAGTTTTTCTTATTTGGCAGTCAGCCTACAGAGATCAAATCATTCACCTTGCCCTATTCTTAACAGCAGAGAATGAAATCCAGACAAAAAGCAGGCTTCTCCATGAGACAGTTTTTCTGCTTGGGAAAAATGGGAAATATCTTATTTTTTGCCTAAATAGGGATCAGCAAGGACCTCGAAATCTACATGCCAGCAAGCAGCTCTTTTAATTAGACTTCTCTTCTGACTATCCTTCTGCATTAGTTTTTGGAAAACTTAGCAGACAGTGTTTTTCATTACTTGTACTCTCCCCATCTGTCCTTGGGAATAGGATATCTGTGCAAGAAAATAATTTGCAAGGCTGAAGCCAGAGAGGAGCCTGCTTGGAGATCATTATATTGGTGATTTTGGACAAAGGAGAGGTCCAAGTCCCTTCTATAGGGTGAGAGTTATCTGCTGGTTGCTCAGTGACAGCTTGATTGACTGATTTTATTTCTCTTCTGGTAATGTTTGTTGTAAGTTCTGGGCAGTGTTTCTAATATCACATGGTCACAGGTTGGTGATTTTTTCACCCTTGAGTTTCATTTTTTGTGCCTAGAGGCCAGAATCTGGGCATGTGTTAAATTACAAAACAGCTGAGAAACAGGACTTGCAAATGAAACCTCCCCTCTTCTACTTTGTATATGGATGCTTTTGTTGGGATGCACACAGTGTGGGGGTTTTTATTATGGGCAGCAGCAATTACAGAAACTGCATAGTCCACCTTTCCTGCCTGCCAGGGGCTTCCTGCAAACACAGGTGTCGCATTTCCCTCTCACCCTCACTTGCTGTCCCTTGCTCATCACTGCTCAAGATGTCAGTGATAACCCTGAATTTTTCAGAGTCTGCCATAGGAAGGACACCACCTCTGTCTATACATCTGCCACCTTCAGCCCCCAGCCTCTGAGATAAGTGCAGCTGAGTAGCTCTCGCTGTCAGTCCCTGGAGCTATCAGGCTCAGTGACAGTGCTTCCTTAGGCAAGGACTTTTGTCTGGAAACCCTCCCTTCAGAGGAGTTTATATGGTTTAGACTTCCATGATTCTGCAGGGATTTCAGTTGTTTGGTTTTTATTTTATCAGAATGTAAAGCAAACAAAAGGGGGACAATTTTAACTGTGGTCATTGCAAGTGATGAGATTTTGCACTTCATTATTTTTATGTGAAATGTTCATATTCAACTAACTGCTCTGTCAGACACTCCAAGTCTTTGAATAAGAATGCAGCAATATATCCAGGTTCAAGAGTGCTTGTCTGCTTTTATTTAGAAGCCAAAAGGTTGCTACATTGCACAGTGAACCAGGGCATGTCACATCATACTGTATGACATCATTTGACCTAACCTCATAGAAGCTGAGTGGCATGATCCGTGAGACAGCACAAAAGAATTATATGGAATATTCTGGACAGTGCAAGAGTCACTGGTCCCTTAAGTATTAAAACAAGTATATGACAGACAATAGGCTAGCGATGTTGCCAAATCCTACTCACCTATTGCTTTAAAACCAACTCTATAGTTTGCCACATCATTCTTCCTTCATCACAGGTAAAAGAAAACCTGATATAATTTGTAACACACAAGCTATTCCTAGGCAGGGGAAAGGGAAAATCTTTTTGTTAATGAAATTATTTCTGACACTACCTTGAAATTTTCTGATCTGTGCAATCCAGAAGTGGGAATGGTCTTTGGTGACACCTAACTGACAGTTTTCCTGAACTGCAGTTTAAGCTTTATTGTTATGCATTTTCTATGGGGACCAACACAAGTCTTTAATTTCCTTCTTTTTTTTTTTTTTTTTTAAATTTACTATTTCACTATTTCTTTCTGGTGCTAGACATACAATAGCACTTCCATGAAACAGCTCATATGACAGTTATGAAAACAATGAAAGAGCCCAGAAATATCACCTACAATGGGGTCAGCCCTGCTTACACTGGAAAGATTGATCTCAGCTAAGTGAAGATCGATCTCTGTTGTGAAGCAGCAAATTCTTGCAGGACATCAGCATGCAGCATCAGCATCAGCACCCAGGTGCTGACAGTCCTCACTATGTGTGCTTCCATATCTAGGTTCCCTCTGTTCTTTGCTAGACTCATGGAAAGTGATGCAGAAGCAAGCTTAGGGGCATACAGAAAGACACACACCTTCCTAGGACAGAAACTCTCCCCTGGAAAATGTCTTGAAACGTTTAGGAGCGGACAACAGACATGCTGTTATGGCAGGATTTGATACTGAACCACATAAGCAGACACCAGTACAGCAGCTTCAGAGAATTTTCCAGTGAGCAGTGTAGGCAACAGATCTGTTGGACATCTTCATATTTTCATCTATTTGGACTTGGGCCATTTGGTTCAGGTAGCCTTGTTAAAAAGGGATTTGCAGGTCTTTGTGGTGTTACAGCCCTGCCAAGCTGGAAGCTATAGACAAGGTCAGTGTCTAGGACTCTCTTGTATTAAATGAGCAAGTAAGCTTATATGCATTGCAGATTCCCTGCCCATGAGATCTCTTGTCTGAAGCAATCTGCTGAAAGGTGATAGGGTTGAAGTGTAGGCTAGACAACATGCATATGGCAGAGGGTTTGTAATATTCTAAATAGCATCCTCTGTGTTTTCCTGGGTCAACATACAAAGAGTCTTGGTAAATCAATAGTTTAATCCAAGTGTGACAAGACAATTTATCAAATCTCTTTAAAAATTGCTTCTCTGTGAGACAAAGCAGTGTTGCTGGCAGAAAGAAGCTGTTTTACACCACATGGCATAACGCAGTTATAGCCAGTGAGAGGTGCCTACAACCTAGCCTTTCTGTGCTGAGAGGAAGATGAGCTGGGCCACCCTACTGTTTGTGCTTGGGAAACACTATTAAGCACACAGTGACATCTTGCATTATAATATTATAACACAGAAGGGGTGGAAACAACGGCAGTGTGTTCAGCCCTAATTACATGGGGGAATTTGTTTTGCTTTCAGCTGAAGAACAGGAGCAATTGCTCCCTGGGCATTATAAAGACACAACTCACAGATCTGAAAGACTTCATCTCTTTCAAAGGCATAGTAGGGATGCTGCTGCAAGAAAAGGGAAGGATATCACTGTGTTACTGTGACACCTACATCAGGGAATAAAAGAATGGGGCACTTGCATTTTGCCATTTGATAACTTTGTGTGAACCAAGAGCAGCATTCACAAAGCCTGGGTTCCTTCAGTTCAGTCCTGAGCTCTGTATTCAGACATTAAATTCCCTCAGCTTCTGAAATCAAAGGGAACAATAGGCACATGCACAAATTAGCAAATGTGTGTGATCACAAGCGTAAGGCCTGCAGGTTTGAAAGATCCAGGCTGAGACTTTGCAGGCATACATCTCCACATATCAAATAGAGGTGCCCTTCTAAATTCCCAGATTCAAAAATGTGCTCGTAGCCCCCATCAGGATACGTATATTAAACGTAAAAATTCTTTGACCTAAGGTCTGAATAAAGCAAACTAAATTAAAGCCAACGGAAAAGAACAGTAGGGGAAAAAAGCCCCTATCCCTTTCAAAAATCTGTGTAGTCAGACAGAAGCCAAAGCTTTTATTCTGAAAAAAGCCTATGTATTATTTTAAAAGAATTCTTGAAAACGGTTTTGTGTGTATCAAAAAGGGTTATACCTTGTCCGCATATAGAATATTCTTACTATAAAATAGCTGTTATAAACATGGAACACCGAGAAAATTTTTTGCAAGACCATTAGAGCCTAACAGCTACTTTAAACCCACGTATAATTGCTCACAGGATAAGAGCCTCTATTCATATTACTCAAATACCTTGCCTCAGCTGGAGACAGTTGAAAAGAGTACAGTGTGCCACAAAACTGAGTGAGTGAGCTCTAACCTTTCCTCACTAAAGCAAAGCAAGAGATACCAGGCTTGTTTTACTCTGTGGATAATGAACACAGTTCAATCTCTCATTCAGTTAGCTTCCTCATACTCCAGGCTATGTGTCATTGTGCAAAAGCTGGTTTTTAGTATTTTTAGTGGGTTTTTTTCACTTCTTCCCTCTGAGAAAATTATGGATGAGAAGGTAGGCATTACTTCTACGAGAATGCCATGTTCTTGGCTCCTCCTGGTTCAGCATTTTAGCAGCAAAAAGCTATACATATTTCAGCATTCTTTACTGAGGTCAGCTGGTGTCAATACACTTTCTCTGAACACACTTCACTTAGATATCTGTGTCTGTGCTGTGGCACAGAAATGGCCCACCACATTCCCCAGAAGTAGTCACTGACCACTGTGAGGGTATCACAGTTCTTTCCCTGGTTATGCCCCGAATTTCCTTCCAAAGGAAAGCAGGGGAAGTGAATGGAGGCTGAGCAGCACAGTGCCCCAGAGCACCCCTGCAGACATTGCAGACAGAGCACGTGCACCTGAAGGAGAGATGTAGTTCCTCTTTACCACAGTTACTAGTTTTCCAGCTGGTTAAAACCTAACAACACAGTGCATAAAAGTTCATAATGATGAGTCAGTACAGAGTGATTAGGGAAAAAAATCCAGGATGCAAAAAGAAAATACCTTGCATTAATTTTTTTCCTGAAACTGAAACACCCTGAGTAGCCAATTGTGATCAGTGTGATTCTGTAAGCTCATGGAATGTCAGCAGAGTATTAGTCTGGAAAAGGTTGTTAAGGGCTTTAAAAATAGGTGCTTCTTGATGCATGTTAAGTTTTTCCACTTCCTTTTAGCTCACAGATGTGAACTAAATGTGCAAGGAAGTAACCTCCTATTTATTTCAGAATCAAATTCTAGTTGAAAATAAATTTATTTTCCCTGTTGTTTCCTAAACTGCACAATTCAGCTTGGAGCAGAGATCAGCTGATGATCACTTTCATGCTTTTACATATTTCCTCCAGAAAAACAATTTAGTATTCCTGGATATTCACACAACACTGTAGAATAACATGCAGGAATTTTATTTTTCTGAAATCAAGAGGACAAATACAATCACTACTTTATTTTGTACTTTATTTTGTACTTTATTTTGTATTTATTATGATGCACATCTACCGCATTGAAAAAAAGCCATCATTCCCCAACATCTTCCCCTCAGAGGTATTTCCATTGGGAAAAAGCTATATAGGCAATTTCTGATTGTTTTTTAGTGAACCTAAATATTTAAGTTTGGCTATACTGCATTTAGCATTCATTATCGTTGGTGAAAGGAAGAAAGAACCCAAACTGAAAGCACCAAGAAATGGAAATACTTACTTTTTGTAATTCCTGGTGCATTCAAATATCATGGAACCAGTGTTCAAATATTCAGGTATCAGATTCTCATCCCAGTGGTGAAAATGGAAACAATAAAATAGGCATGAGAAAAACAGAAAAAATAAATGGAAAGATGGTGTGAGCAGATAAAAGGTAGATGATGAGAGAAGGAAAAATTGTGACAACAAGGGAGCATCCTGTGAAATGACATGTGGAATCTTACATGCTGGCCTCTGAGATAAGCAAGTCCTGAGATGGTTCCTGGAGTACAATTCTTTTCCACCTCCCTGCTACCACAGTCACCTGATAACACCGTAAGCAGAGTCAATACCTGTCATTGTTATTTAGCTGTTTTCCAGCTCTGTATGCAGCTGCCCCAAAGAACAAAGCCTCTTGAAGGACAACAGTGCAGGAGGGTAGATAGGACTTTGTGAGGACCTAATTTTTGGCAATACCTTTCACCTCCTGAGTAAGGTTTCCTAAGAAGCCCAAAAGTTTTACACACAGCTGCTAATGCTACTGAATAGCTAATGGAAACAGCCCTAGACACCTAAAGAGATCTTACAGTTGACTAGGAGTTGTTGGAGAGGAAACCACCAAGGTAAACCATTCTGTTATTTCACCTTGAGCAACCTGATCTAGTGGGGGGCATCCCATGGCAGGGGGATTGGATCTTTAAGGTCCTTTCCAACCCAAACCATAATATGATGCTTCTATGATGACTCCTAAGATAAAGGGCTGCACTTTCAAAGTGGTAGTGTGGTAGATAGGGACAGGCGGAGCGGAAGATCACCGGGATGTCACGGAAAGACAGACCCCTTCCCCCCTCTCTCTTCCCCGCTTATCTGTTAACCCCAGGAGTCAGAGAAGAATGTAGCCACACCTGTTCTGGTAAAATTCCACTACCCACTATCCTCCGAGACCCCCAACCCCCCTCTGACGTAGCAAAGACCCCTAAACCTATTTAAACCCACGAAATAGGATAATAAACGCTTTTCAACCGTCTGCCATATTGGTGTATGCGTGTGTTGATTAGCCCGAGCGGCTTGGACGAGACCAGGCCGCCGTGCTGCCTTATCTGAACCAGGCTCCTGGTTGTCTTTCATAAAGACAACATACTGGTGCCGGAAACCCGGGACAAAAGAAGAAAAATTTGCCCGGCGGACGGGTCTCACCTGGACAGAAGCAGCGGCCAGGACGGCGGGACCGTACCCAGGCGTAAGGGGAGACGTCCCCTAGGATCCGCGGGCGTCATGGACGCAATGGCAAGGATCGTGAGTGCTATTTATTCACAGTGGGGTATTGGGTGTAAGCTCAAGGATTTTCATCTTGCCATGGCGAGATTGCTTGAGCTAGGGGCAATCGAGCGTCCCGTGGACGTATTACATCCGGAAATATGGGACAAATGCACTGCCGCGCTAGCCGAAGACACAAAATCTTCCGGCAGCGGCAGATATCTTAAAGCATGGGGCAGAGTAGAAAAAGCCCTACGCAAAGCGATAGAGGAGCAGGAGACATGGAGCGCGGCGCGCACGTGTTTATTAGTTACTCCCAAGCTCGGGGTGGGAGCGGGAACGCAGACTGCCCCTGAGAGCGATTCGCTCGGCAGCGGGGACCCAGGGGGGCTCAGCGCGACACCCACTCCCCCAGATCAGAGCCCACCCCCCCCCGCAGGAACCCCCCGCGACACCCCCGCCGCCGAAAATCCCCAAAACCCCCCCCCCGCGCAAACCCCCCGAGAGACCGCAAATTCCTCCGAGCCGCCGCCGCCGCCCGCCCGCGATCCGATACCGGAGACGCAAGAGCACGCGGAGCGCTTCTGGCAAGGGCTGCTAAAAGAAGCCAGAGCCGCCGAAACGGCGGTTTGGGAAGACGGCATGGCCACGCCGCCCCCCTATGCCTTTGAAAATGGCGGCGCGAGCGGCGGGGAGGGGCGGGGCTCGGGCGGTCCCGGCGCGAACACCCAAGGGGGGGAGCGCGATCTCGGGAATGCGCGCGCGCGGGAGAAAGGGGCGGAGGGCGGCGCGGGACACAGAACCGATCGGCAGCTGCGCCGGGAGCCGCCACCATATAAGGCAAAAACCACCCCCCGCGGTAGGCGCGGCGAGCCGGGGGGGCGGGAACGGCCCCTCCCCCGAGGGGGGGAGCGAGCCCGGGGCCGAACAAAATGGCGCGGAGCCCCGGAAGTACGCTGGCATTTCATTTCCGGCACGGAGCCTAGCAACAGCTCTACCGGCCCCAAAGAGCCGGCGGGGGCCAGCCGGAACTCCGAAACAAAAGATACGGAACCAGCACAGTTTAAAACAAAACCGAATAGAGTTCTAAGCTGCACCGAAAAGCGGTCACAATACCCCTTAGAACTGCGAGAAAAAACGGCGTCTCGCCAAGTAATACGGGTCCCAGCCCCGGACACACGGGGGTGGGAAGGTGGGGGGGGGGGGAAGAGCGCGCGCGGGCGAACCCAGCCCCCTCCCACCGCAAGCGGCACCCGTGCCGCAGGGTCAGCAAGAGACGCCCCCGATACGGGACCCCGGGGTAGCCCTAGCTATGAAAGTGGGGAGAAAGCCCCCGAGGATGTGGGGGACGTGCTGCCTCTGTGGCAGTCGGAACCCCCACGTGGTGAAACTATGAGAGCCACTGCTGCACACCCACTGCTGCCAGCCAAACCTGACCCTCAAAACAAAACTAATGAGAAACTGTGAGTTCTGTTTGCAGGGCACGCTTGTGAACCATCCCAGTGACACACACACCCCTGCTCCAGAAAGAGATGACAGACCACCAAACTGCCAGACAACACCTGAGAATCCCACGGTGGTGAGATCTAATAAATACCCCATCCTTCGTGTTCCACATAGCCAGCCTGTTTAGAAGCTATTTTACTAACCCTAAATGAAACCAAATCAAACCTGACTAACCCCTATTAGTTTTACAATGATATTAAACCCCCTTTTCTACGAAAGCAATGCTTTAGATACCCCCTTCAGTTACTCCACAGCCAATATCCCCCACCAGTGCAAGTGAGACACTCCCCACAAAAGACCAATAAGTAAATAGTCCCATCCACATTTGAGATATAAGTTTGCCAAAAACCCAGAGTGAATCCTTATATGTTCCTTGCCAAGTTTAATAACTCTATCAATTTCTATATTCAAGTTCTAATTGTTTCTAAAGTCCTGCATCACTCAGACGAAAAGACATACCACCTTCTCGAAGAACCTAACAGACTCCACAAAAAAGAAATTAACCATCGCAATGCTGCTTGGCCTAAAAGCAGCACAGCAGCAAAAACAGCCACAGGCGTCTCAGCCATCGCAACCCAGCAACACGAACTCTCCCAGCTGCAAATGACCATCGATAAGGACCTGCAGAAGATCGAAAAATCCATCTCCTATCTAGAAAAATCAGTCTCTTCGCTTTCAGAAGTAGTTTTACAAAATAGGCGGAGACTTGACCTTTTGTTTATGCAGCAGGGGAGATTGTGTGCGGCGTTGAAAGAAGAATGCTGCTTTTATGCAGATCATACAGGAGTCGTTAAAGACTCCATGGCAGAACTCCGAGACAGACTGGCTCAGAGAAAGAGAGACAGGGAGACCCAGCAGAGCTGGTTTGAATCCTGGTTCAATCAATCACCTTGGCTCACCACTTTAATTTCCGCCCTGGTAGGTCCACTGGCAATACTGCTTTTGGCTATTACCATAGGACCATGCCTGCTGAACAAAGTAGTCTCGTTTGTTCAAGCCCATCTGGAAAGGGCAAACATTCTGTTCATAGGCCACCAACAAATGCTATAAACCAAAAAACTGCAAACACAGTCAGTAGCTAAAGCCTTCAGCACCTGCCTTAAAAAAATCTACCCTGATCTACTAAACCACCCTTTCCTTAACAAGTTACAAGTCTGTACCTCACTCCAATGCCTCTATCTACAACTACCTCATTTTGTATGTGATAAGGAGGGGGGAGATGTGGTAGATAGGGACAGGCGGAGCGGAAGATCACCGGGATGTCACGGAAAGACAGACCCCTTCCCCCCTCTCTCTTCCCCGCTTATCTGTTAACCCCAGGAGTCAGAGAAGAATGTAGCCACACCTGTTCTGGTAAAATTCCACTACCCACTATCCTCCGAGACCCCCAACCCCCCTCTGACGTAGCAAAGACCCCTAAACCTATTTAAACCCACGAAATAGGATAATAAACGCTTTTCAACCGTCTGCCATATTGGTGTATGCGTGTGTTGATTAGCCCGAGCGGCTTGGACGAGACCAGGCCGCCGTGCTGCCTTATCTGAACCAGGCTCCTGGTTGTCTTTCATAAAGACAACAGGTAGAACAAGTGCAATGCCCTGTCAGTAATGACACTTTCAAGACCATGTGAAATAGCAGAGAGGAGAATAGGAGACTGTTTTGAAGAATAAAATAATTTCTGGAAATATTTTTCCCTCATAAGGTTGCAGTAACCATAAGTAGAAATTTGGTGATTTTTCCACTCAGTTTGTTAAGCAGGACAGATTTTTTTCCTTTCCCTGAGTCCTAAATAGGATGCGTAGTTTCAGCTCCCATGTCTTCCAGCTCTAGAAGCAGTTACTCTAATCACAGGGTGTGCTAGAAGCCAAGGCCATCAGCAGAGAAAGCCTGTGTCTTTGCACTCCCTCACGTGTGTCCCTCCAGCTCCTGCAGCTTCCTTTCCTGCCAGCAGCTGCTTCTGCTCTTCATGCTGCTTTAAAAAGCTGTAAGGAATGGGAAAGTGAGGGTAATACGAGTGAACAGCAGCAGGACAATCTTGCAAATGAGCCATCACATGTCCAGCTATCATGTTCTATGTAGCTCCGTGTTGGATATACATCTAAAAAATATACTGGCAAAAATCTAAAATACCTAGGAACTCCTACACCTATGTCAAATTCATTTGAAATGAGCAAAAGTTATTGGAGGGATGCAGAGACAGGTAAACAGATGGAACATGCATTCTGTGTATGTATGTGTTATTGTGGAACTGTTGAAAGGTGCTGTCTTGGCTTAGCAAGTTCAACTGGGCAGCCCCAAGTCCAGCTTTCCACACACTTCAGTGTGACAGCTTGGTTGATGCCAAGCTGTGATCCTGTGCAGTTCTTGTCTTTCCAGCTCACCCTAGGAAAAAGAGCACAAGACATGGCAGGATTTTCTTCAGGAGGCTGCAGCTTCTCCAGCCTCCAAATTAACCTCATTCCAGACTCTCCAAATCGATTGAGGGTAATCTGAAGTGGTGCTGACCTGAAATTTGCAGTTTCTGCCGGTAATGATTTGCCCCACTGTGCTAGTCACAGTTCATGCTTCACCTCTGAAGAGGAGGAGGGGCTAGAGACCAGGCTGCTGAATAAGATAGGATCTAACCCTGGACTTTCTTCAGCACAAACAGTGTAGTTTGTTGGATTTCCAGGATCTCTACAGAAACTCCTCAAGTCTTTCAGATAAGTGCTCCTCTAAGGATAGTTTTGCTTAGGCTGTGCAATACATAACACACACATAAGAGTGAGTGGTGTGAAAAGACCCTCTCCATGAGAGTTAAAGCTGCACTGACAAGTTCCTTAAAATTATGGCTTAACATCCTGAAGAGTATCAAGATGGTAACATTTAGGTAACATTTAGGATAAAACAGGACCTATACCTTTCATTGTGCAGCATTTCCAGCTTAAACCAAACTGCCTTAGTGGCACATTGCCTCCCAAGAACCCGTGCCTCCAGGGATGCCCTTCCCAGCACTGGGGGAATTTCCACTCAAACAGGAAACTAGTCCCTTGTAGGAAAAGTGGGAACATAATGCTCCTCATCTTCAGCTTCACCACACCACAGTCAGAAATCCTGTTTTTCTGGCAACCAAGTGTGGTTTGGTTCTATCTAATTTATCTCTCAGCTTGTTTCATATTTTTTTGATGATAAAAAAAATTCCCCAAAAGCACTTTTCAGAGAAAATTATTTTGGATTTTTAATTTCAAAAAATGATCAATTTTCCCCACTTTTTTTTTTTTTTTTTTTTGTCCTCAATTTTCAACAATCATTAACAGTAATACCGGATTTTTTTTTTTTTTTTTTTTTGTGGGTTATAAATTCCTGCTTTTTTCCTGCAACTCTAACTACCTGTAACATTTTCTTTCAATCTTCCCATCTAATTTCCTTCCTGTAATTAAATATAAATTTTTTCCCATGTGAATTATCACTAGGACCTAATCCCAGATCCCCAAATCCCATAGTAAAGATCCATTCTGTATAAGCTGACACAACAGTAGTCAATGCACTGAGCACAGACTCATCTTTTCCACAAAGGCATTAGCATCTTTGCTAAAACTGTCTCACTAGCAATTTCAGCTAATAAGAAAATGAAGTTAGCACAAAACTCCTGAAAATAAATTCTGCAGAAGACATCCTTCTGCTTTAATAGAGATTGAATGGAGTCCATTTCTCTTTCCCTGTGTCCCAAACAGCACATCAAAATAATTTTTAGCAAGTGAGCTACATTTCACAACACCCTTGCATCAGAGGTGGACTTGGCAGCATTAATGCACTAGACAGAGGAAAGTTGGTTGTTTGGGGTTTGGGTTTTTTTGGTTTTTTTGTTTTTTTTCTTTGCAGCCTGTTTTCTCCCAGTACTTTAGGATTACCTAAAATTACTCCATTATCTCACTTGAGTCTCCAGTGGCTGTTAACCCTCTATGTTGCCTAAGTGCCAACACCAGAGACCTTTTCCCCTGCCCCTTGAATTCAGTTTGCAGAAGTGCTGGGGAGCAGTGCTGTTAATTCCTGGCATATCCCACCTAAATATGACTCAAACACTGTAAAATCACAGGTGTGAAGAGAGGGAGACAGGCGCTTTTAAAAACAGGCATTCCAAGTTCTCTAACCAAGCAAGGGTAAAAGAACTGGAGACATCACCCAGAGCAGGTCATCTATATGGTGATTTCTCCCCATTTTTCAGGTTGCTTAATGGTTTCAAAGCTAGTATTTTCTAAAGTGCAGTGGTGGTTAAATAGTATGTTGAAAATGTTATTTAACTTGAAATTTTCTGCAGTCTTTCTAAGTACCTCCTGTGCTCCTTGGTAGGAGTAACTGCAGGCCAGGTATCAGCATGCTTGGTGTGGGTCATGGAGATACATCTCAGAAAATCTGGCCCATAAAACTCCTTCTCAGATTTCTCAGCTTCTCTGCCCAAGAATATTAGAAATGTGACACTTGAAATCCATTTTCCCTAAACATTTGGTCTCTTCAAGCGCCTTCACACAATGTATGTGGCAGGCAGATGCAACGGGGACACAAACGTGGCTGAGACAAATGCTTACCCATTCAGCAGAGGACAAGTGGATTTTTTTCCTTGTTTACTGCTGTTAGACTGCTCCATACATTGCTGGTAATGACTATATCTGGGTTTTTTGGGTTTTTTTGTATGCTGACATCTTACCCAGTAGCTTTGTTCATGGAAATAAAAGTATTCTCAACAGCATGGAAAACTTCTTTTGCTTTAACTTGGAAAGGCTGAATTCAATTCCTAAGGAATCTCAGTGGGACCTGGATTAAGCTGTGTGGCAAAATTCTCTACCTCTTACCATGCTGCCACTGCAGCAGATGCTGAATTTCCTTTTACTGATTGGTTAATTTATCCTTTTGTGATTGCAATGTACCAAAAAGTCCTACATTTCTTCCCATATGTACAGTTTTAATGAGCTTCTGCAACCAAAGAGACCCAGACCTTCTGCTCCTCCTACAGTCTCTAGCCATTTTAGAGCCCCAAAGCTTCATCCTCCACAGAAGTTGTCCTGCACCAAAGTGTTCTCTGTGCAGTCAAGGAGATCTGCAGTATTTCTCACTTGTTTTTTTTCACATACTCCATCTCCAGAGTGTGTTTATTCTCCCTTATGACTATCTTGCCTGTCCAAATCATAGCTCTGGGTAGAACTGCAAACAAGGATAGAATGTCCTCTTACAGCCCAACGGGGAAGAGGAGGGACAAGGACTTTACAGATAATGTTTTTGTATGAAAGGTAAAAAATAAATTGTGCATTTACCTTAGCTAGCAGCCTTTTTCAGTTTGATAAATAGGTACAGTTGTCCCCAGGACATCAGGTAGTAGATACAGCTTAAAATGAAATAGAAATATGCTCTTTTTCTGCCTCATAAAGAGCTCTGCCAGTCTTTGTTTTCCTGTCTTTCTTTGCTTCTCTACAAATCCATTAGTTTGATATCTTTGAAGATCTTTTTAAAAACAGTCTTCTACTTCGAAAAATCATGTCAAATTGAGAAGGAGACTCCCCAGAAATAGAGCACTGTTTCTACAGAAATAACTCTGATTTATGAATTCTACATAAATCACCAAATAGAAATCCTTTAAAATAATTAGAATGCCAAGGGATGGCAGCTCATCTGCTGAATTTGATAATTATATTTAAGGGCCCCAACATTCATTGGAAAAATAATCTTCACATGCTTCGTGGTGGTGTTCCATAAGATATCCAAGTCAAATGTGATTGTGTTTGGTATTCTTTTCAGAACATGGTAGTTAATTTAACTCTTGTTTGATATGTGCTGAAGTACCCGAAGTGCCTTCAGGCACTCCAAAGTTTTCTACCCTCTGATAATAAGACATGAGAGAAAGCATCATATTTACTGATTGTGAAACTAATCACACCCAGATTTTGTTACTGAATGGATTTTCAAAAGATTACTCTGGATTTCTTCCTCTATAGGTTAAAAAAGAAAACCATAACTTTCAGACAAACTTGCAATCACAAATGACAATATTGCTTTTAGCAGAACAGTTAGAATCTGTATTTTGGGCTTGCTCTGTTTTACAACACCTTTAATGAACAGCATGTAACCACAGGCAGCTGTAGATCTAGTCTTATAAACCATGCCAAAATAATTAAAAGAAAAAAATAAAAATGCACATGTTCCCAAGTTTTGTCATTTTCCCACCACTGGAAAAAGGATTTTTAAAACAAGCCCTCCAACAGGCTGAAACAGAAACTTCAAGCACTCACCATGGCTCAAGATAAAGTGAAAATTTTCCATTCAAATCAGAAGAAAAAACCTAAAAGGAAAGATAATTTCCTTCTCTGTTTCTCTAAATTAATTGTAGAGATGGACAAAACCATAAAACTCAGATTCAGATATAAACCTGGGATTGTATGGCTCAAAATGTAGCTGGGTAATGTATCCAGACCACCACAGTTGCTGTCAAAAAGGTAATAACTGGTTAGTGGGCAAAGTCCCCTATCTCACAGCATATTTCCTGATAACACTATATTTTATATCCTGTGCTGATGCATCACAGATCTAACACCTTAGGACAATGCGACTTTTTTTTAAAACAAGTACATAGCTGGGATAAAAATTTTCACTAAGAAGTTTTAGTCTCATTTATGGAATCTCCTACAAATCCATTTCACTTAGTGAAAGACAAATTCTACTTAAAATTCAGCAAGAAAGGATATCTAAATACAGTGACTCACCTAAAATATGACCCAAATCCCAGTCTTTATGTTGAGGAGTTCCTGACAATTCCAGTTTAGTCAGGGACTAAGAACAGAAGCAGACAAATATTTAAATACATGAGCTTTTACAGAATGCATTCATACTGGACAAAAAGGACAACATGAAATGGATATGGTAATATTTTTCATTTTAGAAAAAAGGAATTTATTAAAGACTATCATTCAGCTAATATAATGTGTTGCCAGTATTTGTTTGATACCAAGGAAATAAATAAACTCAATAAAGCAACTTGGATGATGACAAGTAATAGGGAGCTAGGTCCTAGACACCCATATTGCCTACTTAATCACAACAATTCCTACATTGTTTAAAATAAAAATCACACAAAGTGGTCAAATACAGCTTTAATTCTCAGTCTAATGATTACATTGGTTGATTTCCAAGACCATAGCTAAAGGCCATGAGAACTTCTAAAATATTTTCCCAGCCATATACATACTGTCCCAAGAATATTAAAAAAAAAAAAAAAAAAAAAAAAAAAGGCAAGCAACCAAGAAAGAAAAAGAGCAGAATGCATATAAAAAGCACAATTGTGAAATAAAACATTCAACGGGGAGTTACTGCTCTGCAAGTGTGCTTTAAAATTACCAGGAGACATGAAAATTTTGATTCAGCATCCCACTGAATTTTCATTATCATTTTGGAAGGTAGAAGGGACCACATAGAGTTGGATGTCTTTACAATGGGTTTAAGGAGTTTCAGGTTCCTTTCTTTCTTTTTTTCCCCCCTCTTTTTCTTGTGTGAAACAGACTGTTCATAAAAATCTTTTCAAGAGCTTTCCCTGTGCAGAGCTACAACAGAGTGCTATTAGCATCTGGTTCTGCATATGCCTAGAAGCTCATTCATTTCAAGCCACTTTCAGATTCAGGGCCTTGACATGTGGTAATTCCCTAAAAAATCTGATATGGATGGAGTTTTCTTTCTTAGAATGTACTTGAAATTTCAAAACACTCCCAACTCCCTGCAAGTCTTCTCTCAAGAGACTAACCTTCTGGGGAATCATTTCTCACAGTGTTCTAATAAAGAAGCAGCCTGACAAATGCTTTCTATAATGAAAAAAAAACCCTGAAAGACATCAAAATAAAAATATGAATATAAATTTACAAGCTCTATTAGTCATAATTAACCAGTCAGGAGAAATAGCAGTGTATAAAGTTCTGCTATGTAAAAAGAATTGACTGTTTTAGCAACTCTTTAGGAAGGTACTGAACTTTCCTTGCGATTAATTATTCATCCATAAAACTTTGCTTATTTCCTCCTCAAATTACTGCAGAACTTTCTTCTCCTCGGTGAGATCAGGAGTGTAATCACATGCATGTATACAGTGCACAGACAAAAACACATACCCATAAAAAATAGCTGCAGCAGATACCACCCCCAGATTCCCCCAGTTGTACATTTGATGCTTGCTGGTGCCATTAAGCAAACACAAAACAACAGCAAGCGCATTCTGTTGAAATGTTTAGCTAAATGGAACCAAAACAGTCACAGTTCACAATTTCATAAATACATTAATTAGAAGTGTCTCCAAATAGCATGTGATTTTGAATTATTAACATAAAACACTGCATTATAAATGACTGCAAATTGCATTCCTTAGTGCTCTCCATGCTTAATTTATTATGCTGTAGGAAAATTTGCAAATTACTTCACTGTTTTATATTTAATGGATAGTTTTATATGTATATTGTTTCATTAAGATAAAATTAAACCACTGTGTACATATTATATGCCTTTCCAGTGACATAAATGTCACTAGAGACCCTCCAACTTTATCAGAAGGGGAGCGTGCTGTCTGTCATCTCCTGGATTTAATAAAGTGCTGAAGAGAAGTTTTGAGTTTTTGCCCTTTCCATGCTCATCCATAATCCCCTCTTCCAGACAGCCCATTTCAGAAGTTTGTAGATGGCACTGCTGAAGTCTCCTGCATTTTGGAAGTATGGAGTGGGGTGGTGGAGAAGCAAGGGCTGCTCCGTGGTTTGAAGGCAAAGGAACTTTTCCAGCAGTGGCCTCTGCTGCTAGGGTAATGCAGGTGCCATGCCACCCGTGCTCTGTTGGTGAAAATGGAGGTAGCAAGCCAGGTGGTCCCCCTACCTCAAAGCCCTACCCACAAGCACAGACACCTCTGGAAAACCACTTCAGTCTCCCAGGAAGAGGAAAAAATGGCTGGCATGGGCTGGCTTGCTACATTACCAAGGTTTTTACTGTCATATCTTCCTGCAGTAGGGAAAGGATAGAAACAAAACATATTAGGAAATGCTGGTGATGGTAGGTGGGGATATGTGCCAGGAGAAACACTGGGGAAGGAAGGTGAAGGACACTATGTATGAAAGGAAAATTGATTAAATATGTAAATACAAAGACATCCATCTTTGACAACTTCTTTGCATGCTGTCTATTCTTAGCCATTTGTCTTCCCTATTTGTAAATTCCTCAAAAGAGGAACTGCCTCTAACCATGCACTTGTTGAGTGCCTGTTACAATGAGGACTCAGCTTCCCTGAAAACCTGAAATGCAAACAGACTGTTAAATAATAGATATTATTTATGATACATAAATAAATAGCATTGGGCCACAAAGATGCATTCAAGTTGTGCTTAAAGAGGCTGTTCGATTCCCTATTTTCTGAGAACTAATAACATTTCTTTGGTGGATGTCACAGATATTTCTTTGAACTCACTTTCAGGCCTTTTTAAAAGATAGCAAAGGTACTGGTCACCTGAGTGCATGGGTTCCATGTAGTTTTCAGAGGTGCTTTTGTTTTATAAAAATATAGCACAATAAAATACTGCAGTACAGGTAGGAGGTGGAGAGATGGCCTATTTGGGAAAGCTAAAAATTCTGCTGCAAGTTGAAATTGTATTAATGAAATTGAAGCTACAAGACGATTCATGCAAGAGAGAGAGAGAGAGAGAGAGACAGCCCTCTGAGCTATTCTTTTCAAGTAATGAAGATGAGACTGTGTCAGAGATTGAGGTGTCAAAACTGGAAGTGCTGGAACAAATTCACAAATTAAAGAGCAACAAGTCACCATGACCAGATGGCATACATCTGAGAGCTCTGAACTAACTTAAGAATTAAGTGGTTGAGCTGCTAACAGAAAAATATGCAGCCTTTCATTAAACTGCTACCATGCCAGAGGACAGGAGGTAACAAATACCTTGTCTCACAAAATCCGGAAGGTGTGTTCCTGCAAGCTTGATTAAAGCTGCAGATTTCTTTTCTCTTTTAATCATCCTGCCTTCAGAGTGAAGTTGAGCACATCCAGCAAAAAGAGCTGCCCTCAGCTGACAGGAGCCCCGGTGAAAGCCAGCACAAGCATTTTGCTGACTCAGCATATAGTGCTGACCATTAACCTGGCTATAGCTGGGGGGCCTTGCAAGGACTGACTTCAGTGATAATTAAAAACCAACTGCCCTAGTTACCCCCTGCCTTCTTAAACAGCATTTAGATTCCACAAGTCCCTCTCCCTGGCAGTATTTTCAGGATAGCTTAACTCTTTCCTAGGCACATTTATGAATGTGATGAGAGGACAAAGCTATCAGCTTACCAACCCAGGAATATCCTTCTGGATTTATCTTCCACTTCAATTTCCTTATGATCCAGATAAAAAAGCTCTTTGGGGCAGCATTCAGAGGAGAAAGCACAGGGAGAAAAAATAATAGTTCAAGATCTACCTGTGCAGCACGTACCCTGTATTTGCATTGTTGTGTAGATGTTAAGGTGTGTGTTTGATCACCTGGTGCTGTAGAGTACAGCTGCTGTGCTGCTCCTCAGTGTGCACATCAGCACAGAGCCCAGGTGATGCACAGGAGGCTGCGCAGACATGGCCCCACAGCCTCAGGTGCACCCCACATCCACGGATCGTCAGTGCAGAGCATCAGCAGAGCACTCCTGCCTTTTCCTGCCAGGTATGCATGCAGACAGATCTCACCTCCTCAAAGGCTAGCCTGGGAGGTGCAGAGATCTATGATCACATCTTCTGGGTCTTACAGAACAGAGAGGTTTTGCATTATTATATTCACATCAGACTTACTACAGTATATCTTCCTGCTAGGTGCTTAGGCTGTGACAGACAGTTTCAAGATTTAGGTAAGTCATCTGTACCAGTGAAGGTCTCTACCAGTCACTGGTACTATTAAAAATATGTCTCTCTTCTAGAGGGAATACACTCGACCTTCATGCCCAGCCACTTTTTGTGTTCTTACATTTAATGAAGGCCCTCGGGAAACAAGTTATCTCTTTGAAGATTACAAATAGATTTCAAACTATCAAAACAAGAGCTGTGGGAGAGCAGCTTAGCCATCCCCCCAAAAAACCCATGTTGAGATTAAAAAAAATATATAGAAAAAAGCAGATGAGGCTCTTCTTCTGCAACAGAACCTGCACCTTGTAAAACCTTTATTGTGTGACAACTAGAGACTCCTGCCATTTCAAAATATTCAGAACTGAAGAACTGTTATCTAGGATACACAGAAAAGGATGGGGAATATCTGCTTGAGAATAACCAGACACTTGGTGCTTCAGACACATATTTCCAACCTATAAGAGTGAGACTTACATCGCTAGTTCTAGTGAACACAACAAGCTATTATTCAGGGTGAAAGAAGCTTTTTTTTCTAGTTTGGATAAGTTGAAAATAAAACATACACACATGTAGGAGGTTTGAGTTTTTAAAAGTATTTTTTCCCACAAACTAAACACTATGTAAGAGAAAACTTCTGGCCACGAGCACTCTTGATTGTTTAGGGGCTTCATAGCATCCTGAAACCATTTCTCTTGCATCGGAGAGCTGTAAAGCAGATGTTAAGAACCCCTGATTCAGATGTGTGGGCTGGAGGCCACCTCTTACCTTGCCAGTGTTCAACCTGGATGTCAGACTGGAGGGATCAGTGCTTGAGGACTCCTTGCTGAATGCAGTAGCTTGAGGTGTGTGGAATTTTTTCTCTGAAGTGGGCAGTCCAGAGAGCAAACCCTTTTCATCCATAGATGCAGCAGGGAAGTGTTGATTGCATCATCTGTACACTATAACAACTTTGGGATTATGATGCTTTTTAACCTTGGATCATTCCTAGCTAGAACTGATGCATTGGCACAAAGAAGGATGAAGACTGCTGCTGTCTTCTGACAACAGTTGACAAACCTACTTTCTTCTTCCAGTGCATATATACTCATATTTTAAAGGAAAACATGGTCATTTGTTCAGGAAAAAGAATAATAACAACGAGGAGTTTAAACTTTGATTAATTTCTTGGTATTCTTAAAATAAACATCTGTGAGTGAGCAGCCGGGGATGAGAAGAAGTCCAAATCCCACTAAAAGCAGTTTGGGTGGGCTGGAGAAGACCATTGTCTTTCATGCTTTCTCCCTCTGGTGTATCTGCTGGAGAGAAAAAGGTCTGTTTTTCCCAATATCTCAAAAGTTTTTAATTTTCTTTCACTATTACCAAAGGGCCATTTCTCCCTCATCTTTATGCAGTTTCCACCTTCAGAAAGGCAAGTTCAAGCAGATACGTCAAAGTTCTCTGGATGGTCAAAGCCACTCAGTCTTCTCCTGGAATGGGCAATCCCAGGTTTTAGGTCATGATGGAAAGTCCCATCATGAGTGACTTTTGTATTTTCAAAATCTGTTGGAGGAACCACAAACAGATGTTCTTGCAGAAGTGTGGAAAACAGGATATGTGTGGGAGTCCTTGCTGGGACAAATGGTGGCAGTCCTGTGGATTAAGTAATGGCCATAGGCTTTACACTCAGCAGAAATCAATGGTTTAAAAATATCTAACCCTCCCAACTTATTCCTTGTGCATTCTTTTCATGGCAGTCACTTCCTTATCCTAAATCGGGCAATAAATATGGGCAAATTCACAAGCTGCTCTAGTGACTTTTAACCTAGAATTCTATGCAAGCTGCTTTTATGTTTTATCACAAGTGAATTCCACACATGATTATGAAAACCCAAGTTTTCCCATGCTTGAGTCAAATCAAGGCCTATGCCAGCATTTTTGCAGTCCCTAGGCTGGAGCAGTGTGACTTTTTCTTCGTGAAGCTACCACTGGAAAACTCGGTTCGGAAAACTCAGTTCAGAAAACAGACATCCTTTAAATACTCTGCAGTGGTCACTGGCTGCTTTCAAACAAACGTGTGGTGCTGGCCCAGACTGACAAATCTCTCCGTATCAGGGACCCACTTCACAAACAGGCAGACATTTTATTTATGTCTCTTGCAGCCACTGGGCTTCCTGCAGACCTCGATGCTCTCCCAGGAGACAGTCCCAGCTGGTTGCCATCTCTCTGGCTGCATCTGCTGGATGTTTCATAGTCACTTCCATCTCTATGCTCTTTTGGAACCACCAGAAGCTCAATTTGATAAGCTTCGAGCTGGCCTGAAAAATGCAACTGTTTTTCAAATCTCTAATTGGCTCTTGGCAAAATTAACCTCAGGCTCTATTTTTTATGGCATCTTTACTGTTAGCATTATTTTCTTCTGGTTGAAATGATAGGCAGGCAGGCAAGTGACACAAATGTATGAAACTCTCAGAAAGCAGACAGATACACAATGAAACTGAAATTATTTCTTTTGTGTAGCTTAAACAGGCTGAAATAACAGAATGAAGTTGACCTTGAGTGAAAACCAAGCATGGTTTCTTGGCTCACAAGCTTAAGCAGCTTCAGGACTTTCGTCTTCCCCTAACAGAGTTTGGACACAGAGACTGGTGAATTCAGAGTGTGGCCCCAAGCAGGCAGTATGAAAGTGGGTTTGGGAAAGCCAATGTAATCTGTGTGTTCTTACCACTGGGACAGCTCCTGCCTGCTGGAGTTAATGGAGGCAGCAGCTCTGGTATGGTGCCAGGCTTCTCCCCAACTCCCTATCCTTCTCAATACAGCCAAAACTGTTCATCTGGAAATTTGGGGATATGATGAGATCGGTCTAAAGCACTTCTCCAGCCAGTGCAAGAGAATTCCACAGCGGATGGACCAGCTTGCTTCTGTTTGATGTAGCACAGCACTTAGGTTAAGGTCATTAACTTTTCCAGGATGTAATTTCTTTCATTTTGTGGAAGTCTCAGGTCCCTGAGCTTTGCTCAAGACCCAGAATCTAATGTCTTTTTCTGTTTTCTCCCTGACAAGTCTCAGAGATATTAAAAATCAAAAGAAGACTCTAAGGAGCAAATAAAGTCTCTTTAAAGTACTGCTCCACTTTTGTGTTAACTCACAAAAGCTTTTTGCTCTCTCTGCCTGGCCCCAGTCAGATCTTTCATAAAAGGAAAAAAATGCACTTAAAAGTGCTGTTTTCTTTCCACTTCCCCCTGCACCTCAAATCATTAGTCTTTCTGCATTTCTCTTTTATTCCCAGACTGGCTTGTGCCGAATCAGATTATAATATATTAAACCTCCAAGAAACACAAAGCTCTCTAAAGTGCTCTTTGGGGTCTCCATACATGTGTTCTCTTGCTCTTTCCTGCAAAAATTGCTGCCATCCCAGGGTCAGCTCCTGCATGCAGGTCCCACTCTGACACACAGCCTCACCTCCTATCACTGCAAAATGAATTCAGGATTTGCCAGCACATCGCCGCTGCTTTTGTGTGCAGAACCAAGGGAAATGCCTTGTCTGCCAGGATGCCCTGCCCTACTTTTCCAGGCTCAGTTACTCTTTGCAGAAAGATGCCTTTTCTTCAGCTTCTTTGGAGAAATAGGGATGGTGGTATTCCAGCCCACTTCTCTGGAACATCTTTATTCCCTCTGCTAAAGGCACAGCTGTCAAATCACAGTCCTGCTCTGACTGGCATCTATGCCAAGGCTCCCCTGTTTTCAGCGAGACCATGGCCCTCACACCTGCAGAGCTCAGTGATGACAGCCAGTGCTGAAAGAAGTTCAGCAACATCTGTGCTTTCAGAAGGAAATACTTTCCTTAGCCTGGCCTTTACCCTGAGCAGGAAGAAGGTAGTATAGGGATATCACTGCTGTAAAGAACAGCCTCATCCTAGAACAGCACAATGCAAAGAGTTGAATATAAGGCTATTGCCAACCACATAGACATCAGTCAAAAAGCAAACAGAAATAAAACACAGTGAGGCACTACCCTGAGTGTGACTAGACTCATTAGTCACAGGTTATTGGAGAGCAATAGCTCTCATACTCCCAAGTAGTACTTCCCACTCCCCATAGGAGGAACATAAGGAGCTCCAGGAGGTGCTCAGAGGTACAAATACCCCTCATTTGTGGTGGCCAGGGCTGCTTCATCATGTGGCTGCTAAAGCTCCTGAGACATCAGCTGCCGCAGAGGGAGTCAAGTGAAAGGAATGATCAACAGCCGTGGGTGAGCTCTGCAGCTGGAAGCACCTGGGGACCACTTCTGCCCACTCAACATCATTATGGCTCAGAACACAAGAGCGGTTATGAACTTACAGTAAATGAGTCATTGCAAGTTCTGCAGAATATTTATTACTGGGGAAAAAAATTAATGTATCAACCTGAACACTTGGCTTCCAAAGAATCAATGTGCTCTGGAGCTATGTAGCAGCTTTTTTTGGCTTGTGCAGGGGCAGAACACACCAAAATCCTTGGTATCATCAAAACTGGCATTGTGTTTTTCCATCAGACCTTATACACAGAATAAATTTGTACAGAAAGGAAAATCTTTTTCTTCCAGCCACCAACAGTTCCTTTCTTTCTTCTGGTGAAGTTGAGTCTCCATTTCTTCTGAGGGTGTAGGGAGAGCAACAGTGAACTAATACGCACAGGCTTCCACTACAGCTTTGTTAGAAAACTTGAATTTCTTCATGAAGTGCTACTCTCCTCAGCATCCTGATCTCTTCCTCTGAAAAGAAGCCTACTTTCACATTCTTGTGGTGGTTTAATAATGTGGGAAAATAGGTCCACAATGGAAAGAGGTAAAGCTAAAATCTATTTCTACTCTTGCCCTAAGCAGGAAATGAGCAGATGCCTCCCAAAGTGAAACCCTGGTTATCTAGCTTGCTGCAATGCTATGCCAATAAAGAAGCCTTTTTTCTATTTAAAGAAGTAATATAATAAAATGTTGGTTCATTTCATTATAATAGCTAAGAAGGATTTGCTACTTTCACAGCATAAATTTAGATTAATTTTTTAGATTTGACAACGTTATAAAAATTATATTGATTCTGAAATTATAATTTTAGATTGGTTCTGTCATTTTAGCCTATTAGCAGTCTTTAAATGAAGTGATCCAATGTTACAATCAATCTTATCTTCCATTATGCACTTCCTGGTGCTAAAAAGTGAGATCGATTCTAATTAACTACACTGGTTCAGTCATTTGGGTAGTTTGTTCAGGAAAAAAAAAAAAAAAGTTACTGCCCTAATATCACTAAACAATTTGTTATACATTTATGTACTGAATTTATATCCAAAACAAATGTCACTTCTATGGTAAAAACAGTATGGTTGCAGCTCTCTAAAATACAGGATGGCAACACTAATGCTCCTGGTTTAGCCAGTGCAGCACATGAAATATTTTTAGGGTCCACTTGAGGTTTAAGAAGCAAAACAGGGTCAACAAAAAAATACTTCCTCTGCAGCACAGGCTGTGAATCTACATGCACAATCAAAGTAACTTGGAAAATGGCATTTCCAATATGCAGCTGTGGCAGAGAGGACAGGCTCAAATGCTGCTTTAGGAGGCCATGATGGTGAAAATAATGCTATGAAGCAAGCACATTTGATTTAAATATGAATTATCTATAACTTATTTCTTCCATTATTTCCTGGCTTCAGCTTGCACTGGGGAGACCTTGACACCCAACTTGCCTTGTGCCAGTCTCAGACTCCATAGACCACTAGCCTTCAAATGAGCTCTATAGATGTTGGCATAGGTAACAGGGCTGTGGGGGACAAGTATGCTGTGATCCTACATCAAATGAACCTGAAACTCTGATGAAATCTTGGAGAGAAATGCAGAAGCCAGAAAGGTAGACTGATTTTAAAATAAACAGCAAAGGCTGACCTCTGGTAAAACTTGAGGGAACATGTATGTCTTCTGCAATTTTATTCTTTAGTATGTTTTAATCACTCACTTAAATAAAACACTATTACCTCATGTACAAACCTGTTGATTTTCTCATGTACAATGCTTGTTCTTGGAGTCTCTTCTAACTGGCTCCTTGCTTTTCCCTGCTGCAGGTATAAAGAAATGCAGCATATACACCCTCACCACTAAATCAGATTGTCTATCATTCAGGGCTACTTGGAAACAATCTACAGCTCAAGGGATGTTAGGCTTGCTTTTCCAGTCACTACCACTACATCCTTTTGTGTGGATCAGTGGGCTGGGGAATGAGTCAAGAATAAGTAATATGGGCCCGGCATTCTGCTGCAGGGTATTTCTTGACTTTTTTCACTTTATAGGCCGTCATGCACGCTTTATTCCAAATCTCCTAATAACATCTTCTTAGAAAGAAGCCTAAGTGGTTAAAAGAATTGTGAAAGGGAGTAGTAACTTTAAAATGTTTCACTTATTCATGGATTTTTTGTTGTTTTTCTTTAAGATCTCAACCTTGGTTATTCAATGGAAAAATATCAGAAAATTAGCGTGAGCCCCTGGATCTGCTTGCTTTGAACTGAAAATCATCTTTGGTCAGGGGAAGAGAAGTCCTGCAGAGGTAAAAAAAACCTAAAGTGGATGGCAAGTTGACTAGCACTGTACTTCCCTGTAAACCCTCAAATATTGCTGCCAGTTGTCATGAAGTTTGCCAATTAGTTCTTAGGAAGGGGAAATCTCAGAACCCCATTTCCTGATTGGCTCCTTTTATCGTTTCCTTGAACATGTCTCAGTACTGAAGATGTGCTGGCTGAAAAGATTGACTTTGGATTCTGTGGAAAGCCAATGCAAAATTACCCTGCGTGATGCCGAAAGCTTTTGCATGGGGATATCCTTTTTATGCTGGCAGATTGTTACCCAAGTGACAGACAAATGCCTGGCAAGAAAAAACCTTGATTTCACTGTTCCTGCTATTGCATTTGTATTGCACACTATCATTAATTATTTGCCATCTTGTAAGAAGCCCTCGGGAGCCTGATTCTCCACTGCCTCACACCTCATGTAATCATTTACATCAGTGCAAAGTGAGTGCAAAACTCTCTCACACATCTGCACACAGAGAGGTCCAACTCCAGCAGCATTCCAGCAGACAGGACAATGGAGGGTGAGTCTGGAAAGCATCAGAGGGTGCATGTGCACACCACTCCTGTTTGCACAAGACAAGCAGCATTGGTTCACCTTTAGCTTGATGCCACTGGCCAAGCAAGAGGACAGACAGACTCCTGACTACCCCACAGCAGTGCCCTAAAGCTTCTTGAATCTCACCACCAACTGCACAAGGTGCTGCAGACACTTTGCAACGTGAGTCTGTCACTGACAGTGGCACGTGGGACATGCACCCTGCTCATGGTGCTTTGTGGGGTGACAGGGGTTTCTTTGTGTTGCAGCCCCGAGGAGCTGCTGGGGTGTGCCAGATCCCCCTCCATGCCCAGGGTTCCTCCCCGCAGAGCAGGACACCCCTCATGAGCTGGATTTCTAAATGCAGGATGGCATTGCCAGCTGGGCTGTGCATGGGAAAGGCCAGGCCCTGGGGCACCTGAAGGAGAAGATGGCTGGGGTGATGTGGAAGGAGACCATGATGCGTGGCCAATGTCACCCAGAAATAAAAAGGGTGTGGTAGCAGGACAAGGTGAGACACACTGCAAAATAGAGGAGGTGACATTTCTGCAGAAAAACTGCCTTTGTTTCTTTCCTATTTCACAGGCAGCATGTCTATTTAAATGTGGCTTTTGCTGCCAAAGGACTTGTCATATTACATTAGGTTTAGCAACTTCTGCTGTGGCAAAGTGTGCAGCGTCTCCCTTCACATAAAGAAAATATTTTCACAAGTCTGTTCAACCTGCTAACTGTGATTACAGACAGTTGGCCCCTGACATGACATTTATTGCTCCAGCCTCCAAGTAAGAGCCTCACAGCACTGCCCAGCCAGCTACCTGAAGAGCACATATGTGTATGGAGATCTTAAACAAGTTTCTGCTAATGGCTTCATTTTGTACCCTTTTAGTAGGTCTTTAGCAGCTGAACAGAATACATGGTACAGTAAAGTAGTAAAAATAAAAAGAGTATGTGCAAGCCCCCTCTTTTTATGCTCACCTTGAAATGTGTATGATACAATATATTATATCCATTTGCTGCTGCAAGTGCTCTTTGCATGCATATTTCTACTCTGCTCAGCAATATTCATCATAACGGAGAATCACTGCAATTGTCTACCTCCGCTTGACAGACAATCTCACACAGAGTGAAAATAAAAGACAGTGAGAAACAGCACCAGAACCAGAGACCTGCAACATGTGCTGACAACAAACACAAACAGGTTAACCTAGTTGGGTGTCTATGTCAAGGAGTCTAAGAGGCGACTGGCTAGAGGAAATTTTGCCATGAAATTAAAAGAAAAAAAAAAAGAAAAAAAAAAAAGAAAAAAAACCAACAACAACAAAAAATGAACCCAAAGAAAACCCAAAGGAGAGCAAATGAGCAAAGCAGATACTTCCCTGTTCCCCACAGGATATGCTGATCATGGTCACAGCATCTACTGGAAACAACTGACAAGAGACCAACTTCTCCATCACTGCCTCCAGTAACTGTGCAGTCTTCTGCAAGACCTATCTATGTATTTTCCTGGCATTTGGGTAGAAAGAAAGCATAATGAAGGCTTTGTCGGTACAAGAGAACATAATCTGGCAAACATTTGGTTATTAATGATTGGGCTTTTGGGGGGGAGTGAGTTGTTTTAAATTGGGTTGGTTATTTTAAATATTTTGTATGGGTTTAAATAATTTAAAAATGTGTTAAATGACCTGGCTTTTTGCCTTCACTTTCCTTTCCTGCATAAGACATTTGTAGGGCCTGGATTCTTACATGACTTGGCCTATTCTATTTCACTTTTTGGCAGGTCATTTTGCTCTATTCTTCTCCAAACAGAAATCAAGCTCTGGCCAAGGGAGAAGCAGAGCAGAATGCAGCCTGCTGCAACAGCTTGTAGTGAGTTGGAAGGAACTCTGTGTTATAGATGAAAGCTGATCAAATACCCTTCTCTTTTTTGTTGTTAATTTCACTGTCTTATTTTTAAACTTGCATGTGCATCTGCCAGCAGCCCTGCATCTTGTTATAATATTCTTATTAAGCAGGTGGATGAATCATGAGCAGACAGGATTTAGCTCCATTTTGGTTAACGGTATGCACTTCAGTGATTAAGTTTCATCTACATCTTCTGGCGAATTGGGAATTCAACTGATTCTACAGCACTAGTCTGAACAGTCTCACTCACAGTTTTGTTTTCTATCATCTTAGAAAGTCATTTTAAAAAAGACCATGTAAGATTCAATGCTGGGCACTCGTTACTTCTTTTGCCAGAGTTGTACCCCCCTTGACAATAAACAACTCATGCTCAGAAAGGATAAGTAAGAGCTGTACAGCTCTATTCTCCTTTCCTCATTTGCACTCTTTTTTGTTGGAGGTGGTTTTTTTTCAATTTTCCCTTTTATCCTCTGCTTGTATTGATATCTGAAATGGGCCTGAATAAGCAAAAAGAGGCGGGCGTCAAAACTCAGGGATGGAATGCTCACATTCTGAAACAAAACCATTTTTCTTTCTCCTTCTTTGCCCATGGTTCAATTCAAATAAATTGCCTGAAAGCAGCTTACCCTGATGCAGAGAAGCTTCCCTGGAGATTTCTAATATACTACAGTAAAGACTGTTTTTTCCCAAGACCCTCCACAAGTCCCCAGGGATTTTTCTTGGTCCAGTCTTCGTTAAAATAGAAAGCATGTTTGGGGGGAATGACTAATCCCCTGCCCAAATGCAACATGCCATTTGGACACTGTATGATCTGGTACACTAACTCTCTGATTTGTTTGGCCTTGTGAAAACCTTTCAAGCTAGGCTCTGGAAATTTACCCCTGAAGCCTCTTCTGGGGCTTGTGTTTTTTATTTTTCTCCCATTGCCTCAAATCTTTCCCTTGTTTCTAAAGAGTGCCATCGTCCGTTCCTGAGCCCTCAAATCCAATTACCAAACAATGTACAAATATATGGCTGAGAGTGGTCTATGGGAACAGCTGCAAAATTGCTAATATTAGGTCTAATTTAGCTACAATAAATTAGCAAGTGTGTGGAAGCAAAATGATGACAGCATAATTATAACAAAAGTCGATGTGTTGAAGTATATGGATGACAATACATACTAATTTTAGCGAAAAAACGCAGCAAATGAAATGCATGCAATGAACAGACGGGACTAATAGCTCAGACACATATACTTAATGTGACCAGTCAGTGTAAAAACAAAAAGATAGATGAAGCTGTTCAGAATCTAGTGCTAACAAGCAGTGTAGTCTGAAACCATTAACTGTCAGGGGTAATAACACTCAAAGTACTGAAGTGCAGTAAAACAGCAGCACTTTTCTCGGGATGATGTGCTGATGTACAAGCACACACCTGTGAAGAGGGTACTAAATCTATCCTCGCGTTTATTACTATGGAGGGAGGAAAAACAACACTAATAATGTAAAGTATAAACGAAAATAGCAGACAGCAGAGAGTGACATTTGCATGGTCCCAGTCAGCTTGTTAGCTGAAGTGGGTTTTAATTAGCTATTTTCCAGCAAGCAAACGAGCAAATTAGTGGCAGCCATAAACAAGCAGAGACAATCAGGCCCAAAGAAAAAAAAAAAAAAAAGATCGGACCTTTTTCTGTGTGTTTTCCTTTTGGAAATATAATGCCTTCATGCTTCAGCTAAATATTTCGATTAACCAAAAGAATGTGGTAAAGCAAAGACCTTGGCAACTGTGCAAGTTCCCAAAGTGGCTCAAAGCACAATGTTAGCAGTACAGCGGGGACACAAAGCCCTGCTCTGAAGAAAGCCACATCGAAGGCTAAACCTTGGGCCTCCCGTGTAGAGCCTTAGGGCTCCAGTGCACCTCGGATCTGGTGAACTGCCCTCCTGCTGAAGACTGCCCACCCATCCGCAGCTCTTGGGACAGCAGGGCCCCAGCACCATCCCTCACTCCCACTCTGGATGCGCAGCAGCAGGTGCTTCAAGAAGTGTGATGCAGAGTGTAGGTGCCACCTTATTCCTTGCACCGCAAGAGGCATAAGATGGGTGTTGCCAAAGGGGTGCCTGAAGCTACCAGCTGCTCTTGCTGCTGAGAAAGAGGGATGTAGCTCTGCAGGGGCTGCAGGAGACAGGCCACCAGGTGACTGTGAGGAGAGGAGTGAGGTGAGCAGCAGGGACAACCCCTGTTGCTAAGCTGTATTGCTAAGACAAGATGCTTATCAGTGTAGGATGCAGCCCTTGGCAGACAACATGGATTCAGACAGTAATGAACAAACCCACTTTTGGTGCTTCTTTTATTACCATAGTATTAGTGGCTGCACAATGAAACCTGTCCCACTGTTACAGCAACATGAGCACAGGATGAAGATCCTTCAGAGCCTGGTCAAGCAAGGCCCAAGGTTACTTTTACTACTAAACTGATTATATTAATAATCAGCCATAATGAAAAACATGGCAAGCTTATCCCTCGAGTCAGCCGTGTTTACCCTCCTGTTCCCTCTGATTTTAAGAAATGCTGATGCGGCAAAGATGGGAAACCCAACACAAAGGACAAATTGCATACTTGTATCTTATGCCCAAATCCTTCAGGTATAAAACCTGACAGCTGAAAAGTCATTTAGCTGTAAACAACTACTAGATGTTTTTGCTAGGCAGGATAGTTCAGTGGTTTGAGTACTAATCTAGACCTTGGGAAAGTTGAAGTTCATGTTTCACTTTATCAGAAACTTCTACACCCAGCTGATCTGACTGGGGATAAAAGTACTTCTGCCTCAGGAATTTGCTGCAAAATGCTTATTAAATATTGTGAAGGGCTCAAATATTATGGAGAAGGGGCTAATTAGTTGGAAGGAAGGAAGAACACCTAATAGAAATTAATCTTATTTATGCATCACTATTGGTACATGTGACACTAGAGAAAGACATTGCAGCAGGCTTTCAGTTGGTATAAATTATCAGAGAGCTGCAGGAGACACTCTCTTGCCTCCCTGTCCTTGTCTTGTGCCAAGGGTATTACAGTCTAATTAATACAGATAACATGAGTGCAGACGCCTACCTGTTGGGCGCCGTTGGAATATTAACACAAGGGGAGGGCTGGGGGAAGGCTCTTAAAGAAGGCTTATTTTATTTAGTTCATTTGTTTAGTAGTGTTTTGATGGTCAGAAAACCCTGGCAATGAGTAGAGCCCAAGAGGCAATTAGCAATGGGGCAGAAAATGTAATGAGCCAAAAAACGAATTAACTTGAGCAGACTAGGCACAGACACAAGGGGCCAATGCTTTTTGCTAGTTTATAACCCTGGCCCTCTGCTGAATTCAAAAAAATAGGAGGAGGTGTGATTTAACATAGAAACAGCCTGCAGGATATTTCCTACCACACCCGGGGTAGCTCTTCTCTGCACAAAGCACCAGCTGATGTGGTGGCAGGCAAGCAGGCAGCCTGGATAAGCCCTTGCCTTAAGCCAGCCTCTCTCTGTAAAGTTTTCTTCCATTGCCACCACTGAGGAGGGCAGAACACAGCACCCAGCAGGTTGCCACCATGCCCAGGAAGAGGGGGCAGCCCAGGGGTACCCTGTCAGACAGCAGCTCCCAGAATTGCCCTGCCAAGGCAACAAGGTTATTGGCAGCAAGAGTGGGGCTTGTGGAGTGCAATGAGCCAAATTTTGCCCTCTTTGCCTCTTCTGAGTTTCTTTTTGTCCTTTGTTTATTTTTTTCTATTTGATGGCTTTCAGTTCATGCTATCAGCAAATATAAGATGCTTTGTATTAGAATTCTTTTAAGTTATGGGCTGATATTGTTCTCAGCTTGTACAAAATCATAAGCACTTTCACCGCACTCAAACTATTCGCACATTTTGCTTTTACAATGAACTTGTTTCCCTGTATCTGATAGCAGTTCATGAGCATCACAGGGAAAAAAGCACAGGCAATTGCACTTGCAGGTACACAGGGATGATAACTATCCAGCTTCCACAGGGGAACACAAGAGGTAACTCTCACCCAAATTGTCACGTTAGCCATCCTGCTAGCCATTAGAACCAAAGATGAGAATTTGTAGTTTAGAGAGCTACTTGACTGAATTATAGAAAAACACAACTGCCCCCAAGTGAGAGCTAGGATGATTTTCAACGCATGCTGCAGTTCTGCAACACTCGGTCTTACACGGCCCATAGGCTTTGTCCTGAGGGAGATTATTTGAGTAAAAACCTAAAGTTGTTATGTGGAGTTCAGGAAGGGAAACTTTGAGGAGGAAAAAAAAATGTTCACATAATTTTAATTCCCTTCTTGCATGGATAGTTCAATGCCAAATGAAAGAACAGGAAAGCCACAAAGCACACACACTTCAACACCGCTCCATTCTCCCTAGGTCATGCCCGATGCTATTTCATCATGGCTAAGGGACTTTGGGGAAAGCGGGAGCAGAAGGGAAAGAAGAAAGATGATCTTTAAAGGAACAGAACTGTTGAAAATTCAGAGCAAAGGAGTCAATTCATAGCTTTATCAGCATATAGCAAGTGGAATAGCAAGATATTCTCCTTCAAAGAGGAAAGTCTCCAAATGGCTAAAGGTTAAGATAAAGGGGCAGAATTTCTGTCTGGCTCCATGCGGCTCACAGCTGCTCTGACATTGGCTGGATCTTTGGTCCTTTTTGGGTAAAGTATCACTGAGCATAGGAAAGTCATGACCAGCTTCCCAAGCATCCCAATTGAAAAATAAAAGCAAGGGGTCTAATCCAAATCCTTGACACTTTATATCAACAACTGTAAATCTTTGCCTCAGCTCCTGCCAGCCTCAAGAAGTTAAATGGACAGCACTGTTCATTTCTTATTCCTACACTGCTCCATTGCTTTTAGTGAAGCTGCAGGTTGCAATTGAGAGTCTGGTAAGGATCCCTTTTCACTGAGCGATGTTACAATCTTCTTTGCTGGA
Organism: Taeniopygia guttata; assembly: GCF_048771995.1. Taxonomy (NCBI): domain Eukaryota; kingdom Metazoa; phylum Chordata; class Aves; order Passeriformes; family Estrildidae; genus Taeniopygia; species Taeniopygia guttata. The sequence goes on along the minus strand of NC_133026.1, from coordinate 68,605,266 downwards.
ATTATTTTAGCCTTGTAATAGCTCTTTTTAAAGAACAGCCTGATATACTTTCCAAAATCTTCTGCAGAAAATAAGTTGCATTCATAACACAAGAATGAGGTTGAAATCGAAGGCCTTCCCCAGCAATATATCTTGCTCGCCTCAGGACATGTCTTGATGATCCCTCTGTGTGGTGATGCTTCAGTAGCAGGAGAAACAGCTTTCAGCATGGATCCTGACAGATCAGACACAATAAGCCTTCAGCAGCCCAGGGAAGTCAGGCAAACAGGAGACAAAGAGCTCAAAGTTCAGCCCCACACACATCCAATCTGCCTGGAATATCTGGGTTATCTTCACCTGGGCACTGGAGCAACACCAGCGAAACCTGTTTTCTTTGGCTTCCCTGCCTGAAACATCCTATACAAACAATAAAGATTAAATGGGAAAGGTTGTTCTGCTCACAGCAACCCTCCACTAAGGAGTTACTGCTCATCTCTGGGATCTTGCCTGGGGTTTTTCTTTACTGCAATACAGACTGTGCACCAATGCCCACAGCAAAACTGAATTTCTTCTCTATTTTTCTATCTCCATCTCTCTTACTCCTTCATTTGCAATCCTCTTCTGTCTAAAGCTAGCTCTGCCATCATTACTTGCACTGAGTGGATACTGGACTAGGCTCTCAGGAATTAATGAGAAGGCTTAGCACAGGAAGATAACATAGGGATCAGGATGGCAGAACTGGGTGCTAAACAGCAGCCTCTTTATGGCTGGATATTGGAGGCACAAATCTACCTTCAGTTCTCGCTGATTTCATTAAGAGCTTCAGGAAACAAACTCTTGTGACACGACTTGTTTTCCACTGAGTTGCTGGAAGAGAACCCCTGATGGACACAAAGAAATGAAAGTCTAAGCAGGCACATGCTAAAACCCACAGAGGTAAGGTCACACCATAGCTAGCAAGGGCGTACCTAGCTTTACTAGGCCAACGTGGTGCAAAAGGTCAAGCCATGATGTTGGTTTTGTAAGAGGAAGCAGCCATGTGGTGTCTGTCACAATGACAAAGAAATTGTCATTTTGGAATACATAGCCTTTTAAATAAGGGCTTTTAAAGCTACCTCTGTAATATTTTTACAGTGTTTTGTGACTAATTTCCCCTATGATAAGGCAGAACATATGTTTCTGTAGGAACTGTGGCCAGTCTGATTGGTTAGAAAGGAAAGTACCTGTGTTTCTGCATTAACTATAATCAGGAAGAGCTAATCCAGTCACACATTTTCATAGGACATAGACCAGACTGAACAAGTATCTCTTCTTTCCCTTCCCAGTAGCTCTCCTGATAAATAGGAGAAGAGCCAAACTTCTAACTACAAATGTTTCCCATCCGGAAATGGAGAGAAACTGAACATCTCATTCTATTTCTTCTCGTCCTCTTTGCCTGTTTTCATTCTTGAATGGAAAAAAGGGTACTCATTTCAAGCATCTTACAGTAAAGCATGGAGGATGCCTCAGGCTGATATTTTGCAAATTAACAACAAAGCCCAGATATGAACAGAGGACCAGACTGTAGTCCTAATAAAACTACTGTCTGCATATGTGATTAGTGGTAGCAGTGGGAACATGAGAAATTCATAGGCTGAGACACAATGAGCTCCCTTACAGTCTGAGCATTCCTCTGTAATTTAGATAGATTAGGGGTGCAAATCCCCCAGGATTAAATCTTACAAGTACATTTTCCTGGCACTTCATACTTTGCTAAAAAGTGCTTCCCAGAGGTGGCTTTTCCCCTCCCACTCTTTCTATCCTTCTGCATTTAGTTTCAGCAGCAAGCATGGGAAAAATGGGGCAAACCCAAAAACTGTCTTATTTTGAAACTTAGTGATTCTCTTTGGATCTGAAAGATTGGGACAAGCTGTATGCTAGAGAAAATTATTGACATTCCTTGTAATTAAAGAGCCCAGACAGTTCACTTTTAATCCTTATATCTATTTCTTTAAGCTTCTGTCACAGAAAATATGCCTGTAGTTTCATTGACACCTAGGTGTAGCAGTGATCTTCTCATAAAAGACATCTTACACCAAAGGGCAGATAGCACCTTTTTTTCCCAAATACTAATACAACTAAAATAATTTCTTGAAGAATAAGTGGGATATATGCACAGAAGCATTTCTTTCGCATTGCTAATACAGAAGATCAGATTCCAAACTGCTGAATATGATATAAATATAGCCTTTTACAGACCAGAATTAATGGAAATACATAGTCCTTATGACTTCATTTGGCTTTGGATTCACCAAATGGATCCCTATACATATCCAAAGCAAAGAAGATTTTGACATAAGCAAAAAGGCTAGACACAAGAACCAGAAATTTGGAATCTGGAAGACAAATAAGCTACCCGTATAAAAATATTCTATGACCTTTCATGCTACAAATATTTGCAGTGATGGCTTCTCTCAAGATTTTCCGATGATCTACATGTTCCCGTGGTCTCATCTGCTTTTCTGCCATGACCTTAATTTTATTCAAATGCAGCACACAAAAAAGAAACGTTGCCTTTTTCCTTAGCTTGATTTTGCCATTATATAACAGACCAGAACCCATGAAAATGGGAAATGCAGAAGAAAATCCAGACCACAAAAAAGCATTTGTGCAGGAATGATAAAAAAATCAATTGCTAAAATTACTTTCTTGGTATTAGCTTTTAGGCAGCTGTGGACAAATAGAAAAAAAATAAAGCCTCCTTTTAACTCTTATCTGAAGATAAGAATGCCTGAAGTATTTGGATTTGCAAAGCTGTGTTGGCATCTTGTGAATTTGGGTTTGCACTGAGTCAGGCAAATCCATTCTCTTCTAACATCAACATTTCCCCTCTCTCTCGTGAAGTGTAAGGGATGACCAAAAAACAACCCACTTAGGGAAAACATCAGTGGTGTTTGCTCACCAAGTCCTCACCAAGTCTCTTGCTGCAGCCTGGTCTTCATCATGGCTCTGTTGTAAATTCCCCCTGTAATTGCTGAGCATTCACTCACCAGGCCACCAGCGACCATGCTCCTGGACCTATGCACAGATCCAAACAGCACAAGCACCACCAAAGAGCATTGCAGGTTGCTTCATCTGTCTCCTTTTATTTATTTTTATTTTCCTTATACATTCCTTGGCCTTCCTATGACATAGAAATGTGACAGAGTATGTGCATATCAGACAAGAATTGTAAAGTGAGGCATAAAATTTTAGAAAGACATTTTCCACTAAATTCATAGTCTTCTGCTGTAGTAAACATTTCTGCTGTGCTGTATTGATGATGATTAATAGAAGACTTGACACAAAACAAACAAGATAAAAGAACGGTACTCATTGTCCTTCTCTCAGCATATTTTCTTCTAAGAACTTTACTGATTAGAAGAGGCATTGCTTTTCAGGACTTAGGTATTTCTAGTTGTGGAATGAAAAATTATATGAATAAAATTATTGAGAAATATTGATGATGTCTCTGAACATACAGGAATTTTCAAGCCGTGACTTTAAGGCAAGAGAAATTTTTTTTCCTAAAAGGAAAGTGTGAAGACACAGCCGCTTCCTTTGAAGGACAGTGTGAAAATTCAGACAGGCTTCCATGGTGCTCCAAATGCGTGCAAAATAAAGTAGGCACTCCAGATCTTCTTGGGAAGAGTATTGGAAGGAGCTGAAAAAAGAATCATACTTCTGGAGCAGGAATAAGTGGCTTTCTGACGGGGTCTAAAGACAGAGATTGATTCACTTCCCAAAGCAATGCACCAGGACAAACATAATCTCCCGGATGTTAAGAGTTAATAATGCCATTAATAGCATGGTAGTGGCAGATCACACCTGACCACACCACAGTAGCTGGGAGATGGACAGGCTTTCAGAGTAAAGCACTTCATTGATATTGTGTAAGCTGGCACTAAAAGATGGCTGTAAAACAAAAAGCCGTAACTGCTGATTAAAGTGGGAGCACCATCCAAACTGCATCCTCAAAATACCTGACCTCAGTGGGAGAGCTGCTGCATTTTTGTCTCCCAAAAACTCTGGTTCCTTTTGCACACATTGCTTTAGTGTTCATGGGTCCTGTTCCTCTCTTCTCACTGGCACCAGACCTCTCAGAATGCCTCTTCTGACACCCTTTAGGAAATCTGTCATATCAGAGACCACTTTGCTTTTCAGTCCTGACTTCCCTTCCAGCACATACACACACAGAGGAAAGACAGGGACAAAACACTTCAGATTTCAAATCACTGACACAAATCATCCTAACACAAAAACTCCTGTGAGCCACAAATATTCCTAGATTCCTTTGCTTTAATCCTTAGAAATCCTTAGAAATTTCTAGTGGTGCCTTAATTCTGGAACATGCAAACTGCCATTCACAGACTATCAAGGTTTGGGACCTCAGCCATCCTTCCCAACAAAGATGACAAGGAAGCAGCTATAATATATGTGTGATGCTTTTTCCTGTATTTTTTTTCTTTTTTTAAATATTATTTTTCTTTTTTATTTTTTGAAACGAAAGAGAAAACCTGGGAGATAGCAGGAACCAAGGTTTATCTAACAGGCAAAACCAATATATTTGTCATAGTTTTCATATTTTATTTCCCATATGCATATTAGCACTCTCTTTCTATTGACAGAAGAGAGGAACTCCTGTACCACCATGTTGTTAATGGTTTCAGCAGCATAAACTGAGCTTTTGTTATAAAAAAAAATTATTCATGAATCCATCTCATTTGTCTTTGGTTTTGATGGGAGCATCTCTCTTTCTCTTTTCTTTGGATGGAAGCATTTCTCTTTCTCTCTTTCTTTTTTCTTTTTGGATGGGAGCATTTCTCTTTCAGCAGAAGAAAAATGGTTACTACCTTTATTTTTCACCACATCTATAATTGATTATTTCATTGCTTGGGAAGAAAGGGGATAGAGCCTCTTCTGCAAAACAAGAAATGACCCATTGCTGGAAGGACTTAAACCAGGCATAAAACCATAATTGCAAGAATTTTCTTTATCACTGTTTCTTTTTTTTATTGCTGCCTTTGCAGACAGAGGCCTCCTGAGAGTGCCCTCATAGCTGGCACTTGAAATGAGACCTCTGGGTGCCAACATATGAGTCCTACCTGTTGCAGTAATGTAGGATTCCTATCAGCTGTCACTTAGAGCAGCCCCTATGTGCTCCTCCAGGACTCCCTGCTCTAGGTTAGAGACTGCTGCAGCCCTGAACAGCAGGAGTCCATTCTTGCATATTTTATTGATCTCAGTATGCACTTAGGCAACACGTTTTTGGGGCTTTTTTTTTTCATTTAACATTTATTTTACAATTGCTTTCACAACCTGGCACAAAGGTAGAGATTTGCTCTCGTGTCCCCAAAGGAGAGTGCAATCTGACATGGTAGAGTGGATATAGTGCTGAGGGCAGTGCAAGCCAGGCCCTCTGAATGCCAGAGGACAGTGGCGGGGGGGGGTGAGGCGGGGGGTAGGGGAGGGGGATTGGGGGCTGCTGCAGCACGAGGTGCTGGGAAGACCCAGATCAGCAGCATCCCATACCCTCGACAGTCACCACAGAGGCAGCTGAAAAAACCTGTCAGACTGAGAAGGCTCAATAACAAAAATATTCTATTTAAAGATTGATCTCATTGGTGCCCTTGGGCTTGCCCTGGTAAAAATCTCCTGGTCTTCTACCTTTGCAGCTGGACTGCAGCCATACAGACATCACATTGCCCAGCATTTTATTTTCACACTTCTTTTTAAAGAGAGCTGCTATAAATCGTTTTCAAGTTACAGAGTATTTTGTTCCCCAGACAATACTTCAGTTTCCTATAATCACAGATAAATGAAGAAGTATTCTGGTAATTATGCCAGCAAAGAGCATTCACTTTCAGAGAAGAATATTTTAAAAATATTCTGGGAAACTGCAGGTAAAGAAAAAAAAGGCTCTGCTTGGTTTGCTCTCCCCTCCCCAGCAGTGGTGAGAATTGCAATAACCCCACAAGCCAGTCACAGCCTGGGCTGCATTCAAAGCAGCATGGCCATCAGGGCAAGGGACAGGATTCTGCTCTTCTACTCCTGCAGCACATGCAGGGCTGCATCCAGCTCTGATGCCTCCAGCACAGGAAGGATGTGGACCAGTTGGAGCAAGTCCAAAGGAAGCAACCAAGATGATCAGAGGGATGGAACACCTTTCAGTGAGGAAATGCTCAGAGAATTGGGTTTATTGAGCCTGGAAAAGAGAAGGCTTCAAGGTGAAGTAATTGTGATCTTCAAGTACCTGAAGGGAGCCTGCAAGAAACAAGACAAGTCTATTTACAAGGGTACATAGTGATAGGGAATGAGGGAATGGCTTCAAACTGCGAGTTGGTTTAGATTATATATTAGGAATAATTTTTTTACTGTGAGAATGATAAGGCACTGGCACAGGTGGCACAGAAAATCTGTGGATGCCTCATCCCCATTCCAGACCAGGCTGAATGGAGATTTGAGTGACTTGGTCTAGTGAAAAGTGGACCTGTCCCTGGCCTTTCTATAATTCTGCGATCTTCCTCAAGAAATGAGGACAAGCACCTCCTACTCTCCGTAGTGGGGATAGAGCAGGACAAAAGAGCTGCCCATGAGTCAGTAAGTGGGGCTAAAGCCCCAGCACTGAGTTGAGGGAGCAGGAACCTCTTTGAAGGAGTCCCTTTGCAGGTGCTGTTTTGCATATCTGGGTTCACACTGACCTATCTCAGCCAAGAAAAACGCAGTCCAGTGCTGCCAACAAGTCAATCACCGCAAAGATTTCCCCTCAGCTCTTCAATGAGGAGCACTCTTCTCTCTGCTTTACTGGGGAATATGGACTCCTCCCAGGTCTACACCCTGATTTACCCCATTTGTACCCACAAGCAAGTGGCCAAATGCTATGGCAGCACACAGCACTTTTACATACCTTGCAGAAGCTGTGGAGAGGAAGGGGAGGGAAGGGAAGGGAAGGGGAAAGTGAAGGGGAAGGGGAAGGGGAAGGGGAAGGGGAAGGGGAAGGGGAAGGGGAAGGGGAAGGGGAAGGGGAAGGGGAAAGGGAAGGGGAAAGGGAAGGGGAAAGGGAAGGGGAAAGGGAAGGGGAAAAGAAAGGGGAAAGGAAAGGCTTCAGCAACCTATTAACCAGAGAAATTACAGAACACTGGAGACTGCAGATCATCTCTCAGAAAACCTAATTGGTTTTTATTAAAAATGCTCAAAAATACTGATTTTGTAGATTTGAAGGGGAAGATGGCAGAAGTATTTCTGTTGCTCTTCTGTGTCTTTGCTGAGACTGTCTGTAATAGAATTAAAAAAGGAGGGCACATGAGATGCAGCCTGGGTGCAGCATATTATAATGATGCATCTCCTGGAGACAGCATTGCCTTCAGATGAAACATCTCCCCAAGAACACTGTCACTCACGGATTACTGCAGGTGTCAGGTGCCCCAGCTATTGTTATTATTATTATTAGATATTTGCTGAGTGCCAGCAGTGCACCTGGTACTCATCAACAGCTCAAACAAGCTGCTGATTTTTAACAGTGGACTGACTGTATTTCCACTTGTGAAAATTTGCCTGTTTGCTTCTTCAGGCACTATCTTCTCCAGGGGGAATTATGCAATATACTTTTGTTTCCTTCCTCCAGGACTTTTGGTACCTGTTATTTTTTTTAGACACACAACAGCCCAGCTCCTCACCATGGTAAGCCGGTCTTTTATATCCGTCATCTCTTCAGGATCAGATCGCTAATTCACGTACAGGATAAGACAACTGCCAAATTATTATACTACAAAGAGAAGATCTTCAGACACCTGTCATCTTGATGAAAGCAGCACCATCAAATGACCTTTGCCAGTTCAAGGTCGATAATGAGACAAGTCAGGCAGGAAGAGCAGCGTGTGCTGACTCCATTAACGCTGGCTGTGTGCACACTCAGTAGCACTGCGTCTCCTGTCAATTAGTGTGGGTAAACTAGGGACTGCTGATTGCCAGAGACATGGCATAGCGAGCTGCTGCTACCTTTACTTCTACACCCTGCTGCATTTTAATTAGCTCCGTTCCCCTGACTATTTCTTCAGAGCTTCATTACTGCCGTCTTCAAGAAACTCAAGGCAAGCCTTTTACATCGCACATCGTTAATGAAAAGAGATGTGAACATCCTCACCACGGAGCTGGATAATGCCAAACTGTCTGCATGCGCACACGAGGGGGCATGTGAAGATTTAAGGGGCTTCTCAGCATAATGCAGTGTTAAAGTCACTCAGAGATGGCAAAAGAATAGAATGAGCCAGAGCCCACCAGGGAATGTATTCCCAAAATGACCAAAAATAGTAGGGAAAAATGGTGCACGGTCCATGATGCGTGCAGGTGAACACGTGCAGGTGTGTGCCTGGTTCAAGGTGTGGGTTCAGTAAGAATTTTTAAAGACCACCCACATACACTACAGTTTAATAGCCTGAGGTTGTAAGTTTGGAAATAGAGAGTTACTCCAAGGGCCACCATCTTTAGCTCACACAATCCAAACAGGACACGGACAGCAGCCACGAAGAGTTGATAGACACAGGACCTGAAGCATCACTCAGTCATTTCCAAGATTTCCCATGGAGTTCACAGCTTTTCAACAGAAAGCCAGGTGTTTGTGATGTGGTTTTTTTGCTGTATTTTTAACCTTTCTTGCAGTCAGTTAGTTGTTTTTTCAGTCAGATTATATCAGTGTGGCTGTTCTAATTTTCCTTGAGTTTCAATTTTATTTGAAGCAAATTGTGATAGGCAATTGCTGTCTTTACAGACAAATGCTGGTCAGACTGACTTACAAAGAGCTTCGGGTCTGCAAAGAGCTATTAGAGTCTCTGCAGCTCTCCCTTCACAAAATACAGATGTGCTTGGTGCAGGTCAGCTTGGTGAGGGATCCATGTCAGCATTTTGAGTCAAAGTCTTGATCCTGTTCTGTTTTCCTAGCTTCCTGTGGTGAAGTTTCATTTCCTAGCTATGGTGGTTCTGCTGCTACTTGGCCCAGGCAGATATATATATATATATATATATATCCCTGTTATAGCTCAATGTGAATATTACCTGAGTCCTACTCCCACCCTGTATGACCACCAGCATTCATTCCATCCTCACAACAATAGCTCTTTTAATTAACTTCTCTCATACGTCACTCATGTCCTTACAGACTCACAGCTAATGAGCCAGCAAATCTACTTTGGGATTGCTTTCCTCAGTGAGTGCTGGCACAAATCTTGTAGATGCCACAAAAATTTGTGATGATAGTGTTCATTCTGGAAACATGTTGGAGAAGTCATGGGATGGTCTGAAGAAATTGTCTTGTACATGGCTTCAGGAGCTTCTGGATTAGAGGTGGAAAATTAATTGGGCTGGGGTTTTTTCTGACAATCCTTTTATTCTCAGCAACTGTTCATAAATAAAGGATGTGTTTCCTTCAGTTCAGCAGCTGCTTTTAGAAGAAAAGGTTGCTCAAAACAGTATGTTCCTGGGAAACCTCTTTTACAGTTAGTGACCCAGCTTCACTTGGTGTTTATTGCTGTCTCTGCATTGAGCAAATTTAGGCCTAGAGACAGCTGTGGATTGAAAGTGGCTTCAATATCCTTTCAGCTGCATTTGAACATGCCCAGCAACAGCTGCTGTCCTCTAAGTGACTGCCCATACAACAAGCCAGTCCTTCTGGAGAGGATGCTCCCACGAGTGTAATACAGAGGGAAGAAAGCAAACCAGAGGAGCTGGCTGGACATAGGGGAAATCTCTCATCATCCTGTCAGGAAGTGGTGCAGGGCTGTGCCTTTGGTGAGTCTGTGGCTTATCACAGAGTTCTTTTACAATGGCACATTTGGCCTCAGCATATCCTTCCACCATCAAAAAAAATAAAACTAACCCACCTCAAAACTGAACCACTGCCTTCCCACACACACACCTGGAGCTCTTTATATTATCATTTCCCTTGAAGGACTAAAAGAAACTTACTTTGCATACAAGCATGAAATATCATTTTTCTAAAAATCACATTACCAAAACAGGGTTTGTTTTTCTAAAATGCCTCTGCCTGATGGGGTTTTTGTTTTCTCAGAAACAAGAGGCTGCTGTCAGCCTCTGCATAGCCTTCTGCATTCTCCCAAAGCTAAATGGAAAAAATAGTCCTTTCTTTCTTAAGGCAAATAACCATTATCCAGAAAATCCTGGACAGCCAGCACCGCTTCTCCTTTTATTCCTCACCCACGAGCAGTCAGATTGCTTCAACATTCATGCTGTGCCATCTAAAAAATGCTTGCTAGCCACCTGTGTGGGTATCTTTGAAAGAGTAACTTTAAAAAACACCCACCAGCATCCAAACATATGGATATGTGCCTGAGGGTTGGATACATTCTGTACATATAGCTATTCTCACGCTGGGTGCAATCTGATACTCCATCTATGCTGTTGCGGGGACACATCCCTGCATCCTCCCACAGGCTCCTACACAGCAGTTCAGGATCAGCCAGCAGGTATCAGTGGTAGCCACAATCTAAATCCCCTTTATTATCTCAGTGTTCACACTTTATCGTGCCACCCTGATTGGTAAAGATAGAGCTGACAACAAGGAATTGTATTTCAAAGGAAATGCACAAAGTCGTGCAAATGATGGCAAGGACGGGTGTGTGTCTGTTGCCACAGGGGAGCATTTCTTCACAAACCTCTCAGCAGAGCAGGTGAAGCCACTTTTACCAACTCTGGCTATTCTATTAGAAATATCTTTTTATTTATTTTTCATAATGCTCCAGCTGTGCATGCCCGCACAGCATGAGGCTGACTTGAGGAGCATGAAAATATTAGCATTAAAGCTCAAAATAGAAGCAAACCACTCCAGATCCCAAATCTCTTCTCTACAGGTGACAGGATCACTGCCTAGAAAAGTGCTTCTTTTCCCACGCTTGATTATAATTTTTCCATTAAGATGAATTAGCTTCTTGACAGAAAATAGTATTACTAATAGAGCTAAACCTCCTTATTCCCCCACAAATTTGCTGTATTTTCACAGGGAAAAAAAATTTTAAAAATATATTTTGCCACATACTTCAGTGAAAGCAAAATATTTCTGGCATGTATTTCATTGAAAACCAAAATTTTTTGACATGAAATATGGCTGCAGTCCCTCAGGAGATGTGCTAGTTCATTGACTCCATTTTTCCCAAGGGAGTCTATGCAAAGGGAGTATAGAAAAATAAATCCACTCACATTTGCACAGACTCTGTGTTTTTTCCTTTCCCCACAATTCCTCAGACCACATTTACTGCCAATCCAGACAGCAGGCAAAGGACATCCCTTCTCATTCCCCAAGCAAAATCCAGCAATGCTCACTACACATCACGAGGTATCACAATGGCCATGACAGTTACACATGAGAGACCAAGAAGCCAAAAGAAATTTTTCTGTAAGTCTCTCCTAACTAGGCTGGGCCATTTCCAGCCTGCACAACAGCATCTCCTTCCCTGCAGGACCGACAAGACAGAACTGGCAGCGACTGGACCATGGCGCTGGGGATAGCAGATACTCTGCCCAAAGAAAACCATCTTGCAGCTTTTCAAGCTCCACGTATAGGTGAAAAACCGTGGATGCCTGTCACATGTCATGACTCACTTTGGGGCTCTGGCACATCCATGAAGTGTACTCAGAAATGCCTGTCACTCTGCATCTCCTCTGCTAGGCTGACAGCTTAGTGAGGGGCTGGACTCTAATAAACAGAAGATAGCACAGAGGCAGCAGCATCCAGCCAAGGCATCGATCATGCCTTTAAAGACAGACACACATAGAAGGTTTCTGTCTTGATCATAATTAAAGACTGTTTTCAGTCAAAAAATAAGTGGCAACTGAGGTAAAAATTTGCTGTGGTATGCAGGTGTCTAAACAGGCAAAATAGCAGGACTTTTTAAAGCATGGTGGCACCCATCGCCCCTTAGAAATAAGCTGACAAGAAAAGCAGAAGAAAGACAAAGCAATGCAAATCAAAATAAAGGAAAATAAGGATTTAGGGATTTATGTTTGCCCAGTAGTCAACTACACAAACTGCCTGTGAATAAGTGTTTAAAATGTTTTAAAATGTGTTTGAGGCATATCTAGGCTTGCTTATTTGCCAGGGAATAATATTTATGCATTTCTATCTGTTCTGTTCTAAATCATCCAAAATAGACGGTAATGTTGCTAATAAAGCAAAATGAATCCAAAAAGAGCAGGAGCAGGAAAAAGATCCCCAATTAAGGAAATAAGAAATAAAAGATATGGATGTGTTCTGAAGCTGAGAGTAATTCATGCAAGGAAACAAATCACCAAAAGCATGCTAAAGAACCAGGAAGGAGAAAACATGTGGTGTAGAAATTACCATGTGTCCATAAGAGATTTATCTCAAGAATCTCTCAAGAGCCAGTGTTATCTGTCTGCTAGGAGTGTAGGGATATTTAAGCAACATGAACTATTAGCACAGTCTCTGCAAACAAAGAACCAAAGAGGAGAGAGACCAAATGGAAAACTGTATGATTTTCTGTTTCTCCCAAGATTTATTAAATGTGCCTTGGAACAGAGCCAGGAAAGAAACAAACGTGGCCCTTTCTCAATAGAAAATAGAAGCTGAGAGAGACCTGGGCTAAACTTGAGATATTCAGGGCCAGGTTGTGACCATGATTTCATAGCTTGGTACCCATGCCAGCTGCCCTCCATCCTACCAGCTTGCATGGTTTCACTTTCAGGTGAACCTTTTAAGGTTTGGTCACACTGGAAGAAGCTTTACCTTAAAGATAAATGTTATCTTTAAATGTTAATGCTAGGTCATTAACTACAGCTCATGACTGGACTGTGAAAAGACACATTTCAGCATGGCTGAAAAATATGAAGGATAATTCATGACAGTCACTTTCCTACCTTGGCTACCAAAATGAAAGGAATTTCAGCTGGCCTTGTGCTACAAACATCAGGTCCTTGCTGTAAGGCTAAAAGCAGCTTCAAATGCTTTATTCAACCCTCATTTCAGCAAAGGTGAAAGTATTAGACAAACAGTCAAGTACAAATCACATTCTGCTTTCCCCTAAACTCACATAAATTTATGTGAAGCTTCCATCCCAGCCTGTGTCTGTGTGCTACAGAGAAGGATTTGGGTCTGCGGTTTTAAAGTTGCTTGTCAGAACTAACATTCTGAAGCAGCCCTAGGAAATGTGTGTGAAAGAAATCTCCTTGGCTTCTTTCTCCCCTAGCAACAAGGTAGTAAAGTCTATGGATAGTAGTCTACCAGAAAATAATGATAAAGGATAAAAAAAACTCTAAGAGCTATCAGAGAATGGATAAAACAGCATGATAAGAGAGGAAAAAAAGAAAAAACAAAGACCTCAAGACCCTATCAGTGCTCACTAGGCAAAGTGAGAATGGAATAAGTCTCCATTCTTTTACTCCCCATTAAAGCATGCTTGTTCCTCCCTACTGACCATATTATTTGATTTTTTTTTTTCTGGATGATTTTCTGTGATAATCACTGAGAAAACAAGAATATAAATCTACCTGGTCTCATGGGCCTTGGCAGAATTATTTTAAATTCAGCAGAGCAGGGAAGAAGGAGGGAAGGTTTGCATTTTCTATTTGAGTCCTGGATCTTCTATTATACAGCAACCCTCCATTATTTCAAACATGCTCATTAGGTGTTGAGCTAAAGGTAACTATAATTAAATTCAATTTTCTATCTAGCGCCAAGGTGCATAGGTTCCTGGGCAGCCAGCTCCTTGTCACCTTTCCTGTGTACTTGTGGCTAAGTAAGAATATTAATGAATTCTGAGTTCTCCTCACCCTCCCCTTTCCCAATTTATTCACAACTATTCTGTCTTTCTGCAATGAAAGAAGAAAAAAAAAAAAGAAAAATATAATTAGCTTCTCTACGAGAAGCCCTCAGTCTGCTCTGGCATTAGTGACTGAGCCTCCCACCTTGCTAGTGGCCAATGTACTGATGAAGAAAAGAACCTTTAATAAGACAGGAGTTTGATTATATTCAGAAGCCTTGACAACCTTCCAAGAGCCCTAGAATGAAAATAAGATTTCTTGTTCATGTTCCTGGCCATGAAAGAATCTTGCTCAGCCTAACAATAAATGTTTTACCCAAACTTGGGTCACACATTTCTTGATTGAAAATCTGCAGACTGTCCTGGAGAGTGAGGACAGAGTGTTTGGTCTAAAACTGCCGTGCTAATAAGGATAATGACATCTCCCCTCTGCGAAGCCATCTCTAGAGCTTGCAAAATAGCTCTAATACTGGAGTGGAAATCCATAATTATCAAGCCACAGGCTTGATACAAACTGTCAACACCAGTCCTTCAGGCAAAGTCTCCTTTCACCAACCCCAGGCACGGTGAGGGCACAGCGAGGTGGTGTGTTCCACCACAGGCTGACCCCAGCTAGGGAGACAGAGGCAGAGAACAGATGTCACCACAGTCTGTTTTCTCCTTCCAAAGTTACCACATCTCAGAGAACCAATTCCAGGGCAGCACTTCTGCACCAAGGAGGGCAGGAGAACCTGGAATGGAAAGCTGATCCCAGGATAAGGTGCCCTACCACCAAATTGGAGAGAACTTCAACAGGGAGGGAATTACACCAAAGAGGCAGCTCAGAACACAAGTGGTTTCACTTACTAGCCTAACCAGAACCTGCCACCTCAGCAAAAAGAAGACCAAGCTTCTCTTTCTTCAGCTTGTCTGTTTTTCCTGGGCTACATCACCATAGGATCAGGTTGAGTCCCACCAGCTCTTTGGCTCCCAACTTCACTAAGCGCCACCTCTAGTGACGCTCAGTGCAGCAAGAGCATCCATTTCCCACCTTCCCTTCACCCCACAAAAAAGGCTGGTCACCAGGAGAGCTGCAAGGACCTTCTCAGTGCCATGATTCATCATTCATGCCTGGACAAGCTCAATGGGCTGGTTCATAGTACACACAGATACCCCGTTCAGCTCTCCAAATGGGGGCACATATCACTGCATCTTGAGCTCCAAAAGCACACTCCTCTTTTCAGCCCCACCCCCAAAAGGTACAGGCTTGCATGGAGTCTGTCTGTATTTGGACTGATGTGCGTTCCCCAAAACAGAAGACAAAAAGGCTGATTCCAGCCTTCTCCAAATTATTTTATATTAGTAATGATTTGCATTAAAAATTAATTCTCTTTGACTGTGTTCACACCTCGGTGGTGTTTACTGACTGAAAGCATGCTGGTAAATGTGTTTGCTGAAGAAACATTCCCTGTACTGGCAAATTTTAGGCAAATATTTGTGGTAAGCCATTTTCAAAACTGCAAACCCAAATATTTATCCCAGAAAAAAATATTCTAGAAGTCCATTTAGAGGACAGAAACATACCACACAACCTCTGAATCCACCATCCTGACAGATGCCCAGCAGCTCTACAGACAAAGAATCCTTCAGAGGGGTACTGGGGACAGCTGATAAAATCCCAGCTTGCTTCCAAGCAAACCAAAACCTGAAGGAGAGGATGGACAAAATTTACAAAGCAATCAACTCATGGCAACTATTTGCTCAGTGTACCGATTACATTTGGTGAAGTGAGGAAGTGCATGCAAGGCCTGACACAGGTCCACTGAGGTTGAGGTGGAATGGGGTTTATTCCCTTCTGTTTCTGTGGCAGTGCTCCCTCAGATTGTGTTTTTGCAGGCTATATGCCCTCAGAAGGAGGGTCAGCTGGGTGGTGGCCACTAGACCTCAATTAGGAAAATACTATGTTGATGGAAAGTCATTCATAGCTGCAGAAATGCCCTTATGCCTGCACAAACCAGAGAAGAAGAAAGCAGCTTAGAAAGCAAATTTTCTACTAGATCCAAGCCAAGCATATATGTTTTGTTTGGTATTTACACAGAATCTATCTAAAAACGAAGGTGCCTTTAGTTGCCAAGGGTAGCAGATGTGTTTTCTACAATCTACTGCCAAAAAGTTAAGAAAGGAGAAGAGGGAAGTTCAGCTCCTTCAGCATGAAGAGCATGGTGTCCAAATACTTCAAGTCAACCCACTTGCAATAAAATTTAAAGTATTTAACTCAGACAGCTGAGAGTGTGGCTGATTATTTTTAATCTAGACAATAGCACGACGCCCAAACAGCAGCAGCAGCAGAATTCAGCCCTTTTGGAGTGTACTTTTGCCTGTCACCCATGACAGGGTGGGAACAACTAGAAGACCTACCCTGGGCCAAGCCTGAGAAACTGCAGAGGCAAGACTTTTGTTTGAGGACTTTGCTGCTGCCTCCTCCAAATAAACTGGGTAGTTCAGGCTACTGAACAACTTGATCCTGCAGCCCAGTCCTGCCTGACCAGACCTCCCCACACCGCTTCTACTCGTAGGCTCACCACAGAGGACAGGGCTTGACCCACCTTTGGCACTATGTCCCCTGAGCAGTGCACAGTTCCTTCCAGTTCACTACCTCGATGGGATGGCAGAAGGAAATCTACATTCCTACCAGCCTGGTGCAAGACACGTGCTGCACTCTTAAAAAACAAAGGATTTTAATTTTTTGAGTTCTCAGCCTTTCTGTCTTTCATGACCTAAAATTTTATTCTCAAAGGACTTCCTTGAAGGCATTTTAAACAGAACTACACATAAAAAGCCCAAATGGCCGACAGAAGATCAATAGTGTTTTTCCCAGTGCAACCTGTGAAAAATTGTATTTTTAACATGCACTTTTAACCTCTCTCAGACTCCCTGTCTCAGTGACAACCACATAGCATATGGTTCTAGTCGTCAGAAGAATTAAACAAGTATCTATGAAGATAATGAAGCAGTAAAACCCACAATAGAGATTAAACTCTCTGGAAACCTGTAAGTGGAAAAGGTATAGAACAATGCTTCATTGCAAATTGGAAAACAATCTGAAGATAATTTTGGTTTAAAGCAGACAAGAGTATGAAGATACTGTGAAACTGTAGAAGAAATTTTAGTGTACGTAAAACAGAGGAGTTGTTCATCAAATATTGGGAGGGCTAACCTATGCTTGCCAAGGGAGTAGAGGGTGATCAGTACCAGCAGCAAAACATCCAGTCAGAACCTGCTGGGGAAACAAAGAAAATTGCCAGGCAAAGAAATTGGCCCATTCTGGACCAGCGTGCACAATCCTCCAGCAATGCGAGCCCTGCAAAAAGTTCAGTGCACCTAATGGGGAGCAGAAGTACAGAGCTCAGAACTGAGACAGAGGTGCACCATGCAAGGCAGTTCTCACCATTTCAAGGACACAACACCATAAGTAAGCAGAGGAAGAGAAGTTTGCATCCGCAGCATGGTTTCTAGCAGCAAGCACAAGTCACAGGACATGGTATCTTTGCAGAGGCCACATTTGCACAAAATTATTGTGGGAGGGAGGCAGTGTCTGGCCCTTGCCTGTTGCCCCTGGTGCAGTCTCAGATGGGAGAGATTAACCTGAACTCCAACATGACTTCAAGTGGCACACTGTCAGACAGAATGCTGCACCATCTGGAGGGACACCCTCTGAACCACAGTATGGCAGAGAGCCTCTCTGAGTATCCATGGATGGTGCACGGCTGAGAATTCCCCTTTTCCTGTTGGCCCTGGGAGGGGGAGAAGCAGACAAGCATGACTTTCTGAGGATTTTACCGGAACCTATGCACCAGTTATGCTGCATGAAAATTCTCTTGTCAGAGCTCTGGAGAGATTGCTGATTTTGCTAAGACTGAGAAGAAAAAGCCATAGCACCCAAGTGATGCAAGAGCCACAAAAATTTCCCTACTGCAATATCATAAAAACTGTATTTTAGCCTCTGATAAAGGCTCCCAGCCTTGTAAAGCATTACATACATCAATAAGCCTAACTATTTGTAAGTCTCTGTAGCTTAATCATTAACACTTGCAATTAATGCAAATGTCATTCACCGTGGTTGCACCTACGTTACCTGATTAGCTATCTGTCACAAAGTCTGGGTTTTCTAAGGGATCATGGTGTGCTCTGCTCTCATTGGGCCTAGGTTTTCCTTGTAGAGACTAATGTGCACTAGTTTCATCCTAAGAAAACTGTTCTCCAGGCTCAGGAACACAGAAGTGCTGCTACATTCAATGATGTGCTATATGCAAGGACAGAAAAGCTCACCAAATGCCCCACAAGCCCACACAGAAAGGTGGACTCTCAAAAGCACTTTCCATCAGAGGCCAGCAAAGGGAATAAAAACATGTTTTCTTTATTGCTTCACAAGGGATGAATGCTGTTGAAAAAGGAGTAGCCAATAACAGTAGTAGCAGCAGACAATACTTTCTGGGATTAAACTGTAAAGAAATATTTGCAGGAAACTGTACATTGATTCTGACTGCAAGGCTCAGAGATTTTTCCTCCTGAGGTCAAACTTCCATCTCCACCCCACCAAAACTGATGGAAATGGACAGTGATTGGCTATTCAAGAAGCTCTTATTTTCAGAGGAAGAAAAATGACAGGAGAAATGTTTATATCAGCACAATCATTCTTTTGGCTCTTTCACCCTCGTTCCCCCAGTCCTGGCTATTAAATAGATTGCTCTAGCTAGAAAGTTCTTTGTACAAATTCCTTACCTATACACTACTGCTGACTGTTTGATGATGCTGTCCCCTTCCCAATGCCAAAATGTTTTTTTAAAAAACAATGCAGATTTTTTTTCTTATGACATACTACTTAACCAAAAAGAAAAAAAAAAAAAAAAATCAAACCTCCAACTTCAGATACTGCAGAAAACCATCATCCTGTGACCAAAAACCGCAGAATGCCTGAGGTAGGAAAATACTATTTATTCTTGTAATGGATTTTATGAACAAATCAAATGAGGTGAGATGTTTCTGAAAATTTGATCATTCATCACCAAAGCCTTTTCCCATCTTGTACTCATCATTTCTACTACCTGCCACTGCTGAAAATATGTTCTGCTCATAGAAAGAGATATAACATGCACACACTCACTTACTCATGTGTACACACTCCAAGAAAGTGCCTGGCCATATCTGGAGAGCAGCAGATTTATAAAGATGCAAGGAACATTTAATCAGTCATTTTTATTTGCTTTTCTTTTAATTAAAAAGTACTGCAGCTATGGAATGTGAACTTTTGCCTACTCCTTAAATGTTGGACTTAACCATTCTCCCTTCTTTTTTCCTCCATCTCAAAATAGTCTTAATAAAGCTGCAGAGGATATGCATCATATTTCTCATGTTTGATTTCTGTCTGTCAGAATGGCAACAATTTTAGCATTACAGAGATATAAAAAAATCCCAAACACTTGAGTAAACTTATAATTTAGCTATCTCCATGCATTTTCTGAGGCTATACGAAAGAAGAAGCTGTGATCACAAAAAACCAAGTGGTTTTAATTCTAGTAAAGTTTTGCACATGTGTATACATGTTTTTATGTGTGTGTTTGATTGTCAGAAAATACCAGAAAGAAAGTTTTGGGTGTTGTGGGAATAAATTGTCAGCATTCTTGCTCATTTAAGGGCAGCCAAAAAAAGTGTATTCACAGAAACTTGGCAGCAGTCCCTCATGGAGACAAATAAGTACATTACAAGACAGTGCTGCTCCCTTTCCACTGTGCAGCAATATAGAATTTCACACTCTGTTCACATTGTAGAAGACTGAATAAAATTTATCAATGCTTGAAAGGTTCATTAAAAATTCAATCCTTGCTGCGTGAGCACTTGAGGTTATCAGCCACTGGTGTGGGGAGGTGCTGTGTTGGGCTCCAAGAATGGAGCACAGCTCTGCTGGGCTGTATCATTACAGGCTGCTTTTTCTCCTCATCCAGCAATGTGGTCATTCCTGGAGTCACTCCACGGCTTACCCTTGGGAACTTTCCCTCAGTTTTTAAGACTGAAGGCATATACTTTTCTGCCATTTGTGGCCCTTGGGAATGAAAAAAATATTTAAAAAGTAAAAAGATGTAGAATTCCTCTCATTTACTTTTCACTACCCCGGTGGCCAGTGATCAAACATGACAGTTGATGGAGATGGTCTTTGGCCATCTACCTCCCTGATTTTCAAGCTGAATAGAAGCAATGTTGCAATGATAAACAATTTCAAAACAACTTACTTAAAATATCATGAGACACCAGCTCCAAGATTACTGCCCCCAAAATAAAACCCCTGAGGTCATTTCTCTCTTCTCTTACCCCAACATCCTTTTTTTCCCCTTGCTCTGGAAAATGCTTTTCCTGCATCTTTCCTTCTTCCTTCTCTCTCAGAAGCTGTTTTATCTCCCTGGTGCACATAAATTTCCTTCTCAATATCATCTTACAAATTTTCTTTGTCTGCCTCAAAAAGTCTTAAAAGATGCTCTCTCAGACATCAGTCTCCCTGGCCAGACTCTCTTCAGCTATTCTGCACCTCCAGAGACTCTCCGGACTTTGTGGCTCTTACAGGATTTCTGGCTCCCTCAGGGAAGCCCTGCAGCTTGTGGGGTAGTAAAAAAGCTGAGCTGCAATATTTGGGAGGCAGAGGATCCCAAAGGAACACTAAGGTACATATATTCAACATCATTCTTCATATTTAATAGCATCAGCTTTGCTAGAAGTCACCCTAAGTCTTCACCATATTTCAACATTAATTTTTATATCATTGAGACACACAAAAATCTAAACTGAGAAAACATTCAGGTTGGACTCCAAAACTGGTCAAATATTTGCAGTCACATGACACTACAAGATAACACAAGTGTGACATTTTTTTCAATAAATGAAGTGCATTAAAACAAATTTTTTTTAAATGGTAGAAGAAACCCATAGAGTGACCATTACAATTTACTTTAAAATCTCAAAGATTTTAATGGCAATGGTTTGCTTGTTTCTAATGCATTGGGAAATAACAGAAAGAATATATATAAAAGTTTTAAGAAAATGGACCATTTTTCCTGCTAAGTGATTTGTTCATGAAAATGTTTCTCTCACTGCCCTCATACTTTAACAATATCAGACAGGCCAATCTGTTCAGGCACTATTGAAGGAGGAATTTTTTATCCTTTTGTTTAAGTGTAATTCTGAAGTGGTTTCACAAACACACTCAGATGCTACCACATTGAGTGAGAGGCAATTTCTAAAATGGATGTTTTTTCCTCTAGTATTAGTACAAGATGGAGAGACAGGTTTGAAAAGGCACTTTTCAAGGTGCCCTTCCTTCATCTCAAGGTGTTTAGATGAAGACCAGACACACTGCATTCAAAGCTTAAACCAAATAGGCTTCATCTTCTTTTGTCTGTTAGTTTTTGGCTTCATCTAGGTCAGATAGTCTGGGAACAGCCACACAGGCTGGAAAGTTGCTGTCGATCTGTTGAAGCTGGTGTAGCTTGGGTAACGCATTAGTATCACTGTGTATTGTTCTGAGAACTAGAGAGAATCTATTCAGGACTACCTTCCTTTAAATGAAGTCATGTTCATTGTTGGATTGAGCTTGGAGAATCACTGTTCTCATGGCACATTTCTCTTCAATAGCAGCTGCTGCTTTAGAGGAATTTGCTGACAAGAGAGGTGCCATCCATTCTAGTAAAAGAAGGATGACCAGAACCATCCTGGGGAAGTAAGATCAACTGGCAGAGAACAGCCTATGTCTATGAAATTGAATTCTCCTACCTTTTCAAAATGCATCCAAGCTGCCTGTTTCCATAGAGTGTCATTAGCAATGTTTGTTGCCCAGTACATACCCTATTACCTAAAGCACTTCTTTCTATTGGCACAACAGCATCTACCAAAAGACCAGTCACACGTAACCTGGATGATGTGCAGAACAAATATTTTTACCCACTCAGAGGGACTGAGGAGAAAAGCAACACTACAACAAAGACTCCTCAGAAAAATGCAAAACTACTGTGTGTGCAAGAAAGCTCTGGGAATTGCCATCAGGCTCAAGGGCATCCTTGTGATGGCATAATTTCTTTTTTTTTTTTTTAATCATCACAAAGCACAACACTAAAGTGCAGTTCTACAATTCTAAGGTAAGTGTTGAGGTGCTGTATTTGCTCGTTGCCAATGGAAAAACTCTCATGAGCATCAACACAGACATAGTGTTACATGACCAGTTTATCCTCTGTCCCATGCTTTCTGCAAGCATGGCATTATTCCTGCAGCTTTCACTAATACAGACATTGTGGAATCACAGGAGATAGAGTTGGAAAACACCTTGAGATCTCCCAGTGTAGGACAAGCTGAATCTCAATGCCATTCATAGTGGTTGCTTGTCTCACCTGCTCTAGGAGGATGGCTCCCCATCTCCACTTCTTGTCCTCACTATCCTCATATTTTCTCTTGCTTTCTCTCCCAGGTCCTTCTCTCTGCAGCTTATGACCACTGCTTCTTGCTTTGCCTGCCAGAGATGTAGAGAACGGATCATTCCCATCTCGTTCCACTAGAAAACTGTAATCCTGTCCCATTTCCTCCATCAGTCTGCTCTCCCTTAGAGTAAGTAACCCAAATCTTTGCCTTTTTTCTTCCTAGGCTATGTGTTTAGATAACATTCTTTGAATAACTTAATCTTCCCTTCATCCTCTCCAAGTGATCGATGGCATTCGTGAAGCACAGTGCCAGACACTGGACATGAAATAGCTTTAGCAGTGGAAGCATCATTTCATGTCTCTGTTGTTCACTCGTCACAGGGTGGACTTTCTCCTCTTCACAGCAGGTTGGCATTGTTCACGTCTGCTTGGTTTGTGATCTAACATCACTCTGAGATCCTCCCTGGAAGAAACCAACAGTTTCTCACCCCTTATTTAATTAATGATTTTTTTGTTGCCCCTTAACTTGCACCAGGCACTGTGGAATTTCATCTTATATTTAGGAAAAATTTTCAGGTTTTCAGAATTGCTTGTAATTCTAACTCTTTCCCTGTTGTGGTTGCAGTCCTTCTCAGATTTGTTTTAGCTTCAGGCTTGCTAAGCCTCCCATGATCCAGTTCATTGATGAGAGCAGGCACTTGTGAACTATTCACAAGGCAAGATTTCTAAAAAGATGGCACTTTATCACAGTTCCATAATACATATTTTGACATTCTTTTCCCCCTTTTGCTATCAACCACCACTCTTCTGGGCAGTGAGTTTCAAATTTCCTCCTACACAAAGACTGTAATAAGATCCTAGAAAGCATTTTCTAATTGATAACTCTGAAATTCAGCCAGGAATAAAAATCTGAGATATTTAAATTATTCTAATTGATATTTGTGGGGATTCACACTTATTACTGGACATTTTATCTCTCTTGCAACTAAAAAAAAAGTTTGAAAATCCTGTGTTCATCTTTTTGATGCTCTGCATCCCCTTGCTGAAGGTAAATTTTGTGTACATTGTGGCTTAACAGTGTATAATTTATCTTTTAACTTTTTGACTGGCACAAACTTGCCTTTTTTTTTTTTTCTCGTGCTGTATTTCTTACAACCTGAGTCTTACAACCTGAGGCAGTTCTGTGTGTTAAAGGTCTGTGACACACAGGTAGCACATTCCTTGCTTTGAGCACTGCTGTGAGTAAGAAAATCTTTAGTTTCAACCTTGATTTTGCTATGTAGGCAGCTGCATACATCTAGGAAGATATTTTAGCTCCCTACCTTGTTTTAATACCAGCCAGTGCTAAAACAACCCAGCAGACAACATTGTCTTCCTTGCTTTCAGTGAAAGTCCAAAATTAATACCCGCAGTGAATTGCACCCAGCTAAATGCACTTAGCTACAATTATTCTTTCAGGTTTTCAGTGCGTATTTACAAACAACATATTGGAAATAGGCTACCAGATCTTCAGCTGGTGTAACCGTGCAGCTCCACAGATGGCCAGGAGAACTGTTCACAAAGGCATTATGTTATCGAACTGTATTATATTATCGGGTTCTGTAAATCCTATTTGACAAGATCTGCCATAAAAACAGTTTCTGCACCCCTGAGCTTTATTGCAAAACACCTGCATTTATACTTCTTTCTTCTGCTGAGGGCAAAATATTTTAGAAGCTGAATCTCTTAATGGAATTGATGTATCAAGAAGTGCAGGTGGATTTCTTGAAAAAAAAAAAAAAGATTTTTAAAAGCAAACAAAGGGAAAGGAAGCAAAGGAAGGAAAGTATAGCTCTACTAAAAAAGCTTTCCTGTAACAGAAGACTAAAGAAATACTATTAGAAATCAAACACAGGAAGATTAGGAGTTACAGAAACTGGAGGCAAAGAGAATTACAAGTAAAAGAACCAGAGCAGGAATACAATCACAAAGGTCAATTGATAAAATACATAGCAAGCGCTGAACCAACACCAATCAATACCACTCAGGATGAACTGGATCACAGCCTAATAACCACTTCACGGCACCATCTATCACAGCACAGCAGGAGGCACTGTCCAGTCCACTTTCTTCACACTCACACGGACTGGCCTTGCCAAATGGTCCGGAGCAGCAGGGCGGGATGTATTTCACACTTGGTGCTCTGCCTCCAGCAGTGAAAAGTGCCTTAAAAATGCAACACCACAGATCTACTCTCTCCAAAGCAAGATGGAGCTAGGAAGAGAGTCTCTGAGTGCACTGCCTGCCACACCTTCCAGCAGGGAGGCAGTCTATGGAAGGGAGCATCCTGATGCAGTTCCCTCCTGTGCACAGGGGTACACCCTGCTCATCACCTCAGGAAGAACAAAAGAGGCTTAACCTCACCTGCCTTGCCCTCTAAGTCAATCTCAGGATTCCTCTGCAGGCTCCATCTCCTGAACAGCATGCAGGTCAGCAAGGAAATCCCTATAACCAGTAAAATTTGGTCACAGTGACTCCCAGGTCAGCTCTGGAGTAAAACCTCTGCCTTTTCCATATAGGAGGATGAACTCACATAGAAAATAAGTAGAGAGTGGATTGAGAAGAGGCTTAATATCAAATGATGAGATCAAAGTCAAGTCTTTTTACACCATATTATGGAAAAATCTTGGCCCCTTTCAAATCAGTAAAAGTCTCCAAGGTGTTTCAAAAGGCCCAAGAATTCATCATGAGCTTTGATGTAAGTCTTAACATGCTTGACCTGCATCTTTGCCAAAATGCAGGTGGATTTCATTCAAAATTTTTATAAAGAGAGTTAATCAGCAGTATATGCTCCATGAAGATACTGCAGTATTGCTTCGATAAGCCAGCACATTTGGGGTAGGTTGCAGTTACTACTCTGTGCCCAAAAGGGAGTGCTGAAAGAAAAAGATAAAAACCCCTGCTCTTTCTCCCGTTACCCTTATTCCAGAGAAGTACTGGATGTTTAATGGTTTCTTATCTATACAAAGCCACAGAAAATCACCTCTTCATCCTAAAGCCTGCCCTGAGCCTGGAGGCTCCTTAGGCCAGCGGCACCCCAGCATGCCGGTGCCTGTTGCTGGCGGGAGGGCCGGGACTGGCACCGCAGCTGCTGCCCTCGCTCCCTGCCCTCGCGCAGCCCGGGGCAGCGCAGCCAGGCCAGGCACGGGGCGCTGGCACGGATCCGGAGCCAGCCTCGGCTCCAGCACCTGCGGATCCGCTGGAGATGACTGCAGCCCCTCGGGCAGCTCGCCTGCCAATGCAGCACACACAGATGCTATCGAAGCAGTAGCCCTACGAAAGACTGGGAACTGATTTCCTTGGTTTTCTCCACACCTCTTCCCTGTCTTTCAGCTGGTCCCGTGCCTGGGACAACACCTTTTCTTAAAGCGTGTGTTCTCCTCTTGCTTGTTTTGATGTTACATTTTGAAGAGGTTAATCATCACTGTCTGACAGATATACCAAATGTAGGAGTCTAAGAAGTCTTCAGGTTAACTTCTTTTCCAAGAAAATTACGTGTATATTTAAGCCTCACATTTCAAAACATTTCACCAAAAATATCTTTCACAATCTTAACTGGTTGAAGCACAACCAACCAGCAAAGCAGGCTTACAGTACTCCTAGACTGTTATAGTCCTTCTCCATAGCATAACTAAACTTTCAAGAAAAATTCTCTACCATAGTTTTTCTTTTCCATTTTCAGTAGCAATGTTCTATATAACTTAGAGGACACTTTTTAATATTACCATGCACTGCTTATATATATTATATATTCATATTATATATACTCATACAACACTTATACCAGGATCTCACAAATATGAAGAAATAAATTTTACCACATATGTTTACAGAGCTGTTTGCAAGATTTTGGAGGCTAATTAACTGAAAGTTCTCCCCAAATGAGAAAATTAAAAATCACAGGGAGATTGAGAAGTGGCAAAGGAGTGGAATTGTCTCAGGAAATTAATCAAAATGTGCATAACCAATTATTTGACAGATATTACTTCTTCTAATTATAGCCAGATATCACAGCTGACAGAGAAGGTAAGGTAGCTTTTTACATAATAGCAGAGCACAGGACATCTGTCACCAAAATCTATTCCACAGCTAATTCTCTTAGTATCTCACTTAAGGCTGTCTCTGATCAAAATCATAGAAAAATAACTCTGTACATTTTCTATTCTGTGGCTTTGTAAGCAGATGAAGTCCACAAGCTGCCAAGTCTAGAAAATACTGCCCTATGTGCTCAACTACCTGCCCACATTCATGGAGAAATCCAGCTGAGATTGGTATCTTGACCCATGGCCAGCTTGTACTTGCAATAGGATTTTGTGCCCATGTTACCCCATGCCACTTGAAAACACAAAACAACGTTGCTGAGTTTCTAACGTCCCTTATTTCATCATTTTATGTGCTGCTAATCTTCAGGGCTGAGGATGACTTTGTTTTGTTTCAGAGTCATCAAACTAAACCCAGTCCCCTGGGGTTAATTCATCATCAGCAATGCTGGCAAGATTTTTATGTTGCTCCAAATACTGCCAATGTACAGTTCAAGCACACATATATCTGTGTTCACACATGCCCACACACATGTAAAGGTGTGTGTATATAAACTTATGGGTACACACACACAGAGAAACAAGCACAGTTTCATCATGCTTTCCTTTAAAAATAATTTTAGCCAGTGGCATTGCAAAATCTGTCTGGCCTATAACCAGGAGCCTGCACCTGCACAGATCCCAGTTGCAGAACCCATCCTGTAATTGTTAAGCAATTTGCCTGTTAAACACCACTGGCAAGAGTCTGGCAGATCTTACGCTCAAAAAAAACCAGTATTTGTTTGGCTCATATGTTACTAAGACACTGCACTTCTCCTCAGACCATCTAGAAAGCTGCTGTTGTCATTCTGGCAAGAGGTTTTGCTTTTCCCTTTAAATTAAAGAAACATTCCTTTACATGCAAGGAGCACAGCTCAGAATACCAATCCTTCCTAAAATGATGTTCCTATCCTAGACACTCTTCCTATATTTGGAGACGTAGGAAGGAACAGAGCTCATCATTCCCTGTTCCCACTCCTACTCTTCTAAAGAGGAGCTGATTCTGGAAAAGGAGGTTCAGGCTTTTTCCCTCGGAGAAAACAATTACATTCTATTTCTCCTCACTTCACTCTCTTGCCAGACTTTTAGTTGCTCCTTCACTAATGTTAGCATATCCCTCCTGGTCAATGCAGCTGGCATGGGTAAGAAGTGAAAATGCACTGCAGCTCAGGCTTCAATATAAGACAGCAGCCAGACCAAAGATGACCCACAGACTTTGGGTTCCCATGGCTCTCTGAAAACCACATTGCTCTGTCTTCACTGCTACTGCCCTATTAGCACACACTGCTTACTGGTGGGGCGCAGAAAAACATATCCAAAACCACCAGCAAAAACAAGTTTTGTATAAGCAGTGTAACAGGACTGCAAATAAAGGCTCTCAAGGATGTCAGGGAACTGCTGGCAGAAGAGGTATAGAGGTGAAGGCTGAGAAACATTTTCCATTCATTTGATTCCTCAGGTTCCAAGAAAGCAGAATTACTTATTTAGAAAAACACAAATGTTGATCAAAACTATTTGACTGGATACCTGGCTATCCATTATACATAATGTCCAAGGCACGACATTTTGGCTTCCTGCTCAGCTCAAAAACAGACAACAAAAATTAGTCATGTTCTCCATTTCCTTGAGCTTGTCTTTCTGGATTCTTCCCCTTTCTTTCTGGGTGGAACAGAGAAAGTTCAAAAACAAGGAAGTGTGCAGGCATCTGTTGAAAATTTTTCCATTTTTTCTGGAGACAAGTGCAAAATCACTTCTCATAAAATCACAACCTCTCTTTCTAGAAGCATATCTGCTAACCTGAAACATTTGTCCTCTCCAGTCAGAACAGGGCAAATAGGTTGACAGATTAACCCTCTAGAGGTGCCAGACTCAGATACATGTCCTGGACAAGATAAAACAGACTTTAGAGATGCCTCTCTCTCCAAAGTTAACTGTAGGAGTTTCCTGGAAAACTTTGGGTTCATGTACGTTTATAAGGGCAGTAAAATATGAATGACTGGCAGTGAAAGAGCAAAAGTTGGTGAGAGAAGTCCTGCCTTAAATATCTTGTGGCAAGCATAAAGCACACACAGAGAGGCATGGCAAGTCTGGAGTGCTGATTGCTATAGAAACCATAGTACCATTTCTGTGTCTTTTTTTCTGTGTCTTAATTTTTATTTCACTTGTAAGTTTGGCATAAGTAAAAATCTGGACTACCAGTCCTTTCCTTTGTGGTTTGTTTGTTTGTTTTTTTTTAATGGAACAAATTTTAAGGCCATTCTTTGATTACTTTACAATTTCTCCCCCCACACACACCAGATGAAAAGCTTTCTACCCATGCCATTAATCTGCAGGTGCTTTAGTGAGGAGTTGATGTGCAGGTTTAACAAACTATTGAAGATCAGTGCTTGAAAAATGAGGACCATTATTATTCCATGCCTTGCAGATTATGAACTGATAGCTGCAGCCTCCATCCTTTGCTTGTGCTTCATAACTTGGAAATCTCTGCACATTCAGAGAAGCATTCAGTTAAAACGGAAATGGATTTCTCTGTCTAATTAGACTAAGTGCTCTCTCCTAGCCTTTGTCCTTGTCTTTCTGGGATCTCATTTACAGTGCTATTTAAAAGGAGCCACATCTGTTACAATGAGCTGTCTGTCAACTAAACATCCCATATCAGACACAATTTTCTCTCACCTTTTACTTATACTTTTCAATAACAAGATGATAGATGCAGATTTTAGTCAGCAGTTTTTTTAAAACTGCTGAAAGGAAAGTGTGCCCTCCTCCCTGTTCTCTTCCAGCTCAAAATATGGTCCTGATTTAGAGACACCATGAACGCTGAATTAAAAACCTGGATTAGTTTGGCCTCTAAGTTTGCTTTTATTTAGACCAGTAAAATAAAAATCATCTTGGTCTTTGCATGTTTTAATTGAAAATACTCCTAATCGCTCAGTTGCAACAGACGTATTCCTCACTGTAAATTTTACATTCACCCCTAGCAGCTGCAGCTGGTGTTGATTTAGTGTTACCCTGATAACCCTGCTGGGTGGTTTTTTACTTGATTTACATTCCCTGTGAAGGGTGGAGGTAACATTTCTGAGAGTGTGAAAACAAAGTGACCTTACAGCTAAACTCTCCTTCCTACAAGCAGCAAAGCAGTATTTTTTACCATCTGACCTTTAAAAGTGAAATTCCAAGGGTCATCCTGAGCAACTCTCCTGCAATAAGCTTTGTTTTAATCTACCATCCACAAACATTCAGAGTCAGCTCTGAATGTTTGTTCATTAATTTGATTTTCGTCCACTGGTGTTTTTTACACATGCCCACGGGAAGGCAAACACAGCCAGGGGAAGGAGGGATCCCAGCATGGCTGGCTGGCTGCAGGTGTGGGTCTGCCTTGGGGACACAAACACACACAGCACCAAGCTAAAGGCTGCTGTGCCACCTCCAAGCCACTCAACCATGTTTTCCAGCCCAGTGCTGGGCAGAGAAGTTGACCTGGGTCCTGCAGCCTCATCAAGGCTCAGCTCAGGGCAGCAATCACACCACTCAGGCAGGGGCTGCCACAAGGACTCAGCTGCAGTTTTCATGCTGGGTGTTCTCTCCACAGCAGTTCACTGTGCTGCTTTTTGTAAGACAGCTCTTTCTCATGGCTCTCTTGTGTATTTAAGCTGTGTATTCTTACTATTTGTTGGGCCTGGTTCATCAGTGGTCTGGTTTCACTAGGCCTTCAGAGACTCAGTCATGACACACATAATGATTAATTGTAACAATAAAATCCTTTATCTGAATTACCTGGGTATCATTTGTAATGGATAGCTGGTCACTTTACTCTGAAAGTTTAGCATTCTCCAAGGAAAAGAACAATTTACTTTTTTTAAAATCCATTCCCTGTAAGTGTGTCATCACACATCACACATTTGCTGCTCTCTCATGTACAAATTGCTGTGGATCTGAAGCCTAAGTTTTAGTCTAATATTTCAGTCTTGGTTGAAAAGCAGACATTGCCCTTCCTCCGTAAGTTGTACATTGAAAGCCAAACTTAACATTTCATGTGGAAACTTTGAGAAAAAGAGCAGAAGCACAACTCAGCCTTTACAAAGACCAAGGTGTGCCTCTGCCTGAGTTAAACAGCTGCGACAATAGGTGAGATCAACACATTGCTAACTGCTTCTTTATGTCATTTTCCACCATTTCCCTTTCAGGCAACAAAACTCCATTGGCACCAACTGCTGCTAAACATCTAATGTTTTGAAAGACTTGGCCTTTTTGACTGCAGTAGGATTTAAATTAAATTTTGACACATCATCTTAGCATACCCCTTAATACCTCTAGCTCTGGTTTATACCACAAGGAGGGTATGATAGATGCAGCCCTTATCTGATCTGAGCCAGCCACAAAGCAGGCAGTCTTTGAGGCTTTTTATCTTACAATACAGATACATTCTCTTGGATTGTATTTTGTCTTTGCCAAGTTTAGTGTGAGGCACAGCATACAGCTAGAGGGAACAAAATCCATGTTTTTAAACCATGTTCTTTAATGAGCCTGCCCCAAATTAAAACAGCCTCTGTTATAATTTCAAAAACCTTCCCACTTCTCAGAGATACCCTCACTGCATATATCTCAGAAGCAAAGTTCATGCCAAAGGGCTTTTTATACTCTTTTTTTTCTGGCTTAGCTGCCAAATGCTGCATTAACTCAGTAGCTGAAACGCTGACTCATCAGACCCTACTTGTCAGAAATTACTGTGTGCTCTCAAATAGAGATTGCTTTCTTTTCTGAGAGTTTGGATGCCTCTTCTGTGACAAGTTTCAAGCTTTATGGCCTCAAAAGATATTTTATTCTTATTTGATTCTGAATTGACACTATAGATTTAGACCTATTGGCTACCCTTTCAAACCCTTTCATGTCTGGAGTGACATGATGTTATTATTACTATTATTATTACTATCACTGTTGTTGATGTTTAATATTTTTATTGCTGAATTAAATTATTTGCTCTGGTGTTTTTATAAAGTTTTCTCATTTGAAAGCTGGATCACAGGTGTTGCTATCTATCCATTTTGTGAGGGATATTTGTTTCAAGGGACCCCAGCTCAGCAGGCACACATTCTTTAATTGAAACCCATTTACGGTGCCATCAGCTCCCTATATTTTCAGATTTCACTGAAATCACAGGATTTCAGCAGGAAGTTGAAAGTAAAGACAAAATTAACAGAGGAACAGAAATAATGAGAGAATGGCACAATAATGCCGAAATTGCAGGAAACAGTATTGTTTGGGTAGTTTAAGGCAAAATTAATTGCTGGGCAGAGACAGATGATGTGGCCCAAAGTGTGTCTAGTGGGGGACAAAATCACCTTGCTCAATAAATGTGAGAGACCTGAAAGTACTAATTTTCTTACATACATTTGGTAAATGCAGTTTAGAAAAAAAATTACCACTTTTTAACCTCAAAAATACCATCAAATTTACAACCTGACTAATGAATCTTAAGGATATGAGTCTGGCAGAATCTTTTCAGGTTGCTTCTCTGATCAATTAATCCAGAATAAACAGTTTAGATTAAATTCACTGCTAGGAAGACAGTATATAGACCATAGAATATGATAAATTTCATAACATGAGAAAAAACAAAACCCCACATCTGATTCACACAAATCTGGTGATGAAGAGATTCCAGCAAAATTTCCTTTTTACATTTGAAGATACTTGGGTTTGGCCTGAATCTGTTCAGATACATCTCCTGTTGCTATTTACAATGTTATCAAGTGATAGTGGTTTTTAAAACATTGTAATTCCCCTTACACTGGTATTTTATGGGCTGAAGTCCCATGATCCCTCATGCAGCTGTCAAAACCTCCAACTTTCCCAGGACAACTGTTTCAGTTTATTTAAGTGCTGTCAGTGCCAAAATCTGGGGCATTCTGGAAATCTGATGGTAGCATAAAATAAACTGAAGCTGAGTGTCAGAAAAACATGAAACAGGGAATCTATTACTCACTGACTGAGTTAATAAAATAATGAATTAATGATAAAAAACCTTCTTTGAAAAGAACAAGCCACCACCAGAATTTTTAGTTTTACTGCAAAACTCAGTACAGAATGGCTACAAAAAGTAGGCACTTCACCCCAGAACTGAGGGCTGGCGTCGCAACCACTGAGCAAACACAGCTTTTGCCACAGAACAGTCATGTCCTTTTATGGCTTAATAAACATGGCAGTCATCCAGTCATGTCCCATGCATGCCAAACCTTTACTTTCCATACTCAGCCCTCCCCATCACAGACTTTTTTTCTCTGGTGAGACCCCACCTGCAGTGCTGCATCCAGCTCTGGGGTCCCCAGCACAGGAAGGACATGGACCTGTTGGAGCGAGTCCAGGTGACTGCACCAAATCATCAGAGTTGTGAAGCACCTCTCCTATGAGGAAAGCCTGAGAGAACTCAGATTTTTCAGCCTGGACAAGAGATGGCTTCAGGGCAAACTAATTGTGGCTTTCCAGTACCTAGGGAGCCTACAGGAAAGATGGAGAGGGACTTTTTACGAGGGCAAGTAGTGACAGGACAAGGGAGAATGGATTCAAACTGCAAGTAGGTTTAGATGAGATACTGGGAAAAAATCCTTTTGTCAGGGTTGTGAGGCACTGGAAAAGGTTGCCCAGAGAAGTTGTGGATGCCCCATCCCTGAAAGTATTTAAGGCCAGCTGTCTAATGCCAGGATAGGGATCTGGGGAATCTGGTTTAGTGCAAGCTGTCCCTGCCCCTGGAGGGGCCATTGGAACTGGATGATCTTTAAGGTCTTTTCCAACCCAGGGCATTCCACAATTCTATGAATCTACAGGGCCATTTGCACAATTCTGTGACTTCTACAGTGCCATTTGCAAGGATGGGATATACCAAGATCTGACCCTAAAGGACCCAGGTATGACAAGCATAAAATGAGCAGGTCTGAGAAAGATAAGAAGAGCAAAGACCAAGCTCATAAAAAAAAGTTTACAAAAGCCTTTTCTCCTTGTAGGTTTGCTTGGGACTTGCTTGAGAAGAACCTGGTCCACCCCAGTGGCAGAGGGGCACTTTGGAGGTCAGCGCTGGAAGGTAGTGATTGGATCAGCCAAGAGGCCACGTATCATGAGGCTTTTCCACTGCATCTTTTAGATTTGCTGGCCTGCTGGGCTGCACAGCTTTTCTGATACAAAATGTAGCATCCAAAGAAAGCACACTGATCAGTCTTAAGGTAAATGCAGGGTTACAGACTTAGTTTTCAAAGTTTCCTTTCAATTTATTGTAAAAAAAAATTAAATTGGTGCTACCAAATTTAATGACAAGGTTACCCTGCTGAGTTTGGAGCCCAGAAAGCTATTGTCTCCCTGGTCTATGTATCCTAGACTGTGCTAATGTATCCTATAATGCGGCTAATAACCAACCATCAGCAATAAATGCCTTGTCATCTCATTGTTGCACACAGCAATAGCTGGAGCAGTGATACTGACAAATGAACCTGTGTAATCACTTTAGATTTCTTTGTTACATTTCACAGTGTGAAGACTGCTTCTGCTCAGCACGTCACAGAAAAACAAACAAGAGCTATAGCTGTCTCTTCCATCAATCTCAGCTTATTTTTGTCAGTCCTCTGCCTGTAGAACCACAACCCCACCACTGCTTGACAGTGAATGAGAGAACTGAGGGTTTGAGGAAGGGAAGATGGATGGTGGTCAGAGCGAGACAGATGGACCTCTGCACTCTCCCTTCTCCTTTGTAAACATTTTTTGCCTTGAGAGAGCAAGCAGGCAGGGGGAAACTGAACTTTTTTTCCTACTTTCCAAGGCTGCTTCGTATGGAAAAAGAGAAAAGTGAGAAGGGGGGGGACTCTCATTAAAATCCAGTCGAGTCTGCCATTTTCTCTTTTACCTTTTCAATCTTTTTATAGTTTCAAATCATTAACTATCAGCGTGAAGCTCAAAGGTAGCAGTAGCCATCTATGAAACAGTGACACATTTGACAATAATGCTTTTGAAGAGCTTGTCACATCCTCTTCCCAAATCAGTCTCATTAATGCTCAGACTGTCTTCTCTTTTCTCACTGCTTCTTTTCTCCTGATTTCTCTCTAATTAGCTTGTTTTTTTATGCTCCCTTGTTCCACAGTTTGAGCTTAAAAAAAAAAAATTAGAAAAAATGAAAAAAAAAGAAAGGAGGTGGATGTCATTTCCATGAACCCCAAGGCCAAGTTAATCAGCAGAATTAATGACTCTATTACCCATTAGACTTGGGGCTATGGTGCTTATATGGCAGCACCCAGTGTTCTTCAATCCCACGCTTCTTCACTTTGCTCTCACAAATGTAAACTTTTGCTGCCTCCTGCAAGCACACTCCCTGATCCAGCCCACCCAGCACGCTCCCCTTTGTCACAGCAGCTGCCATGACCCCAGAGGCAGCCTGGGCACACGGCTGCTGCCCTCCATTACCTCTGCAACAGGGAAGCAAGAAAAACTTAACATCTGAAAAAAGGGAGATGGGGAAAAGTGAGATGGTATTACTTTTTCTTCTTCCTTTGTCACATTTATCGCCACAGCACCATGCCCAAGGTGTATCAGTCCCACTCCCCGCAGATGCTTTGGGCTCCTGACTTGGAAAAGTGGCTGTCAGATCTCAGTGCTTCAAACCCAGGGTGAGGCACGAGGCTCTGCAAAATAGGATGCCTGCAGGATTTATCTCCTCCAAAGTGCTTTACATCTTCACAACCTACCCATGAAATGGGCAAAACATCACTTACCTTTTCATGGACCAGAAATAGGAACAGAAAGACAGACTTCAGTGCCATGAACAACCAAAGGGTTAGAATTATCATACTGAGATGTGAGATCATGATGTCTGTGACATTCGAGGATGACCATGAGGATGGATGGCAGGAAAGAGCTTGCACAGACTGGGAGTCCCTCTGTAAAACCAGTGGGTTCCCCAAATGACATTTGCAGGGTTTATTCTGAGAATCCAGTCACAGCACAGAGGACCTGAGCTGCCCTTATCAGCTACCCTGCTAAAGGGTGCCAGTCCTGGCTCTTCCATCACTGGGATCAGCAGAGCAGAGGCACCCAAGACCCCTTGGCATGGGCAGCAGCATTGTGTTTCAGCTTGCATTTTTATAACAGCAGTGGGGCACCGGTGTGCAGATGAGGCCACGATTCAAACTGGGTCACCAGGACAGTTTTCTCTGTCTGCTGTGCCTCGCTTTTAGGAACACTTTCACCTGGGAAAAAGTAATGATATTGCTTGCATCACTGGAAAGAGGACATGCAAAGGCCCTGAGCTGATAGAGGGTTGCTCTTTTTGTGTCACTGAGTTTTGCATGAAAAATTTGGGTAATTTTTTCTTTTGTTGATCCAATTGCCTGATCTACAGTTTTAACAACATCGTATTGCTACATAGTCAAAATACAGACAAAATACTGCTCCCCCATACTCACCTACCTCTGCTCAAGAAAGAGTGATCAAGAAAAGGATATGATAAGAAAGGGCTTTGCTCAGCTCGAAGAATGAGTAGGGCTTACATTGTCTTTCTGAGAGAATAACCTTATTTTCACTCTTGTAACCAAAATAAAGCATGATCCCTAGGAATTATTTGCACAACTGCTCTAGTCTGTAGCCATGCAGCCTTAAAAATCAGTGGCAGCTCTTCTTTGATCTTGCTAGGAATGGACTGACTTCTGGCAGGCGTCTTGTGCTGAAGCAACGCAGCGGGGCATCATCCACTAGACTCAAATCTCCCAGAAGTTGCAGCAGCCATCACAGAAATGTCTGCTTCTGGAAACACCTCAATCCTTGTAGCCTGGGTCATCCCTATACTTTACAAGAAACAGAAAATTGAGCTTCCCCTCACGCTGTTTGCCCATTGTAGCCATTTTGCCGATAAAAACGCAGCCTCTGCACTGAGGTCAAAAGCCTCTCCCCACAGGAAAGTGCAGGATAACAAACCCAAGCCCTATGAGGTACAAGCTGCTTGCATGGCAACTAGTGGGATATTTTCAACTACCAGAAATAGAAACAAAAGGCAAAAGGCAAATATTACATCTCAAAGCATCTGAGAGCATCTCAAAAAGACAGATACCCCTTCATACATCCACCCCATTAGCTCACTACACAGATTTCACACAGACAAATCATGATGTAGCACAGATGCAAACCAGGGGCAGAAAGACTGAACCCTCCTTTCTCCTTTGCTGCAGAGCACAGCATTTTACTGAAGGGGACAAAAATAGGACAAAGCCTCAAAGTGGCCATGTGTGATTCCCTCCTCCTCCAGGGAGCAAAAAGGCTGGGAGCACAACTTCTTCCAATTCTGCTGTCTGCCCTGGACAAGCTCAGCCTCTTGCCGGAGTTTTCATGTGATAGCTTCATTACAGCCACCCTGGTGACCATAATGACCACTCCTGGTTTCCAGCTCTGTCCCTGACTATTTGTCTCTCTGAGCAGTGCTGATTTGGGTGCCATGGCTCACCCCTGCACCACTTCCTCTTCCACTCAGGCGTGAAGGTTTACACTGCAGCAGCTTGCACGCTTGCACCAGCTGCTTACACAAGTGCCATGCTGAGCATGCCAGCTTCTTTCTGTGCGTTGTAGTCAGGTGGAGGGTGGACTCATCTCCCAAGTGCCAGCAATAGGAAAAGAGGAAATGTCCTCAAGTTGTTCCAGGAGAGGTTTAGATTGAATCTTAGGGGCAAAAAGTTCTCAGAGCTGTCAAGCATAAGGCTGCCCAGATAAATAATTGAGTTGCCATCCCTTGAAGACTTTAAAACCCATGTATTTGTGGCCTTGAGGGACATGTTTTAGTGAGGGTTTTGGCAGTGTTAGATTAACGGTTGGACTTGATGGTCTCAGAAATCTTTTTCAACCTAAGCAACCCTATGAAAATTTTTCTTATATGAACTCCACAATGCAGCAGCAAAAGTTGGCCTCAAATTTCCCTGTGAAACAGAGCGCAAAGTTTCCTTGGTGGTCACCGAGGCAGAATAATAATCAGTGAAAAAATTAGGATAAAATCCATGAGTAAAAACCGAGAAATAGCCCAGCCAGTGATTAGCATTAGCATGTATCCCACGTGGAGCCATTATTTTGCCACCATATCTTTTCACGCGCTGTTGTTTCAGATTCACTGGACCAATATGACTGAGTAACTGCTCCCCACACCCAAAACTAAACTGACCTGAGAGAACATCTTTGATTTTTCCCTGGCTTTAAATGCCTGCTCAAAATTCAGTGCTTTTTTACATATAGCTTTAGTATATTCTTTTCCAAAGTGCTTTCAACAGTAAATATAGGAGACCAGGGATAAATTTGGCCCAGTGTGTTTAACCACATGCAATAGAGCTAAGGCACAGGAGACATCCTTGAGTTCCAACTCATCTGCCCCCCAGAATCCATAGTAATAATATTTTTATTTTAGCACTCATACCTGAAGGCCTCCAGGTACTTTAA
The DNA here is from genome assembly GCF_048771995.1 of Taeniopygia guttata. Lineage (NCBI taxonomy): Eukaryota > Metazoa > Chordata > Aves > Passeriformes > Estrildidae > Taeniopygia > Taeniopygia guttata. The sequence goes on along the minus strand of NC_133026.1, from coordinate 68,567,478 downwards.
AAAAATGTACAGAGTAGCAGAAGCAATTTAGTCCCCAATACTTGCGTATTTTAATTCAGGGGATATTATTATTCCTCTGCACACATATTGCTTTAGTCATCTACATTTTTATGCCCTTTCTTTTTACTGTACAACTGAATTCTTAACTATATTTATGGAACGCTGTATTTTCCCTGTACACCTATGCACCTTATTATTTATTCATAATCTCCTGTTTCCTTTTAAGCTATTGATTGCAGTATATTTTTTTTTAATCAATAGTAAAGCTTAAGCTCCAGATTTTGACTTTTTAAACTAGAGACCACACAGGGCTAAGTAATGCTTCATTTACACAAAAGAGTGAAGACAGGATTTGGTCCAAGGATACATCACTCCAGGTACGAGGAAAATCATTAAGATTCACACTGCATCCTGCATCTCTGGCACACAAACAATGGGCAGACAAGTATCAGCCAACTCCACACTCATTGTGAGGAGTATTCACTTTGCTAGAACAGACATCTCATTTATGATCAAAATTCCTTGTAGCAGCAGGTTACTCAAGGTCTTGCCAGCGTGCTTCCGCATTTCTCAAAGCAGTTTCCTGGAAGCAAGGATGCTCTTTTCATGTCCTTTCCAAGACCACTGTCCCCTCTGACAGCACCAACACAAGTAGGTCTGCATGCAGCCATTCAATACAGCGGTGCTGTGGCACCAATTATCTGCTTTGTAATCACCAGCATTGTATGTTTAAAAACATTACACCGCTCAGATTGGTGTTTTTCCACATCTTGTTCCCATGAAGAGCTTTGCCAGAAAGGAAAACTGAGTACAGTTAATCTGAATTAACTGCTAAAATGGATTAGTTGAAAATGCATTAAATCTCTGTATATGTATTCTCCTTCAGAATTAACTTGGCCTTTATGAGACTTATCTTACTTTACCTTAATTCTGAACAAGGACATCTACACAGGGATTTAATGGAATTTAATCAGTTCACTTTAAATTCAGATCATTTAGCTAGCTTGGGTTTCTGTTCTTCCACACGCCTCTGTAGACTAACCTACGACTCAACATATCTGAGGACTGGCTGACGGAGGGTAAGAATTTATACAGCATTGCACCCATTTTCCTGAGACATGGTGTCTGCTTCCTATTTTCACATACATGCATGCACTCAAAAAGTCTGACAAAGCGTCTGCATGCCCTTGCAGTTTTCAAATAAACTTGCTTCTGAAAACAGCCAGGATCCTCTCCATCATAACCACACAAAGACACTCAGCAATGGCACTCAGGAAGTCAAGGTGGTTCTACCAGGGCTGACACAAGACCCTCCTCCACGTAAAATTGAGATTTTTTGTTAATTGCCTCCTAAGGACCAAGTCATGAGGAGATACAAACACTATTTCTTAGAGCAACTCCTATTCACCAAGCTGTTATTTCCAAGAGGACATGACACAGAGGTTTTTTAATCTAGAAGCTATTCCAGCAAACAAAAAACAAATGTCCCCCTGGAGTTACAGGAGACCAGTTCATCCCACTCGATTGTTTTTGGCAATGCGTAAATGCAGATCATTTAAGCTGTTCAACAGGAATTACCATGTTCCTCTGAGTTTTCTGTTCCAAAAGGGAGGAAAAGTGAGCTGTGAATGCAAAACCTTGCCATCTGCCTTACAGCTTTCTCTCTTTCCCCATATATTCATACCAATATATCTAAGCCACCTTCTTCTTCATTCAGTATATTTCTCTTCAGAAGTCACATATTCCACTGTTCATCTCCTAAGGGCAGCCAGAATATCACATGAAAGGGAGTCATCATTTCTTCACTATACTTTTGGGTTTCATATCATAATTCAGAAAGTCCCAGACAAGCCTGTAACCTGTAGGATTTTGCAAGATCTTCTTGCATGCTGTCTTTTCTAAAGACATTTGAAAACAAATTCTAAATACCACCAGCCTTGGTACATATGAGAAAAATATTTTTTGCTGTTGGGTTTGAGATGGAGGAAGAGACACCAGTGAGAATCAGGAAGATGCTGCATTGGCTTAGAAACAAGTGAGGTGGAGGCTGTGCCACTGCCCTTTCACAACTTAGCCCCTTAGACTGCATGAGGAAAGATGGAATTTTTACATTGTACCTGTCCAGCCACTGCTATCTAAGAAAAAAATTGGTTTGTCATGAACACCTGGACACATCTCACCAGAGCTCTCTGTCAAACGTGGATAAGATTCATAAGCAGACGTGTTTGTTCCCGGTTTCAAGCTTGTTCCACGGCAGTGGATCCATGTCTTTCCCTCCTCTGTCCCTCCATATAGAGTCAGGCAACAATTCCTCAATGTATTTATAGCACTGTTCTGTCTCTCTGCCTGCATCCATCCTTGCCTCTTTGGCTCTATCATCATCTTCAAGCTCGTCATCAAGCTCTGTACACTACAACTGCCATGGATTATCCTTTCTCTGACATATGTACAGAGAGTCCAAAAAACCTCCATTGCTCTATTTTCAGGTCTTCCTTTTCCCTGTTCAAATAATCAGTGCATTTGTTACTTCCCTTCTTGAGGCCTACAGACTCACCGCTGCAAGGGATATTGATCCTTTGCAGTGGCATCACCTCCTCTTCCTTCTAAGTTGTGATGTTGATCTCCAGCTTCGTGCACCTCACAACTTTCATATGCACTCCAGCCTCTTGCTTCATTTCCCACCAAATGTCTCTTCCGTGCTGCCACTGACACCAGCCTTGCTGCTTGCTCTTCATCTTCTTGTGATGTTTTAATGTGCTGACTAATAAGGGTCTTTACACAAACACCCTCTCTACACTGTCCACCAGGTTTATCCACCAGTCATCCTCATTCTGCTCCTCTCTGAAGAGAAGTCCCACAAAACCAGCCCCTCAGCAATGGCTGGGGCAGCCACCAGCCAGATAAGGCAGTCTGCAGCATTTTTATCACAATTGCTATCAAAGCTTAGAATTCCTTCTCTCTTCATTGCCCTTTCTCCCTTCTCTTAGGCTACACAAACTTGTAGCCCAAGAGGAGGGAAGGATATACACACCTGTATAGCATCAAGCAAGCACTGCTACTCCCAAGTCCCAGTTGCCCCCACTGGAATGCAGACATTAAAATACAGCATCTTTGGGCACTGGAAACACCCTGAATGTTAAGATAGGCATTGCCTTGTCTAACACACACACACACACACACACACACACACACACACACATATTAGGTGTTCACATAGCAAATAAGTGAGAGGCACTATTGAAGATACAGTTAGCAAATTGCCCTTTTTTCTTATATCTTGTTGCAGTAGGAATATCTGTCACTCTCTTAGTGGTTTGCTGCTTGGAGGGTGATTTTAATTAAAATGTAAAATGTCAAACATTAGTAAGAAGGAGGATAACCCTGTGGGGAGTGAGGATGAATCAAATTTATTAGTCACTGAGCAGCAGGCTTGTAGCCCTTCACTTGGAGAAATCTTAAAGGCAGTTAATGTGAAATAAAGAATCATTCTAATCTCCCCCTATTCAAACTAACCTTCTGAAAAACACTATCACATGTTTCCACTAATTCCAGAAATTAAAGACAAATCTGCTGTAGAGATCAAAAAAGCCTCATTTTGTGTGTGTAGAAAACACAAAAAGTTAAGTCCCATTTATGAACTGTAAAGGAAAACGTCTCTCTTAGGGGCATTTCTCCCTGTCATAAAAAAAATGGCTGTGTTAGCACTGTACACATTGTGCAATAGGATTGTTAGAGCCACTGGCATTTGGTAGCAAACATGAAAACCAACCCTTGGGACTATTTTTTAGGGAACTGTTTCCAAGAGCAGAATTTGCCAGTCCACAGTGCTCAGGAGCAAGGATGATTATAAAACCCTCAGGAGCAGAGAAGGTCAAGACTGCAGCACATGGAGGCTCCTCCTGTCCTCATATTGGCCTGATAGTCTCTGTAGTTCTGCTTTACACTGTTGCTGAATCCACTGGATGGTTCTATTGTCCTGATCAGCCACAGAAAAAATAGTATCTCTGTCATTTTGCAACATGCCCTTTAAAAAGACATTTCCACTGTTTTTTTCACTTTGCTAATATAAAGTTATCAAACATTCTTATTTTATTTTTTTTTCAAGTTTCAAATTGAATAGAGTCAAAGGAAGAGTAGAAGAACATCCTGTCTATCCCATAAATAGATTGCCTTGTGGCTTATTCCCCATAAAGGTAGCTGAGAAGCTTATGGGGACTTTCAGAGCCCTTTGCCTAACAAAAAATGCACATAGTGACAAAGTGAATACTGTCTTGCAAAAGAGAGGCTGAGGGTGGTGGACTACCAGGTAGATTTTGAGCTCTACAAATGGATGTTGGCATTTCCTCTGGGCACCTCTATGTATGGCAGAAGTCACAGATTTTGGTTGGCAATCATGTCCCTGTGCTTATTTCCAGCCCTGCACACTGTTTAGTCACAGGGGAAGCTACAAGCAGTACCCTCTGGTCATTCATGGTCCACATATGGGCTGTGCCCTCCTTCACGCTAGGGCTAAGCTTACTTTTGCAAAGGGGGAAATTCCCTTCCCAGAGAAGGCATCAGCTGCTAGAGAAGGAATCAAGGCAGCTGTCTCAACAGTGACATTAAATACAGGATAATTTTCATACCATCGTTTCACAGTGCAATGTTTTTATTTTTTTATATTTTTTTTTAACTTATGACGGGGTGTAAACTCTTGTGAACATTTTGAACAGCTTTTATCTAAGAGTCCTTCAAATTAAACTGTTTGATTCAGCTTGAAATCTAATTCTGTATGGCAGAAAAGACAGGCAGCATTTGGGAGGTGGGGGGAGAAAAAAAAAGAATAGAGCAACAATATAGAGCTTACAAATTACAACCAAGTGGAGCTGTCAATAAGATCTTGCTCACCATATTGTCACAGAATTTTCCTTCTGTGTCACGTTGGTCATTACTGTAACACTACATGAGAAATCACTCCATCTGTTAAAAAAGAAAAGAAAAGCAGCTGCTATCCTCCTGCAAAGATAGAATTAACAAACACACAGTAACTGTACTCCTTTAAAGTTTTGCAGACACAATTTTAGTCCCGTTTTATTTGTTCCACACAAGCCACCAAGCAATTCCACTGCATAGTAATACGGCCCTCAAAAAGTTCAATAACCAACTTGAAAGGTGCTACCTATGGAAACTGTATGACCGTGACAGCTTTAGTTCTCCTCTGAATGTTTGGAGGGCTTTGGGTTTTCTCTTGTGGTAAGGAAGGGGAGTTGAACATTTTGGGGAGGGGAGCAGTAATCCAGTGATAGCAGGAGATTAGGAGAAATCTTCACAGAGATTCAAGGTTATTTTGCTGACTTAGCTTAGCAGTTGAAACAGGCGAGTCCCATTACGCCCAACCACATAAAATAAAAGCATTTGAATGCATGAGGCAGGAGAGCCTGGATCAAGAGCAGCAGGCTACCAGCAGAGGCACTCAGGCTCAGGAGGAAGCCTGGGTTAGGATTTTATGGCTTGCCATTAACACTAAACAACACATGGAGCCCCCAGGAACAGGCTCCCTCAAGATCACAGGTAGGCTGTATATACCAATAAAAGGGCTGGGTGCAACAGCACCTATGTGCCATAGTTTTCTGTACCTTCATTGTGCTAGAGGGTAGCCTGTAACCTCTGCAATTCGAGGAACATTGATCGAAGACCAGGGAAACCCCAAATCAAACACCTAACAGAGAGCAAATACTAACAGTCACATTCCTGCAATGAAGGATGAGATCACTAAATAAGACTTAGCAGCAGCAAAACCAGACACAACAGCCAGTGCATTTGAACAGCTATTGAAGGACAAAGGCTGGTTTGGGTGTGATCAGGCAGAACTGCACTGGAGACAGCACATTCCAGGTAGATGGAGCCACTTGTAGTCTCAAGCAAACTGCAGTCTGCCTGGGGGACACCCCTTCTTCTTCCTATTTGTGTGTGCCTACTTGCCCTCCCCTCCCCTCAAGCTTGGCTCTGGATTTACACATCCCACCAATGTCTGCCTTCACACTGGCAGATCCCTGCACCAGCTTGAGCTGTGACCAGCCATAGTCAAGAGCCATGGAGCAACCAGAGGTTGTTCGAATGTGTCACCATGCTCATGTCACCCTTCTTACACTCTTCATCATGCAGCTGCTCTTGGCCATAAACAGGAATAGAAGCCTTCTCAGAGGTTGCCACTATACAAGGGTGACCTGTTTTTTGGCCTGGCAGGTTGCTTCAGCATGCCTGTAGGCACATCTATGCTGAAAGAGGAAACACAAGAGGCAAATGCAGCTCCAGCTGTTTGAACAGAAACACCCTGTACTCAAAGAGAGTTCACTCCAGGGACATTCCTGATCCATTCGCTATCCTGTAGGACTCTTCAGTTCACTAGGGAGTGATCTGCAGCTATTTTGTGGCAGAAGGAGTATGGCACTAGTCAGCATCATTCCAACAATCTGCAAGATGGTATGTTAATTTTCTAGAAACAGTGAACTTCGTTATAAGCGCATAAGTTGTATCTCTACATCTGGTCTGTTAATTCATCCAAAGGCTTCACCATTCTAATAGGCTCCATGGCTACTGTAGCTGGTAAGGCACCTCAAAAAAAAAAATATTAAATGTATTCCATTAAATAGAGTGTTATTTACTTTGTAACAATACAAAAATCCAATTGAGATCAGCATTCAATTTCCTAGCACAAGTGACAAAAATCTAGTTCCAAAGAATTATTATGGAGAAGGCAAGTAATGAGAGAATGGAAATTAAGACACAGAGATTTGAAGTACTACTTCAGCAGAGTAGTAAAGCAAGAAATTAAATTACCTGTTTTAAACCCACTGACACATTTATAAACAGGACCTTCATGTTAGTATCAATGTAAGATATTCAAATAAACTGCACTGATAGTAAAAGTCACCTAAAAAAATTTCAAAAACAGTAGCACACTAAAGATCATCAGAAATTTTTCAGAGCTTGGATCAAATGTCATCAGAAGTATGATTTTTTTCATTAAAACCCATTCGTTTCCAGAAGGGGGAAAAAAGAGCCAAACAAAGCAAAACAAGAAAGAAAACCTGTCCTGCAAAAGTTTCCTCAAACCCTGTGTGAAATTTCTGCCCATGCGCAGAGAAAGCCCTAATTGACTAGAGCCCACTCTAAGATGATTCAAACCACAGACTGGCCCAAGGTTTCCTTCATACTGGAACACTCTGTCATGGCAGGCCAAGTCCTCCTCATTTTCCCTGCACACTTTTGCAAGTGAATACAGCTGGGCTGATGCAGAAGATCAGGCTTTCTCTCCCTGTTCTGAACAGGACTAGAAGAAATTTTATACAGGGACTTCCAGCCACAGGATTCACCTGAATGTCTCTGGAGCCCCCAAATCAGCAGAGCAGTCAGATCTCCTCCTGCCTACCTCTGCTACATACATGCAACAGAGCCACTGTCGTAGCATACACTGTGTATTTTAAACACAATAAAATATTCTGTAAGGGCTGCCTGACTTTCCAGCCCTATTGTTTTTACCAGGGATAGGCCAAAGGGTTTGGATGCATGCAGGGATTTTAAATACCACAAAGTTTATTAGTACCACTTATGTGGCTTTGGTTCAAGCCAACCCATTCTGACAAAAAAGGAAACTCTGTTTTTTTGAAGCAATACAACATGAAGACATTCAATGCATCTGCCAGCTGCCATCATGCAGTTTTTCAGTGTAAAGGGTCAGCAAAACCACTGCACCACACATGAGTTCTTACATAGCAATATTTATTGTGCAAATGTAAAACTGTTTTACACAGCATGCCCGACCAAGAGCTTGGCACTACAGCAAGAACTAGTCTCTATAGCAAACTGGATTTTATCGCAGGCTGAAAGACTCTTAAAGTCCTTGAATACAAAGAGCTTCATTTAGAAAGAAATTGCAGTGTGTAAATATAATCCACAATCAAGGCTCTCAGAGTCACAAAATAGCATGACTATATCTCTGATTACTAATTTAATCAGGCACCACAAGCACTTAAGTGAAGAACCCCAACCAGACAAAGGGAGCTCCTTACAGCTGTTTTTAGCAGGCTGTATTTTGCAATAGGCATGTGAGCACAGATCCCAGTTTGTAAGAGGTCCCAGGTCTGAGGGGCAACATTTACCAAAACAAAGTGAGATTGCAGTGAAGTGAAGCACAAGAATCTGTACAGACCCAATCCTGCACTGCTTAACTACATATTCAGTGGTGTGAGCGAATATGTGTCTTGGCACCATCCACACTGACTCCCTGTTAGTCAAGATGTGTAAGAAGCAAGAGCTAGCTCAAAAGGCTGAAAAAAGGCATTTATATTGGAAAGATCCATCATTATTTTTGCTACTGAAATCAATAAATGAATAAAGTCAAACTAAAACCAGATAGGTGTCGGCTGCTGATGTGACATTACAGACTAAGCAAAAGTCTTCAGTAACCTATGCTCAGTAAAATCTGAAGAGAGCAAGACTTGGTAGGACTTTTCTGAACTAAGACTTCCCTACAAGTTCCAGAGGCACGAGAGTTACCACTGTCCAGCCCAGGGCAGCAGTACTTTCCACACAGCAGCTGTAAAGACCTTCTGACCTCCTTCCCTCCAGGACCTCAAGCAGTGTCTGGGGGGAAAGTAGGATCTTATGTCTCTTTATTCTTTTTTAATTGCCAGAGGGCACACAGGCATCTCCAGCTATATATTAGGTGTCTTAAATATATCTGTCGATCTCTGTACCAGAGAATAAAACAGTGTGAGTATGCAGGTAGCCTTTGGATTTTAGCCAATTTCTCTTTCTCCCCCATCCACCTTGCTCTGTTTGCTGACAACAAAACCCTTTGGAGTGACTCATCTACCACAAAGGCACCTTCTTTGTGGTGTTCTGCCAACCTCATGTGGATACTTCTGACATAACAGGGCAGCCAAAAAGGATACAACCTTTACATACCTATTGGTAAGTCCCAGGACCAACCCACTGCTGCCTACAGACAAGAATTATGTCCACTAGCTTAATTTTCTGATACTATCTTAAAGTGATATTAAAATATCTATACAACATATACCTTCTCCTCTCCCACCTTCCTCCCCACTCAGCCCTAAGTAATCAATGGGTAAAAAAAAAAATCACAATGCCACACAACAGGAAATCTCTGCTTAGTTGGATGTATTAATAGCTTAACTCATTTTCTGATGTAATTGCTTTAATTGTTTCTGTCCCAACTGGTTTGCCAGGAGAAAAAGGAAGGTTCATTTAAATATTAAACACAGAAAATGTTGGGGTTTTTGTTACGGCTTTGCACGCAGATGTGAAGCAGAGTGCTAAATATCAGCACTCTGCCTAGTTGAAGACTGTTGTGTTAGCAGGAATCCTCACCTATTCGTACAAGCTAGCGTGTACCAGATGGCTCCATGGGAGTCAGGAGGCTTGAAATGGAGCAATCATTCAGTCTGCAGATGGAATATACAGTACGTTCCCAGTTAAGTAAGGGGCTCATTTATTCAGATAGATTCTGCATATATGGAGCGTGTCTCAGAGGATAAGCTAGTTTCAATCTCCAGATTTGTAGCAAATTTCTAAGCTAGGTCCATCCTCCATATACTTCTGCTACTAGACTCCAAAAAAAATAAAGCCCCCTTACTTAAAATGTGAAATTTTTCCCAAGCTGTGCTGAAGTATAACACTGAACACAAAATCTACAATTTTTTAAAAATCTTGTCAATCTGGAAAATAAAAGGTGCTCCAATATTTTTTTTTCGGCATTCATTATGCAAATATTTAGACAGAACCTCTGAATTCAGTGCAGAAGAACTACATATTTATAAGCTAGTTATGACTATTATTTTATCATCAAAAAATAAACTTAATGGCAAGGAAGACCTGCAGCAGCAACACCCATTGCTGCCATGCAGAGTCCCAGCAGACAGTCCCATGCCTGCCTTTGACTTCAGCAAAAGCACAGAGGCAAGATATGAGCCTAAGGGAAAGGGGCAAGAAGGAGTCTGCCTCTTGAGCAGACACCCTTAGATGTCCAAGCTAGAGATTTCTGACATGAGACTGTTGCTATTTGCACAATTATATAAAACAGAAGACGTCCTGAACAGGATTGGGGTGGGACTTAAACTATTCAAAGACATTGCAAAGCGACCTTGGTCTCAAAGACAAAGATGATACAAAAATTCTAGCCTCAGATTTTCAGTGGCCTACTGAAACTTTTCTAGGCAAATGACCGAAGAAAATTATGAAAAAGCTTTTTCACTTGTCAGGGTGGAAAATATTCTTTGTTTCATAGTGTAAGGCTTTTTAGAACCTAATGTGCAGAGAAAGGAGTATGAAAAGATATCTCAGTTTTGGTTTGTCTTAGCCAAAATCTATGAAAACACAAGTGCTCATGTTCCACAGAGACGGGAAACACCTCCTCCTGTGTTTTGGCTTCCCAAGCCAAGTGATTAAAAATATGTAAAGCTTTTCTCTCCATACAAAGTCTAAAAGTAGATCCTGAGAGCCTGGTCAGGCTATGACCTAGATCCACACCCAACAATGCTGCTTTCCACCGTGGTCCTTCTGGGACATCAAGTTACTTCAACACACACAGCTGTGATGGTTTAACACCAGCAGGAAATTAAACTCCAAATAAGTCACTCCCCTTCTCTCCCACCTCTTCTGGTAAAGGTGAGAAAAAAGAAGAAACTATGGGTTGAGATAACATGTTACTGAAAGCAAAAAGCAATGGGATAAGACATGCACGATAATAACAACAATATTAATACCAAAAGTATTCAAAGGGAGAAGGTGTTTTACCCACAGAAAGGTATTCACCACAGGGAACATAAACACACAGAGGCCAACCCAAACACCTCCCACTGGAGAGAGGAAGGCAAACATGGCACACTTCCCATGGGATGCCCAGTTTTTCTCCCAAAACCAAGGCCCCTAGTAATGATGTGGATAGTGCAGAACAACAAGCTTGACATGCCCACACTTTATCTCTGCCTCATCTCTGCAACCAGAAATAGCCATCCCCTTTTCTGCCTCTTGGAAGCACCAGCACCTCCTGGCATGAGCATTTCCAACAATTTTCGGCAGCCTTCACAGAGGCAAAGGGATGTCTTCGAAGCTTTGCTGGGTTTGCCCTCTCTATACATCATGCTGCAGCTGCCTACAGGGGGACCTCTCACTTGATCCTTTATTTGGCTCCTGGTACTTGACACAGGCAGTGTAGCATGTGATAATGGTATAGTTTACAAATGTGAACATCACAGGCTAAGTATTGATTTATAATGACAAGCTGGCAGAGCAGGAAGAGCGAATTGTAAAGGGACTGTCTCCTATCCCTTTGCAAGGATGGGAGGAATTCAATTATACCCAGCAGCCTCACCTAACGTAATTGTATTCACTGTCCGTTTGCCTTTGAAGTGCCTCTCCTGCAGTATGTCTTGGCAGTGTATTCTGCCACATCAAAAAGGAAAAAGTTTTACTACCTGTGCTTTTGGAGGGCTCATTAAAAACACACCAAGTAGAGAGATGGAGCAGAAAATTGTTATCAAATCCTCCGGGGTTTTTTGTTTTGTGTTGTTTTTCTTCTCAGATCACACAAAGCCCATGCACTTTGTGGACTCTGTTACAGAAACGTTGATAGCACAGAATGTTGTTAATTCATCACAGCTTTGCTAGGCCACTTGTCTTCATTTGCCATGAACACAAACAAATTCTACAGACACACCATATCAAATCTGTTCTCCTGAAAAGGCACATTCACTGGTGAAACAAAGAGAAACGTAATGGCAATTAATAAACTAACATTTACTGCACTAATTAGCATCTCCTAGAGGGCTTGATTATCTGTTTACACCAGTTAGATACAGCTCAGTATGAGAAAATACCCACATTTCATACATCAAAAGACATTTCTTTCATATTTCCTCTTCCATTCTTATAGTAGTGAAGTGTGAAGACAAGAGCATGAAGGAAGGTAGAATAATTCATTACCTTGTCTGCTACTGATTTGTACATTCAACATTTTTTTGGAATAAACACAAAGTCATAAATTAGCTTGTAGCAAAACAGAATTAATTGAATGTCTTAGTAGGATCATCAAACCAAGGTTTAAAGTCAATTTATCTGCCTGGGATATTGCTAATGTAGCTTCAGCTCATTAGGGTGAGAGCTGATGCTGTGGATGGGACACACATGCTCATGAAAACACACACCAACCCATGTCTTCCTATGTAGGGACAAAAATACCTCATATATGTCATGCACAAACACATGCATATGCAAGTCCATGTATTAACATTCACAGAGAAAAAATGTGAGCCATAAAATAAGTACTCTCAAAAAAGGGATTTTATATGAAGGATTTCAAATGGCTTCTGAAGATATCTAGTCATATTCATAAACCTAGATTGTCACAGCTTCCACTGGATCCTTGTAGCAGCATGTTAATTCCTTAGCTCATGAACAACATAGATGCCTCAATGGATACCAAGAGGCAATGTGGTTACAGCAGCCCTTCCACCTAAGAGTGGAATTGTAAAGCTGAAAACAGGTGCAGGACTGTTAGGACACAGAAGTCAGTACTGTGGGTTTGGGAGACATTTTGGGAATAAATACCATAATAATCTCTCTGGATGCTTCACTACAGCCAGAACGTTTGCTGTCAGGAGGGCTTTGGACAATAAATGCTCCAGCTAAGCAAGGCTAAGATGGATGTCAGGAGCAGCCTGACACGGAGTGTGCTATCGGCTTCATCAGGCAGCTCCTATAGGCAGCAAGTTGGAAGGATTTCCTTGAGCTGGTGTCACAGAGATGCAGGATTTAACAAGCACCTCAAATGCAGATCAGGGCTTGAAGCTTATCCTAACATTTTGTGCTCCCAGATGTGTTCTCCAGCAAGAGCAAAAGATTTTCATGGGACTGGTGAAAAAAACCCCAAAAACATCATGGCTCAAAAGCAGCTCCCAGTTGTACCAGGCTAAAGGAAAACCCCAAGCTGACAAGAGACAAAGTACAACCATCGTGTATCATTAAGTGGAAGGATCACATGCATTGCAATTCAAACAAATTCTGGGGAAGGAAAAGGCAATGCAGTGCAGCACTTCAGCACAGCTTCAGATGAAGTTTGTGATGGTTGCACAGGCTGATGCCAAAGGCCAAACGCAACACCTGGCACATGAACAAAGTCAGTGCACTGAGACAAACAGTCAGGATATAAATGGCATTTCAAATCTACAAACCAGTGACACACAACTTGCCAGCTGTGAGCATCTCACTTCTATCACTACATACCCACCTCATGCTCTTATTCCTCTTTACTGTTTGCATCTTGGGAGGACTTACAGTCTCAGCCAGCTGTGCTGAGAGCCACATAAGTGTGTGATGGCAGAGTCTGTACCTCACAGTCTAGTAAAAGGAGGAAAGCAGCTGCAGCAATGATAAGAAATTAAATTATGAGACCTCTCATAAAGGGTCTTAAGTGATAGGCTGCTCAAGTCACATCTTTAACACTCTCTTAAGCACAGCAACACATTACTGCGTACACACCTAAAGATTCAGACAGAAGAATGATACAGGCAACAATCTCCAAAAGCACCCATGTTCAGATCCTCCTGAACTGGGCACTCAGAAGTTTTTGATAATGCCAGTAGGTGCCTATGAATGGTTTGCTGAGCAAACTTACTTTAAGAACTTCAGGGTGTGGGAGACACTTCAATCAAACCTTTAGTCCTTTAATTTAAGCAGACTCTTAATGGCAGTTTTAGTCACAACCCGTGGATAGAACACTTCTTCATTTACCAGCAGCCCAGGGGTAACCCAGAGGTGTTACCAGTAGCTTTACCCTTCTTTAGGGGCAAAGCAGTCGCCCTATAAATCTTTCATCTCACCACCACTTTTGTTCAACAAGCTGGCCCTGACACAGACTGTAAGTGTGGTGAGCCTGCCACATCATAAATATGGGGGTAACCTCCTCACCTGCACACCCAAGCCATGAAATTGAATTCTGTGTGTGGGTATGAGCAAGCTGTCCTAGGCTCAGTCTCCATTAGGCAAAAGAAATGCCTGTAGGTGGCTTAAAACACATAACAAAGGCTTCTGGCGCTCAGATGACTCCACTGGACATTCAGGCCTAACTTTTTCAGGCTGCCAGTTTTCAACAAAACTGGAGCAGTTGCTGCTTTTAGATTCCAGGGGATAGTCATAGTAGGAATATCCTTTTTGCATTTCAGGCTGTCCAGAAACTTTGATGTCTGCTGCTGCAGTTGAAAATTTTGCCACTTTGAAATCATTGAAACTTCTGCCCTAAGTTTCAAAGATTTCTAAGTACAGCAAGCTAGCTATATGAACATATGGATGCATAAAATGGATGCAGAAACATTTTTGATCTTTCTTCTTTTTGACCATCTTCCTATTATTCTACTGGCCCCCCTTCCCCATTTACTGATCTGTTTGCTAGAGGCAACGCAATGGCATCTTAAATGGGATATATCCAGCTGGGACAGAGAATATAGCTGGCAGCATCACTGCCTTCTTCTAATGGCCCCAGCTTTCAGTTGTCTTCTCCTTTGCCAGACGTCTGTCCTTCTGTAAGCATGGCTGGCTGCAGTCCATCTGATATGAAGACGATGTCTGGCAGCTCATGCTCAAAATAGACTCTTTGATGTAGCCCCTCATCCTTGCCAAACACCCCAGCAGTAGGCTAACGAAAAGACAGGGCTAAATTGTGTATATAACTGTAAAATACAAGACTAATACACATATTTGTCAAAATATTCAACTAGTATCAAACCCAGCACCACTAGTTGTAATGGACCAATGCCATTTCACAACAGTCCTCCTAAACAGGAGCAAGCTGTTCACAGCACGTTTAGCTGTAGATACAACAGAACTTCTAAAAAAATTCTTTATGAAAGACCTGCTTCCCTAGTACCTTAATCATCCCTCTTTTGGGCAAAATTCCACTTTCATTTTATGGAGGTGATTTAGGACTAAGAAGTCTTAGAAAGAGTCAGCAATAAAGTAAAATCAGGACTGCTCTGAAATCCAGTCTATAAACTGTGTTGTTGAGACTCTAAATTCTCCCATATTATATAGATTTCTGATGTGCATCTGTGTGTCTTCAGAATAGTATTTGCATTTGTAGTTTCCCATTCTGTTCACACGAGTTACTGCCTTCCTCTCCTAGAGAGCAGGCATTTGCCTTTTTGCTATGTCTTCTTCCTCTACAGAAGAGAAGGTCCTGCTGGCCCATGGGGTATGGCAGTGCATAGGTTCTGCACACTTTTTCACAAGCTAATTTTTCAGCTACTTGAAAAAGTGAGAATTTCAAAATATGCCTGCTCAAAGAAAAGCAACCTGTTTTTTTTTCTTGTAGTAGAAATGACCCTGCTTTAATTAATAAAGAGATTGTTTATTTTTTGTAAATTTACATTTGTTGGCATCTTGAATGTCACTCCAGCTCCACTGCTTCCCTGTCCCTCCCTTTCATGTGATCTGAAAGCAACTTTGGTTTGTTTCTCACTCACAGTAAAGCAGAGCTGCAATAACAGCAAATGGTCCTTGGAAATCACAGTCACATTAGGCTTCTGTTCAAATAGCTTTTAGGGCTGCGATAATAGGAGGCATTCCTAATAACTGGTGACTCAGTGAGACCCTGCACAGAAGGCCTCCAAATGACAGTACACAATTTAGAATTTAATCTAGAAACAGCAGCGGTGATGAGATTCCAGCTGGGGACCTTCTGGTCTGCAGGCCAGTGCTGTACCAGTCTACAGCAACTACTTTATCTGACCAGAAAGAGGATGAGTCTCTTCTCTCCCCTGAACTTCACCACAACTTTCAGGGTGGTGTTTGACCCATGAAGTAGAGATGGCCTTCACTGCTGCCTTGGCTCTGGAGACTCACAACCTTGAACCATGGCACATTAAACTGCTAATATGTGGTCAGCATCCAGTCATGCAGCATTAATACTAAAGTTAGATCCTGAACACTGAATTTCAGCACACTTGGGTTCACAGGCCACCTGTATTGTGCTTTTAGACTGCCATTGGTCTGCTATAAATCGAGACTGGATGCTTGCCCAGAGAGAGCAAAGACAGAGCTCCCCATGCTCTCATTTCCACCCAGCACACATTTATGTCAAAATCACACAGTGCTGCTAAGCATGACCTGTGCTTAGCAGCCCAGCAAACATAAAGGTTTCTTTTTTATTTTTTGAGAGGAGAAAACCATGACCCTGGTGGCCAAAGAATTATATTTTGTTTCTTAAAATAGAGCCTTTGAACACTTAGTCTTTGTCTTTGTGATGTGAAGAGAGGGGAATGTGGCACAGATTTGTCTTTCCAAGAAGAGCCTTGAGTAGGCACTGGAACGCAGACAAACACAGTGCTTGGGAAGAGAGAGGATGGATGAGGGCCTCTTGGGTACACACATACACCTCCTGCCCTCCTACTTAAAGTTCCTCTGATGTGCCCTGGTAGCATGCAGTAGGATCAACAGGAAATCTCTCACACATAGCAGAGAAAGGAAAACTCCACTTCAGGAAAGCAGGTTGAAAGGAGACATAATTGCACTCAGAGAGTTGGGTCCCACTTAGTGAAAAAAATAGTCAGGACAGCATTTACTGACTAGTGGGCAGACAAAACAAATAATAGTACTTTGGATTTTTTTTTTTTTTTTTACTATCGGGGGTCTTCCAATGGGGTGCAATATTTGCTAACATTGAGTAATTTGAGTTATCCATAGATAGTTCAAAAATACAAAGAGTTCATTGCCCAGATATCTCTATTTAAAATAGCTTTGCTTTTGTTCATCAGTGTAAGGCACATGGCTGAGAAATGGCAAGGTGCCAAAATGAAACTGCTCCTAATTTTCAGAGGAGGCCACCGGCTAATTACACAGACTGCAGGTGTGAAGAGAGAAGCTCAAAGTAATCAATAGTAGTAATTAATCTGCTAGACTGGAGCTAAAGAGCTAACAGCTGGACATCAGAAATGGACACATGCAACAAGATCAGCAATAATTACCTCTTTAAATATTGAATTTCCATAGCAACAATTAAGCATATAAATAAAGGCTTGAAATCAAGGCTCCGAGGCATGATGCTGAATTGCAAACACAACATTCTCCGAATCAACCCTTTTAATAAAACAGTAACAATATGCTTGGGCTGGGTCGACTGGTCTCTGGTGCTAGCAGAAACTCAGCTTCTGCTGCCTCCAGATTTTTTGGCTCTTCTTCCTTGACTGCTTCCAAACCCTCAGGTTCTGCTGTAACCTCTCATCCAACTAGCATCTGAAGAGACCTAGTGCAACACATGCCTGCTACTCACCCATTCTCTTCTAAGGCTGCCCGTGTAACAGCTTTGGTTTTTCCTCTCTCTGGAGATGGCTTCCCTTCAGAATTCTCTGCTGAGGCACCACTTACTTTAGGCTAGCAGTGCCATCTTGCCTGGGCAGCATCAAAGCACTAGCTGGTAGGTGACCTTACTGCAGCTTTTGCTGGGCTGTCACAGATGGATCAAGGGCCAGAGGAACAGCTCTGCTGTTCATTACGTTCTCAACTGTCTGAGATGGCTTCCATAATCCTGTTCTCTGCAGACTGCACCTAACCAGGCAGCAACCACAGGCTGTGTCACTGCAGTTGAGATGAATTTTAGCATTTAAAGCAGAGGAGGCCAATCTGCCTCCAGCTCCATCCTGCTCATAGCTTTACTACAGAGATGAGTTGCCTTCTCCTTCACAAGAGTTATTTAGTTAAATTTCCAACATATTTGACAGGCCACATAATAATTCACACTCCAGTAATAAGGAAAAAAAATCCACTTGGCAGCTATGAACAGAGGCTATATTGAAACACTGTCAGGGGCATTATCCTCGCTACAACTGCTTAACTTCAGTTTGATCCCTACATTCCCAGAATCAAACTTGGAGCTACATGAAAATTTGAGGATCTGTTTTTACAAATTTTAAAATTTTTGCATTTTAAACATTTATATTATTTATCACTTCATTAATCCAGCTTTCCAGGATTTTTCTTATTTTCCTTAAAAGAGCTAGAGGAAAGGGACACATTTCTATAGGGTAATACTGGCTCCAGTTAGATAACTCAGCTGAGGAACAGAAATGCCTTGAACTTTTCGTTGCTTTCAGCAAAACATTATAAAGGTCCACAATAAGTGCTCTTAGGGTAGGATAGGGACCTATATTTTTTGCCTCAGAAGGCAGTGGCATTTCTTAATTACCCTCATGTATTGATTCACCCAACCATGTCAGCAATATTTCTTAGTCTCCACGGTCTGTAAATATTTCTACACATTGTGTTTCAAACTCTTCTGTAGCATAGATTTGTGATGTGCCTGTCATGCTATAATGTTTTACCAGTGCAGTGCTTTTGCAGCTTTGGTACTGACTGTGTTTTTTGTCTTTCTAACAAGTGTGCAGCAGTTCAATTCTCTGTCAACAACCATTCAGGTTGCCAGGTGTTACCAACTTATACAAATTGAGTTTTCTTTAAAAATTATGTGCTTGGCTGGCTGACACATTTGACTTTGTATCAGGTGTATACAAAGTATTAGCCCAACGCAGACACTAGCCCAAAACCAGCTGGATGAGGATCACCTGCTTCTCTCCCAGGTTTTCATCCCTGGAAGAAGCAGCTCAATTGTCCATAGGTGACACATCTCTGTCATTGGGAGAGGTAGAAACATGAAGCTTCTTCCCAAGCTCCACTCTGAGATGCAATCCCATCTGCTCTGGCATCTCAGTGGTTGGTTGCTAAAGATCAACATCCAGGAACCACAGAGGTGCATGGCCCTGGTGAAATGCCAGGAAAAGCCAGAGGACACAAGCAGCAAACTCAGCTCCCCAGCAAAAAACAGCTAGAAAAAATCTCAGCAGACCCAGCCACTCCAGTGCCTCATATCTTCCAACTTATGAAAAATTATGCATTTACATGGTATGAAAAGTGCTGCCATTCTGGTTCAGGGAATGAAAACAGAGAGCCCACAGGAAGGTCAGCTCCATGGGGCTGAAGATGAGCGTTCGCTCTTAACTCCACTACAGCTCTCCTGTGACACTTCAGCTAAATTGCTGACACCTATCTTGTTGTACCCATTCATAAATATGTTGGACAGACACATGAAGAAATGTGACTTTCTTTCCTGAATCACCTATTTGGTTTTGACAATCGAGGATCTCTTTCTTAGGAAAGTTTGTCTAGATTAGGCAGAGAATTCAAAATTAGCCTACGTTCCCCTAAAATGGGCAGATACACACCGTGGGGGCCAAGGTCTGTATTAAGGTCCTTCCCTATCACTGTACAACATCAGAGATCACTGAATCAGGCACTCATGTTTTCCAGCTGTTAGAGGATTCCAAAAACAGTACTACACCCCAGTCAATCCTCAGAGTTTTTTTGCCAGTGACTGTTCTTGTATCACATCAGCAGCCCCTTCATATATGAAAACAAAATTGGAAAAAGCCTGTGAAAAGCCTGTGAAACACTTTTTCTCCCTCCATATCAGAAATCCCTGTCTGTGACCTGAGAAAACAGGGAAGCAGAGAAAGAGGGATCCTGTCATTTCAAGACACAAACGTAATAACCAGCAGCTATTCACTCTGCCCAACTCTAGGCAGTAAATTTAGGTGCCAACACGGAGTGAGATAAGTCATCCTAAGCTGCCCGTTTATTGAGAGAGGAAGTTACCCCTCTGAATTTGTGCTCAGAGGAGGATATTAAATTCTTGTTTGCCCTCTTCTGCCTGGTGCACTAAGCCTCCTAAAATGCATGTTACACATGATTCAGAGGTTGATATGTTCTAAGTCAATGTTGGCATATGCTTAAAGGTGGAGTACAACTGTGTTATGATAGAGCAGCAATTATTAAAATACAGTGTAGAAAAATGATAGTTTTTAATATAAGTACAGCTGGAAAACAAACTAGGGATGTGAAAGGGATTCTTCTGTTTCTTTTCCATTTAACTGTCTTTGGGGGAAGAAACCACAATAAGCTGTCAGGTCAGTGTCAGTTCATAGAAAAAATGCCAAGGCTGCCTTCCCAGGATATTTTGAGAGCATTCGCACTGGAAATACACAAAAATAAGAAGTCTCATGACATTTCTGCCAATTCATGTCTGGATTGCATTATCATTTGAGAAGAGACTGAGTCCCTCCCAGAACAGGGAGTCATTTCCATGAAGAGCTGTGAAATGGAGCCAAGGCTTAGAACATATCAAGGGGGAAGCCAGTGCAGCCTCAGGCCTCCAGATTGCCCTGCAGCAAGCAGGGTAGTCCCTCCAGGTCCTGCTGCTGGCAGCTGGGGGCAAAGCCAGGAGGCCTCCTTTCTGACTACAAGCCAGGAGTTTGTTTTCAACACTGAGGTAGGAGCTTAACTTTAAAGCCACTTCTCTCAAAACCAGAAAAAATGGGCCTCTCCTAGTTCACATCTCCCCATGATGGGCATTTATTCAGTCTTACCAAAAATATCATCTCTGTCAAGAGAAAAGCTCTCCCACAGCGACATTACCAGAAGAAAAAATTCTATCTTTGCTGCTTTAGCACATAGGAGGAGTTTCTGCCTTTCTCTTGACCCGAGCAGGAGCCTGGAGACACTAACCTTGCTGGGCAAATGATAACCTCTGCAAACCCCTCTTCAGCACTATAAAAGAGTTTACCATCCAGAACAAGCTTGCTCACTGCTTTGCAGAATCAAATTGACTTAAGTCAGGTACGTATAGGTCATGTGCAGGTGTACGTACATATATACATATATACATATATATATATATTCACAGACACATATATGTGTGCGTATGTTTGTGTTTGTACATATGTGCATATATACACTTGTGTGCGTACAATAAATAACTCCATAATTATTGTTTCAGTATACAATTCACTTTCAGAGAAGCATCTCATTGTTAAAAGGTTAAGCTTAAATAGCCCTGCTCTCCCTGTTTCCATGTGGTCAGATTAGGGTTTCCCACTGCATAGCTGGCTGATTAATTAATCCTGTGTTTTCCATATACCCAACAGCTTTTTTCTCCCACAGCATGTGAGGCACTCACAAAGAAGTGAGCTTTGTGTGTATGGTTGCTGGTTGGGGCTGGTGGATCCTGACAAGTGCATCCTCTAGCAGGGTCCACTTGTTCCCTGGGCTGGCAGCCAGCCAGTAAATTCCAGCTTGACCACCTGTATGTAGCATTCTGAGACATAAAGAAGATGAGGAAGCACAACATTGTGTGCCGACGAGCAAGGACACGCTTGATGGCAGAAAGATGCAGGAAGAAGTTGGCTGTATAAAAAGCTCACAACTCCTTGCCTAAAAAATGCCAACCATACAGAATAATATCAACCACACAAAGGTTTACCAGGTGCTTTTGAAATCATCTCCAACCCAAAGAAGCCACCAAAGAGACCCTACAAATTGATAAGTCTTCTTTAGATCTTATTTCATTGGCATTAGGGTCAGTCATCTCCAGAAGGAATGTCTGCAACAGAACAGGGGTGGAACAAGCACTGAAGTTCCTATTCCTGCATGCTGTCATATGCCACCCGCTTAATGACTTTGTGTAAGGATATCCAGACCAGCTCAGCAAAGAGACATGACATTACACAGGCCTCCATCTCCTTGGGTATCTATGAATTAGAAAAACACTGTCACATCAGGGAGCTGCTGTTGAGTGAGTGTTAAGGTAGAAATGTCTATCAGTGTGACACATCACAGCCTGTAGATACCGAAGGAGACATTTCACTAAGGTCACATGTCTAGTGCCAGCAGACAGGCAGCTTCTTGCAATCCTTGGAAATGTCCCAGAGCTTAATGCAGACAGCCATTTCAGGGAGATTGACATGATATGATTATTCTCTGTATTGCAGTACAGCTCCACAGCTAAACACACTACTCAGCTCACAAGGACTGAGAATTGAACTAAGTTCTGCTTCCACATATCCTCAGCTGAAGTCATCGCATGGGAGGTGGAGTGGGGGGGTGGTGGTGGTGATGAGGGGGGAGTTGTCACAGGAAAAAGACAGGTAGTCAAGTTTTTCCAGACTTGGTAACTTGTAAAACACTTGGACTACCATACTTGAATATTAAAAACATGCACAAGAAGCATAGGAGCATCTACTGTGACTGTGCAAATATCTGGCCTATATAAACCCAAGTCCTCATTACTGGTTTTGTTGTCTTCCTTCCAAGTATTATTACATCTTCTCAGACTTGAACTGTAAAATACTTCAAGAGTGGAACATTTCCTACTTTGTTCTTACACAGGATCTAGTGCAATGAGGCTCAAGCCACCATGCTACCAAAACACAACATCTTGAACACTGCTGTTGGGCATGTGATTTATTGCTGCTATTCTCATACATTCTGACACAGAGGACACCCAGTTTGAAACAAGATGATAGCTCTAAAGACCCCGGGGTCTTGATTTCCCAGATCTGTATGCTGACTCCTCCTGCCCCACCCTGCTTTACAGGTCCCCATTCCAATTTAGTGGGATGCAGAGTAGGGTTGAACCTCTCCATCCTGCCAGATGCTGCTCAAGCACCTGTTCATGAACACTTTCTCTTCCTGCAGTTTAACATCTTCAGTGTTTAGTAAAACTACATTTGTACAATGCTTGCCATGCTGTTCACACAGGAAATCAAAACTGTTTATTTTTGCAACAGGCAAATTGTGGGCTAATTTATACAGATGTATTTATTCAGTGACTCATTAACAGTAAGTATCACGAACCCAATTTACTGCAACATCAGCCCACAGATTGTGGCAAATTATGTTACAGAAAGAAACAGGACCCAGGTCTGTCAGAACTGACTTTTAGAATTGAGGTTTATTTTTAGCATCCATTTCACAGCCAGCTTTACATCAGCAGGATGGATTTTGTCAGTACCTTCTGCCTATGCTTATTCACCTATCTTCAAGTCTTTTTTATTAATTTCTGTTCTAGTGACAATTTTTTCTGCATGGCAAGACATAAGTTTTCCTGAGGATTAAATACAAAAGTAAGGTAGGGTTTGAGTGCTTTAAAATGCACTTAAGTAAAATTACATTACTAATTGATTCCTTATACCTTAATGAAACCAGATAATATTTTGGGAGCAGTATAAGGAAGGGAAATATGTAATTGTTCTAGATCAGCTTTTAAAATTAAGATTTTTATTTATTTATTTATTTATTTTTGCCTAGGAAACAAGTGCAAGCCAAAACTATTCTTCAGATCCAGTTTGAAAAAAGTTTATATTTAAGGCACTTGCAGTGAAAGAAGATCAGAAGTAAGGATGAACACACACACATGCTGTAAAAAGGGACCAGAATCTTGCCTACAATTGTCTAGTGGTCAGAGTATTCACCCTAGAGGCTAAAAAGCATTTTCCTTCCCTCTACCTGTTTCAAAGAAATTAAGCCATGCTCTCTAACCGTCAGGAGAAAGTTATAACCATCAGGTAGGCTGCAGGGAATTCAGTTTCTCCTTGATTCTCTCCTATTGGAGTTGTTCTGCTTCTCAATGAATATGTATGAATTCATTAAGAGACAGAGAGACTAATTAGTACACTTAGCTGGGAAGGCTGGTTACTCTGTCCCAGTCTCTGCTCTAGTGAATCTCTCATGAGCCGTACAAAGAGGAACCAGGAGCAAAAAACAAGTTATAAACGTTCCCCTTTCCAAGCCAGAGCGTCCTATTGCTTAGCAGGCAGAGGTCACATGTGCACATGATTGAGTGCCCTAAGAAGCAGACTTGACACTAAAAGATGATCCATAGTGACCAATCTAACCTAAAAAACCCTTCCTCTCCCCATCTCTAAGCATTTAAAAGGCAGAAAAGAAGGGGAAAGGCGAATGTCCCATTCTGATTTCCAGACACACATTGAGAAATTAAAGTCCCTAAAACCAAGCTTGCCTCCCACAAGCTTCAGACAACATGTCCCCTTCCTTACTTCTCCAGATCAACACCTGTTAGCTTAGTTAGATGTTCCCAGAGTTTTTTTAAAGATAAACAATGCATATGTTTTGATTGCTGGGTTTTTCTCACACCTTGCTTTTCCCAGATTGACACATGCAAGCTTTAATATAAGCATTCATTTATTGCTTGCATTGAAATTTATACACAGCCCATAAAAGATTAATACATATCCATAAAGAAGACTTTTATATCAGTCAGATCAAAATTAATGAAACCAGTCAAGTTAGTAGGTGGGTGGTTTATATGTTTTTATTCTAACATTATCCTATCATATTATACTACCCTGAAAGTGGTTTAATGTATTTTGTACGTGTTGTGAAATGCTTTTGTGGTCTCTTGCCACTGCACCCTGGTGAAAAACGCCCCCTGGTTAGAACTGTTTGAATAAATTACTAAATCAAGCATAAAGGAAGAAAGCCAGTACAGAAATTGGGGAGGAGGATAAATCAGTGTGAGGATAGAATATATTCTTAGACATAAAATCCCCTGCATAATACTTTGCTCAATAGATCATATTTTTCTTTAGCACTGAGGGAAGAGGCTTTTTGCAGATTAGAACATTTTGAGCATTTGACTGAAGGCAGAGAAAGTTTTATTTATAAACAGAACTGCAAAGGAACAATAGGCACTTACATCTATAGTCATTTGTGCGTTATGTTTCTGACTGTCAGCCTGAGAATATGAATTATTTCTTTGCAGACCACCCATTTCATCACCCAGTCCAGGTCAATGAAAATAAGAACCCCTATGCTACCTTTGTCTTCAAGACTAAACACATACAAGACAAGGGCTTTTTTTTTTTTTTTTGCTTGCTTTTTTTTTTTTTTTTTTTTTTTTTTTTTTTTTTGAGCAGACATATTTTGTTACTGAAGAGCTTTTAAATCACGGGGGAAGAAATAATTTCCTCTAACCCTTCTCCTTCTCTCAATTGAAGGTATAAAACTGTGTTCCACCTGTTAACACTCACAGACCAATAACTTAAATTTTTGGCACTTATTTATAGACTCAATAGATGCATCCACACCTGCTTTTCCCTTAATTAGTTGACTGTCCAAAGGCTGCAGACTGGCTGCTGCCAGCTTCCTGTGCTAATAGGAAGATCATTTAGGGCTGATGTAAAAGCACAAAATAAATGAATAAATAGATCTCATGCAGAAACAGTAACAAAGGAAATATTAACACAAGAGAGGAAAAAAATAACAAAGTGAAAGGGACGTGTATTGCTGGGGAGGGTTGGTTGTTTGGGTTTGCTGGATTTTTTATAGCCAAGTCTGAGAAACATTTAAAGCTCTAAAACATCTTTAGAGCGATACATAAGCAGTGCAGGACCCAAGTTCAAGACTCTTGCACTACTTCCAAGGAGCTTGGGATCACCACAGAGAGGATGAAATCTTTAGCCTCTTCCCTTTACACATTTTATAGAAGAGAGCTATTGTGGTGGTAGGAGTCAAACTATTATTAGATTAGCTATTACTCAGAGGGAAAAAAATGCTTGAGAGAGATTTACTTTTCACTGTGCTATCAGCTGAGATGTTAGAATAGTAGGCGTTTGAAGACTAAAATGACAGGAACATTGTAAGCACCTAAGCAGGCAGGGTTTTGGTTTGTTTTTTTTTTAAGAAAACACTTGAGTCCTATTTTTCCAGGCTAGTAACACAGAGGCATCACTTACTACATTTAGCCAGTGAACATCCTAGCACAGAAGTTAGTCTCTCATCCCCAGATAGGGACACTTGCTGAGGCAACATCCTGTTTGAACTTGCACTAACCCATTTCAAAAGATGGAATTAACTCCAAACAAGGGCTGCAAGTTGCACAGAATATAGTGGCTCTACTGCATTTAAGTTCCTGCCTTAACACAAGAGGTACAGAACCCAGCACGAGGACACCCTCATCCTTCTTATGCCCTCCAGACAGAGCCGTAATTACAAAATCTGGTCCTACTACTGCTCAGATTGTTCAAAGTTTTATTTTTAGGAGAGTAGCTCCAGTAAAGCATTCAAGTCGTACTGTTTCCAAGGCTCAAAGGAAAAAAATTGCCTGGTGGTGCATGTTAGGACAGGAGAAAAGGAAAACTGTGTAATTAAATACCTAAGGATGAAATAGAACAAGTAGGATAGTAAGAAATAATTACTCATCTGAAGGTTTGCTTTGACCCGCTATTCTGCAGTCACACCTATTTCACTATTATGTTACAATAACCCATTTTGTTCTGCTTCTAGGCTCAGACCTATGATATTACATTAGATGAATTTCCCATGTTGTCCTTTTCTATTTGGAAAGTTGTATAATTATAGTGACTGATTTGGGAGAGCAACAGTTTGAAAATGTTGCCTGAGGCATACCAAAGTCCCATGACTTTTTAATAAATCCCTTCTCTCCCAGAGGCTTTTTTTAGCTCCTTCTTGAAATAATGTTAGCACTTCCTTGCAACATTTTCCTCAATTTGCGGGTTTGCCAAAAACCAGGGTTAAGAGAAGATGTTCAGGTGCATCTGACATATCAGAGGGCCAGCTTGGCTCCCACACAGGCCAGGAAATCTTTCCTGTTAGAAGGCTGAATCTTCAAAGAGGTCTGAAATCTCTGCTGACTCAGACTACACCTTACCTGAAATGTAGGGAGGTAGGATGGAGATGTATCAGCCTGCTGTTGCAGCCCCCACAGGAAAAAATACTGAAGACTTGGAGAGACAGACCACAATTTTGAATTCCTTTCCTCTTCTGCTAGCCCACAGACATTTCAAAACATTACTATAACTTCCATTACACAGTAACAAAATTGATTTTTTTACATTAAGAAAAACACAACCACTTGATCATAAGACACCTTATTTCCTTTTTAGTGATCTACATACCAAGCAAACCTATATGTTAACTTCAACTGCTTAAGTCACCACTATTTTCAACAAGAAAAAAAAAAAAGAGAGATTAACAAAAAAACATTTCTATTACTATTGAATAAACCTAGGAAATTCACTGACAAATACCTTTGCTATCAGAAAGCCTGGGCTGCCCAGTAATATCTATCAATCTGGATAAGCAATCCTTTGAAAATAAGAAAATTCCGTTGCACAACTATTTCTTGACCTCAGTTCCCCAACAACATGCTTTGTAGGGATGCAAGGAAAGGAGGATGACAACAATGACCACAGTGAGACAGCATGCAACCCCTTCCTTGTGCCAGTGCTAGCTGCACTGCAGGTGTGCTGTGCCAGAGGGAAGCTACACACATCTACCCACACCCAGACACAGCCTTACAGCAGCACCTCCCTCCAGCACTAAACCTGTAAGTCAGTGTTATCTTACGCCTTTCTACCATGAAAACCCCATTTCTAGGCACATCTCCTTACTGCATCTCAGTGCTGAAGTGAAATTCTGAAGTTCTCCCACATGCATACACACACACAGGTGTGTGCATTCAGCTTCTCTTCTCACCTACTCTGAAATTTTTTCCTTTTATCCTCCAAGCTCTGCCAAACTCCAGCTAATCCTTCCACCGTTCAATACTGCTCCAGCTAATACAGTGACTGCAGCTGGAGTAGTTGCAGATAATTCCCAGTGAGCAGCACCAGCTCCAGGAGGCCACAGCCAATGTTTTATTGGCATGTACGTGATTCTGTACTTCCTGTTTGAATTTTTTTTGTTTGGAAAGGTCTCTGCTACAACTAGGTCATCTTAACTCTGCATTAATATGGATTTGTTTGGGTTTTTTCCTTATAACCCTCAGAGCTTCTTTGTGGTAAGGTAGCTGTAATTATCTCCATAGACTTTCTTTCAGAGTTTTTAGCATCTCATGTTGCATATCATGTCTAAAATCAAACTGAGATTTGTAAAGCAAATTACATCCAAAATACTGAATGCAGAAAGCTGTAAATGTAATTTGACCAATGAAGACAGCTACTTACAAAAAGAGCACATCTCTGCAGCATTACAGAGTGAGAAATCCCAGTGCTAGGTGTGGGGGGAGAGGCTCTGAATGTGCTGGGACACCAGGATGGAGCCAGAAGCTCACTGTAGCTTTCAGGCAAACATTCAATTCCTTGGAAGCATACTCCAATCAATTAAAGCAAGGATGATGACTGGAGCAGGTTGGAAAGCTGTGGTGGGCTTTCAACCATCACCATTCCTAGGGATGTGGGACAAGTATCATCCTCCTTTTCTGCCCTCATGAACAGCCCCACTGACGCAGCCCAGTGGGAGGAATTGGTGATTCCCCCACCCCACCACAAGCTAAGCAGCTCCCTTCCCCAGACTCTCCGGACCAGGTAGGCATCCCCAAAGTCACACTCCTCCCTGGGTCCTAACAAGTGGGCAGCCAGCAGGAGCTGCCACAAAGGAACCCAGATGAGCCTACCAGGAGCAGCTCAGCACTGTACAGACCCTATGAGGACAGTACTGCCAGCATTTCACAGTCTCAGTCTAGGGACAAGTCAGGCAGGGGTGTGTCACCATCTAGACTAAAAGCCTACAAGCCCTGGCTGACCACCTGCTTCAATCCTACTTCTTGCTTCCACACGGTGTGCTCGAGGGGAGTCTTCTTCAACACTATGCCAAGCTGTAGCATTATGACTTTATTCTGGTGCTTTGGCACAGTTTCAAGATTCTCCAAGCCTTGTACAAATGTAAACTTCCTGCTGAGACTGAGAAGAGGGTGAACAAGGTTCTGCAGCTTCTCCTTTTCATCAGTGCTCAGCTGTAAACCATTGTAGAGCAGATAAAGAAGAGAGCACACAACCCCATGGTGGCCACCAGAGAGGAGGGGGCAGTACCAGCTGACCCTGTGTGAGGTTCTGCTCTCATAAAGGGAAGGCCCCTGTTAATCTCAGCCTTGCAGCATGCCATCAGCATCACTGTGTTCCAGCGGGCCAGAAGATGGCAACTCCTTCTCCTCCTCCTACTCCAGCCTCCATGGCCACGTTTGCCTTGCCTTTCTCCAAACTGATCACCTCTGCAACCACAAAGCATTGGTTTCCTCCCACATACCCTGTGAATGTGTTCTCCCACCCAATGCCTAGAAAAAAGTCAGCAACTTGACCCAGCCCAAAGCATTTCATCTCACCATGTGACAGTGTCACCATTGCTACTGCACATGAAGCACACCTGCCCACACATGAACAGTCACTTACAGGTGATGCCTCTGGGATGGCTTAAGAAGCAGTCCTAGGTTCAAGCCAGCTATATTATACATTAAAGCCTGGAGCTGGAGTTTTCCTTGATCATCTCTAAAGAACATGACAGCCTTCACTAGACCAGGCTAAAGGATGTGGACAGAGTAGTTCATACTGACCTTGATCAGAGGTTGCTCATTGAGCAGCACAGGAGATGTCAAAATTTGGCCAAACATTTCTCCAGAATGACCCAATTGTTTCAACACTGACAACCATGGGATAATATGATAATATGCTTTTTCCTCTTCTCCCTCCCCCCCCGCAATGGCAATGTCACTGGGAAAAAAGTTCCCTTATCTAGTAAATAAAACAACCTTTAGTTTTGACTCACTCTTAAGAATAAACAGGATTCAGCAAAGCTTATTTCTTGAGAAAATTCTTCCACGTCCTCTATGTCCTACCCTATCCTGCTGCAACACAACTTGGATTTTAATTCCTCAACTAAAATATTTGGCTTCTGCATTCCATGCAGAGTTAAGTAGAGACCACTTTTTTATCTATTCCTACAGCTGCTTTCTTACAATTACATTAGCTATCTATTTATTTTCCTGCTTAAAAAAAAAAATCAAACCAAACAACTCACCATTATGTCTCTTAAAGTATATATGCACTTTTCTATAAAGCTCTGGAAATTAGACAGCACTTCATGCCCTTCTTCTCCTAATAAGGCTCATTTTAAAGGGCACAAATATTCCCAAAAAAAATGGTGCAGCCTTCTCTTACTGCACCAGAAAACACATTTCAAACATAAACAAGCTAGCAGCAACCATATCTTTGCTTGGCAAACGGAGTAGTCTCATCACTTAGTCCTGTTCATAGCAACACACAAAGGAGTACTCTGTAGCCAGGGGTAATAGCTGATCCCATAATCTGGCAGTAACACTTAGAAAGATTAATTACCCTATTAAGATCTTAGACACTACTAAGAAAATCTTTGTATAAACCTTTTAACTCACAACAAATGCAGCATATTTGGTGCCATCAGTTTGTTGCACAATAAAGGTTCTCACCCTCCCACACTTGCTCAGTTTAGTCTCTGTCTCCCATACTATATAAAAACACACACATGTGCTCACACACACAGCACTTCTTTCCCTTTTTTTTTTTTTTTGCTTCTTTTTTTTTCCTGTTTTCCCAATACAAAGGAATAAAGTACAAGTGTGTTTGGAGCAGATAAAGTAAAGACTCCTTCTGTCCCCAAATTGGCTGCCTCAGAGATTAAGCAGCAAGAGCAGACACTCGCTGATTCAAAGGCTGCTGCTGTGTCAGAAACCAGAGGCACCTAAGCAGATTCAGGTTGTAAACCTTACACAAATTATATATCCAAAAATATAAGGAGGGTGAAATTATAAAAGCACGTTATCAAAAGACACCTTCTTAAGTACATGGTTCCTGATTAGCGCCATCAGATGCCAATGCAAAATAGCTCGTCACCTTGGCACGGCCTCCCACTTCCACACTATCTCACTCTCTCACTCTGTCCTTCCCCGCCACATCGTCACCAGCAAGAAAAGCTGCAACAGTGTGAACAGACTTAGATAAAGCGAATGTGAGGCATCCAGCAATGTTTAAGATCACCATTACTGCCCCGGCTATCCATAAGGCGATTGCATGTGATTAAAGTCTGGCGCAAGGGAAAAACGTGTGCCTCGGGCACAGCCTGTGGGGAAGCAGGCGGGGGCTGTCCTCTGCTGGGAAGCGAGTGGGAGGATGCGGGGAATAACACATTACCTGCACCCTGCTTCCCTTATTTCCATCTAGGGACCAAGCACCAGATTTTCCACTCAGGGAACACTTGGCCTGAAAGTCAAAGATGTGGTTTAACATTTCACAGTCCTTTTCTGAGGGAGCACGTCCAAAAAGAGCATCTTAAAATCTTTGATACTTCTGTCTTGTAAATTAAGTGGTGGGAGCAACTCCTAGCCTAGATCCTAAATGCAACAGGCATGAGCAGCAACTTCCAGTTGCCAGCACCCTGCCCATACTACAAAAATCACATCTGCTTTGATGCATTCCCTCTGAATGCTTGTTGTCTGAGCTTACTATTTTGATTTCAAAATATATCTGAAGAAGCTGACCTTGGAAACATACCAGGAAACAAAAAATAATAACATAATAACTAAAGCATAGTTTTCTTATTGCTCATCACTGCTTTTCTTGATAATTGCCAGGACCCGGTTTTGTCAAGGACAATTTCATTTGTCAGCGGATGGTGCGGGTGGGTAAGGGCCAGTGTTCCTGGTACACAGCGAACATCCTACACAGCTACAGTCCTTCACCAGGAGCTGTCTGAGCATCTTTTGTTATTCCCATCCAACACCAGCCACACAAGTAGCTGCTGCTTTGCAAATCAGACCCAAGTGCCCAAGCAGACTCGTTGTATTTCCAGAGCTTTGCTCACAAATACTCAGTTAGGCATAACCCACTGCTCAATGACATTGTTCATATATAAGCACTCAATGACATTATTTGCAAAAGCCTACACTGATGATGACCCATTTCTTCCTCCCTGACATCTGGTAGGTTTTGTGCAACTCAGTGGCCAGGACAGAGTGCAGTAACTCTAAAAATCTTCCTCTGCCACGTCCAGGTCCCTTTCAGTGCCTTATGGCCCGCGCTGCTCCTGCCGCAGCGATTATGGAGACAGCAGTTGTGCTGTAATTAGGATCCTCCTGGGCAAGCCAATCTGAGTTAGCAGCAGAGGCCAGCTGCTCCACTGCCAGCCACATCTTTTTGGCACACCCTCCTCTCAGGCACTCATTCTCTCCTCTCTTCCCAAGCACCGGCAATGCTCGGACGGGCTTTGGATGAAGAAATTTGCCTCCTTTCCACCACTGCCAGCCCCATCCAGCACTGCAGCCAGACAAAACTTTCCCCAAGGAAGGCTGAGCCCAGAGTACAGCCCAATACCCCCCTGTTCTGTCCTCCAGGGACCTGCTGCTGTTTCAGCCCTTTCATGCTGTTTTCACTGCCAGAAGCCACATTTTGCACAATAGGGATGTGCACGTTCCTTTCTGAACCAAAATATAAAGGCGGGAGGAAGGAGGGGGTGCATGTTCAGTATAGTTCTACCCTGTCCTTTTCCCCTCCTGATAATGACCCAGACAGTTACAAGTTTGACCACCTCTGAGTCACACATCAAGAATCTCATTATAATTCCATCTTTTAATTTTTTCCAGAGTTAGAGTCCTGCACGATTCCTGCTTCTTTTCATTATGAAAGGAAAAAAAAGCGTTGACTTTTTTGTTTGATTTCTGCTGCTACCAACAACATATAATAACTTGTACTTAAATGTATAAATAAATTTTAAAAGAAAAAATAATAAAAATCCACACATGTGTCTTTTCTCTTGACTTTTTAGTGTCTGTGTTTTTTACCTGTTCATGCTCGAGCAACAGACAGCCTATGGACACATTCATTCTTAATCAGTTTTGCTTTCTATTTTTATTGTTATTTTACTTACTATTTTTATTATTATTACTTCCATGCTGCAATGAACTGCCTTACCTTTTTTCTTTTATTTTTAACATTATTAAGAAAAAAAAAAAAGGTCTATTATCATCCCTCAAGAGCACCTCCTCAAAAGCATATCTTCCAAGAGATGGCAACACCTTTGCCTGCAGCATTTTATAGCACAGTGCTATGACCATAACCACCATAAAAAAAGTCTAAAGCAGAGATGCACTTTTAGTTTTCTTCTTACAGGGACAGTAGCTCATTCTGACATGTCTAATTTAACCAAACCACACCTTGCAGGGAAAATGGATGGTCCCCTTAATCACAGATGAAGGTAAAAACAGCATAGCTACTCGGCGCCTCTCTGGTGACAAAGGTGACCTTAGTTAATTTTCATAATCACAAGTCTAGGGCAGATTGGTAAAGAGCTACCCGGTTTCAAGAAATAGGTTCTGAAAGCAAAGAGAAGTTGTTCTCCAGTACTTCCCATGGGATCAGGTTGTCTTTAGTTATGCTTCCATTGCTAGGTTGAAATTGTTATCATCTTGCTCTTAAACTAATTTCAATTTGCTACGTTTTCAATAAAAAAGAAGGGGCATCTGTGGTGCACTGCTTCAAGAGCACAAAAAAGTTTCAATCTGCTTGTCTTAAAGATTTTGTTTGGTGTTTTTTTTCATTAAATTCTGTCAAAGGAAAACTACACCTACTACAATTCTACATTAGGTCCTAAGAGCATCCAGTCTCCTGTCTGGAGTGGATGGACGGAGCAGACCGGAGAGGGCGAGAATTCCGTGTAGTTTTCCTCCCTCTAGCGATGGAAACCGAGATTGCGGGTCACCCCTGCTCGGAAAGAGGACAAGGAGCTATTAGGAAATACCCCCTCAAAAGTTAGGCACTTTCCAGTACACTGGAGGAGCCCGGTGACCCTTCAGACCATCACCCAGACCCCAGCACACGAGTTCTGTGCCAGCCCAGGGGCTCAGGAGCCCTGCTGTCCATTCCCCACTTGCAAATAAACCCTCTCTGCCAAGAATTAGGGACAGAAATTTCAGCCTTGACCCAAGAGGCATCCAAGTGCATTTCCTTCCACAGACAAGAACAAAATGGGGTGATAAGCGTGAACTGCTCTGGCTCTTCTGTTGCATTTTGCCTGGGTTTAACGATTGTGGGCATCATAAAAGAGCATGTGTCTTCACAGGGCTTCTCAAATATTTACAGAATGTATTTGGTATCCCCTGCTAATAATAGCCCATTAGGTCCCCAGATAGAGTGTGAGAGACTGAGGCACTCTTGTTCTGGTTGCTATTTCACAGCCTTGCTTCACAATGCTGAAAGGCTCCTCAGTTCTTGTAAAAGGGTAAGAGACAGGGAAACAGATTGCAGAGGTTCCCGAAGCTGTTATTTTAGGAAACACTGCTTCATCAGTGTAATTGCATGCTTTCTCCAACCAGAGCTGGGTGAGGTTCACGCTTACTTTGCTTCAACTTACTTGTTGAAATTAAGAATAAAACCCCTCAGAAGTGGACAAGTTTGCCAGACAGATTTCTTGGGCTGACTCCTCTGAAAAGAAAATTACTTGTTTTGACCACAATACATGTCTGATACCAGATGCCAAAACCAGAAAACACCATTTCAAAGCTGCCTGTCCTTGGCCATGAGCCACCCCAACTAAAGCCCACCTGGGCAATGGGCAAAGTCAGAGTCTCACCCTTTGCCCATAGAGTCAATCCTAAACTACCTGGAGCTACTGAGATTGGAGAAAAGGAGTTTATCTTTCATGATCTGGGATGATAAGAGCCAAACAGGCCTTGTGGGAGTGCTTTCCAGGCAGGGACATATAGGAGAACCTGTATTTCCCACATCCTTCCTTTGATCTCTGACTGACACACACACACACACACACACACACACAGGGGCTCCAGGGACCTGAAGTTCCTGCTGCAGTAGGAAAAGGAAGCCAACAGCATCAACCCTCTATGAAACATCTGTGGGGACAAGGAAGAGGGGTTACTTTGTATTGCCCATTCCCACAGCAACCCAAACACAGTTCCTCCCATCCCATTCTACATCCTCTCCTCTCCTCTCAAAAGCCACAGCTCTGGTTTCTCTCTGGAGACCCACAGCATCATATCTGTGGATGCAGAGATAACCCCTGAGCTGAGATGGGGTCCAGGGACAGACCTGTACAGCTGGATGGAGATAATCACTCCTGCCTGTACATCACTGATGCACTCAGGGTGCAGGATCAACAAAATCCAAACTCCTGCCCAAACAGGGCCAGTCAGTCCTTCTTTCACTGCTTGTATCCAACAGCAAACATTAGAGAGGAATCAGGCCTGCCTCAGCTGCAGGTCTTGCTTGGTGCATGCAACAAGGCAGTCGCAGCCTGAAAATAAGATCCTGCTCTTGACTGCATATTCCCTCTCTTTAAGCTTCACTTAAGTCCCACTCAATCTCAGTTTGACTCCAGTGTGCAATTAAATTTTGTCCTAAGTGAGAGCACTCTTGTGAACTGGGCTCACAAACACAGTTTGCCCAAAGTGTGTTTTAGGAGCAGCAAACTGAAGAGAATGGCTGCTGTCGGGCATGGTGCCAAAGGCATCACCACCAAAAACAGTCCCCCAGGCAGCAGGGTGGGAAGCAGGTTGATCCCAAACGAAGCTGGGAAATTTTCTCTTTCCACACATGCACTTTTTGGGTTTTTACACCTTTTTTTTTTTTTTCTTTTTGCCTCCCCCCACTTTCTTCTGCCTTCATGATTGAGGGGGAAGAAAGAAGCAGAAGTCACCAGCTGTATTTTGGTGCCAGAAGCATTAACAGCACTGATCAGTGGTGGCAGGGGTGCTCTGTGGGGCACATCTGGGGCTCCAGGAAACCTGGAGCAGGGCCAGCCCTAAAGGAGGCACATCTCTCTCTGTTTTCAAGAGCACAAAAGCAGCCACACCAAGGGCAGAACCATATTTTGTATGAAAGTCTTGCATAGGATGGCAAGGCAGCCCAAGCAAGGAGATTTGATGCATAAGAACACACATAAATGCCCTTCTCTCCTGGCTTTATGCACAGTCTTCATACCAGGTGTGAACAAGTACCCTAAAGCCAAAATAATGCTTCATTACTCAGAGTGCCCCATACAGAACAGGCACTGCACAGAAACCATTTGCAATGCATTTTTGTTCCCTGCACCATAGTGCTGCTCTGGGCTGAGCCCAGGTTCTTACTGGGACAGAAATGCATTGACTCGAAAGCCTACAAAGAGAAATGCTCGACAGACGTGGGCCTGTACCCTTCCCCAGAGCACAGCAAGTGCACAGGGAAAAGGGAGGAGATTCTTCTAAACAAGTCTAAAACTACCCTTAACAGCCAAAAGACGTGTTAACATTGGCACCAAAAAAAAGAAGCAAGGACGAGTCCGCCAGTTAAGGAAAAAAGACATCTAACCACAGTGGAATTTCTAGGAATAGCTTCATTTCTCGTTTTCCCCAAGAATTCATGTGAAGAGCTGGAAATACAGAGGATGAAGCTAGGCACACACAGATGTCCCAAGGATGTACTGAAGGACGTGCCAGGGCAGCTTCTCCAGGCGCAGTTCCCTGCAGATGGTTGTTGAGTACAACCATATTAGGCCAAGGGTGTTGCTGCATTCCATCTGAAGTCAAGGAGATGGAGCAGGGTTGCACAAGCAGAGGCTGTACAGAGAGAGCCCCCAAGGCTCCCCCTTCCCAGTCACACCCCTTCTTCCCACTTCAACCAGCACTGGTAGTCTCACACGTGACACATAGGGACAAGCTCTGACCATCAGCACTGCAGAGTTTGCATTGACTGGTCTTTCTTGATTCACAAGAAATTATCTGCCTTAAGAACTCTTCCACCACATCCTACAGTGAGAACTACTCACTCCAGGCTGCTGCTGCCTCATCCTCTTGGGCAGGTCCTTTTGCTTAACTATTTTCACCCTGTTAGTCACCATTAGCTTCCTCCAAAATCCCAAAAGCTCCTACCATTAGTCTCCACCTAAGACCTACAATACTGGGAAGAACAGATCCAAAAATGTGTGCAAAAGGTGCACATCTGAATCCAAATTGCACCTGCTTCCAAACTAGCCAAGCTGAGTCTCCAAAGACATCACCACAAAGCAGCCTGTGTCATCACAGACTGGAAGACTTCCAGACTGTGCCTATTTGGCTGCTGGATGCTTTGGTCCCTCCCATCCAAGCCAGTACAGCCTGTTAACAGCATGGGGACACATGCTTTTGGGTGACTCAGTCTTCTCCATTCCCAAATCTAAAAGGAAACCTTGGAACAGCCCAGTACTCCACTTCAGCTCACTTCTTCTGGAGGGAACAAACATGCATGAGTGTGAAAGTGAACACATGAGGAAGATAGGAGTTGCAGAACATACATGAACACACTTGTGGTTTATGTGCATTTGATTCATGATGGTTAAAGCATCACCAACACATCCTAGCAGTGTTTAACAAACCAAGACCCACTCCTGGTTACCAGATACAGTAATTTTCTATAGATACTGTGATTTGTCCTTCAGAAAACTTCACAGCCTTGTCATGAATCTCTATGATTTACAGTACCTGCTGCTAGCTGGAGCTCACAGATGGAGCGCCAGTACTCCAGACTGACAATACGCAGCCAGTAACATTGAGCAGGGATGTGTCACCTCTATAAAGGTTGAAAATAGGACAAAAATATCAGAGAACAGAATAAACTTCTGATAGAGACTATTTTAGTCCTCTAATCTGAATATTCAGGCTTAATTTGGTATTTTACATGGGGCCAGACACCCACAAAATGACACGAGACTGGTTTGCCATTGATGAGTATTCTGGGTTTGTATTTCTTCTGTCAGCACACTTAGTCACTTGTTATTTCATGGTTAACTTACATATATCTTTCCAGGGATGTAGCAAGGAAGGGAACATATTATCTTTAAAAAAGATTAATTTAAATTCCATCAGGAGACCATTCTTTCCCACTTATGCATGCAAGTTTGCTTAACTAGGTTGCCTGCCATTTTCACTAGGTTGCCTGCAATTTTCAAACATAAGAATTTCAATTTATCTACCAAATTAAACAGTTACCTTTCTACCCAGGGAAAAGCTGCACGGAGGGAGGAAAAGGGGGTAAACACATACATGTGGGCACACATGCACACTTTTCTGGCTTTTAGACACAAGGAATAACTTTTTTTGTTATAGCAGCATCAGATCATGTAGAAGAAAAAAAACCCAAAACCTAATTGTGGGATTTACCAGTTAGATTTAGCTGTTCCAGCAAGGGTATAGGGTGCTCAGAAGGGAATATGCAACTGGCTATCAGTGGAAGTCTCTACCACATCAGTATTGTGAGCCAGCGCTTCTCCATTCGTGGCACAGCCTGAAAGGGACTGCATGCCTGTCTGTCA
The DNA here is from genome assembly GCF_048771995.1 of Taeniopygia guttata. Lineage (NCBI taxonomy): Eukaryota > Metazoa > Chordata > Aves > Passeriformes > Estrildidae > Taeniopygia > Taeniopygia guttata. Next base: position 68,529,474 of record NC_133026.1, on the reverse strand, counting down.
TGAGCAGATCACTTAAGAAGTGATGAGAAACATTTCTAAAGGAATGATAAGAAGTGTCAAAACATTTTAAGTGTTAAAAGCAACAAAAGATTTGATTTTGAATTTTATTCCTCTACCCAGCCAGAACTATTGTCATCAAGGGTGCCTGAATCTTATCAAACATTTTTTCTCTTAGCATTGATAACCAGAACTCTGAAGGGTGCAATCCTCACCTAGGGAGGTTTAGGCCATGCAGGAGACACCACAGATGTTCAGCACAGCTCTGTGCTTGAAGGGCCGTGCTCTGTGGAAGGGGAACTGCAGGTCTTAGTGTCCATCACTGCATGCACGTGACAGCGCATGGGCACAGCCATGGCAACCACTCAGCAATTGCAGGTTAAGAGGGAGAATCGAAAAGCATAGCAAATGGTCAGGATAAATAGACCCTTATTTTATCTTTATCAGAACATATCTGATTAGCAAAACTACAATGATAACACAAATACCAGCCTTCACAGCAGCTGGCCTCCAACGTTCTTTCAAATGCTACCTTCATAAAGTCAGAGCTCTTCCCAGCTCAGAAAGTAAACAAGCAATGCTTGCCCTATGACAAACCTGTAGCTGACTTGGGAACACATTGCTCAGCTCTCACTGAGGGAGAAAGTAGTGCTTGTGCACTAGGTTTGGCTCCTGAGGAACTCTAGTCCCACAGGAGTTTGCAGTCACAATCTTATGGGTTGAGGATAAGATTCAGGTCATGAAACGGGTCTCAGCTACAGACAGGTCTTAGAAGAGCTTTGCATCCTCCAAAAAAATGTAAGGGACTGTTTTTTCCTAGGAAGAAGGCAGATTTTAAGTGACCTATTTAAAAAAATATAAGAACCAAAATGAAGTTGTATTACAGTTTTCTGTTCTCCTTACATCTTTTATTTCTCATTTCCTCTCACACACTGGGAACTCCCTTCTAATCAACTTTAAAAAAAAATTTAAAAAAAAAAAAAAAAAAACACAATCAGAACTAAAGAAAAGGGCAGCCTTGGACCTGGTATCACATGCTTCCAAGAGACTAACAGATCAGTCAAACACAGGATTACTCATTTTTATAACTCCCATCAGGAGCCTTCTTGCCCTGACAAGCCTTCATTGTGCTCTCTGCGGGCAGCAGCCAGTGCAGACCTCCAGCATCTGATGAACCCAAAAGGATCAGTGGCTGGAGGGGAAAGGGGACAAGAAGGGTGACCCTCCTAAATAACTTTTGCAAAGTGACTCATCCTTTCACTGACAGTATTAACATCTCTGCTCCTGCCAGCTGGGCAGCTGCTCCAGCCCTTGGAACAGTGAGGGAATGTTTTGTTCCAGAGATGGGAAGAGGGGGGCACAGGGGGAACAACCCTTCTGTGTGCATGTGAGCGTGCATGTGTAATTGCCGTGTGATTTCAGCTATTTTGACCTAATAAGAGTTATTGCATTAGTCACCAGCCCTGGTACAAACAGATGGGTTTGCAAGAATTTAAAACAGAAGGGGAAAGGAAAAAAAGATATGAGAGATGCCACAGTCTCCAGGGCAAAAGGGTGTCCTGATCATGGGAGCTGGGGAGGTCCCACACAGCACAGCCCCACTGAGAGCAGCTGGCCCACAACACCTGGTGGCTTCAAGCCACCTCTCTGCACTAAAGTGCCAGGAGACCCCATCCTTCATCCAAACAACTGGACTCAACACTCCACTTGTGCTGAAAAAGTTTCTCATGAAAAAGAAAAAGCACAGCTGACATTATACAATGGTTTCTTTAAAACCCTCCATATTTTTGTCACACTGTAGGATCAGTTTTCAGGTCTTTATCATAAATTTGCAATGCAAGTCAGTAAGGCTTTCTTGGGACACAGACTGCCTGGTTTTGCTCAGGGAGCATATTTGGTGCCTGGCTAAAGGAAAAGGCATGGCAAGGCAAAAATCAGTCTTCCTACCCTCTGAAGCATCTAGATTAACCAAACATAAGCCTCAGCTCCAAAGGGTTGAGCCCACCAACATTAGAAAAGAAGATTCAATGCATCTGGAGCACTGTTCCCACAGCCAATATTTACTTTTCCAAACTAGAGCAGGAAGGCTTTGCCATCATTCATGGAAACATGGGCAGTTCTCTACTAAAAATACTTTCTAGCCTTCCCCCTTTCCTCCTCCCTACAGCATTTCCTATTTTCTTTCCAAAAGCTTTGCACAGGCCTCTGCAGAAACTACTGCCAAGAGGGACTGGACACACACACACATCTTTCCTGCCTGGCTCCAGCAACATTCCCGCCATCCACAGAAAATGTCTTCTTCACCCAAGAGCTCTGTCCAAGTCCACAGGAAACTCCCATTGGCTTCTACCTTGGATCATCAATTCTAAAAAGTCTCCTCTGAAGCCTCTAACTTCCCCACCATATCCTTCTATATTTACTCTTTGCCTCAGCACCTTTCATTAAACCAGTGCAATCAATGCAACATTCCAGGTACCTGCACCAGAGCATTCACCAAAACACAGTTACAGCCATTCCTGCACAGGGTTGAAGGTTGGACATGACAACAGGGAAGAGAGTTCAGTTCTAAGCACAAGAAGCCCATGGACCAGAACATACTACACCTCTGCCCAAAAAGATGGGAGCTTGGAACACTGACCACAGGCCTAAATATCAACCCTGAGCCCCAGTATGCAGGGAAAGGGAGGGTCTGAACATCAGTGACAGCAAGCCCAGTTGATGAAAGCTTGTAAGAACCTGCCCAAGCACATACATTTTCATTCTGAAATAAAGAGAACAAATTTGGGAGCATAAAGGTTTTAAATTGTTGATTGGAAGATTTGCGTGTAGACAGAGTATTGTTTTCTTCTCCTGGCTCACTGGGTAGCAAAACAGAAAAATTATGTGTAATTAAATGGAAACAGTATCAATTAGCTGTGATTCTCCAAGCTGTGGAATGAGCAAACCAATGAGAAAAGACTGTTCTTGTCCTCTGGCAGCCTCTTCACGTCAAGATTATTCTGAAGATATCTTAAATCCACTTAAGCATGAACTATGCAAACAAATTTTAAAAGAAATCAGTGCAGGTGGAGGGTTATTTACTAGCCAGCGTATTACTCAATCAAACATATCCTGAGGAATTAACTTGATTGCCAGTACTTGAGCTCATTTCATTAACATTACATCTTTGTCCTTCTTGAGTTATGCCCCTGAAGTTTAAAGACTAATCGAGATAGAGACGGGCTTATCTTTTACCACTATAGAAAGTGGCCTTTGAGTCAACACTTTTAGGTACTCATAGAAAAAGGACACACACAAGGAGAGAAAAAGTCAACAAGTTACTGTATCCAGTACACACAAAATCTTGAGCTTCAAAACAGTCAGGCAGACTCCACAAAGACATTGCCCATAAGTCCCATTGCACAATAACAAATTCTGAATGAAGTAGTGTTTTATTATAGACTTATGTTCCCCTCTGAGATATTGTTAAGTCAGAAATGACATCACTTAAATCTATTAAGTAACTATAAGAACAGCTTGCTTTTCATAATTTAAAAATAGTATACAGAGTGCGCAGATCAGCAAAGATTAATATTCCTTGTTTATATTAGTGTTTCACACAAGAGCAGAGTTGGACCTGAATTCAGGTTCTCCTAATAGTTCTCATTCAAGAGAATAATTGCTGACATGTGAAGGAGATAATTTAACACTTTGTGGTGCAAATCCAGCATCTCGACTCAGACTTCTACAAGACAGACATCCACCAAAACACCATCAGCACATTGTTCTTCCATTTTTTTTCATGCATATTTTTAGGCTCGGCACCAAAGGAGCAAAAGTACATAGAGAACACATTTGCCAAAAGAAAAAAAAGTCACCATTTGACTGAGTCCCCATTTGAAGCCATTTCATAATACCATGACATCTCTGAAATAACACTTCTTCCTGTCCCAGGTCTTGAGAGCTTGACATTAACATACCCCAGCTAAAGTTTTTTCTTCTGACCAAGCAAATGGCAGCTTGCATTCTCTAAAACCTCAGGGCTGGACTGCTGTCCCCTACCTGGGGATTTTTGGAGGTATCAGGAGTGCACCTTGGAGCTGAAAGGAATGGAAACTGTGTGTGGCCAAGAGGAACCTCTTCTACACACCAAGGTTAGCCCAATACCATGTGTGCTACCCATTTTCCACCACGGTGTAACCCTATTGGCCTTCCTCCCAGCAGGGAGCATGCCACCTCCATAGCACCTGCCAGCACCCTTTCAAACTATTTGTCAAGTAATTTGTGAATAATTCTTTTAGTGCTGACACATTTTATAAGTTGGCTGCAGATAATTAACAAATAGGGAAAAAAATATAATTGTGAAGTAGAATAAATTCTTGCTAATTATTCTCCCAGGTCTAAGAGAGTTGCTGACCTTCTCGATACATTTCTTTTAGTTAAATGAGTACAAACAGATGCTGACCTTCATCAAAACAGCATTGATAGATTTCCTGAGGAAACACAAATGAGAGTGTAAGGACACGACCAAACATATCCCAGCCAGTCACACATTAGTCATGAAGAGCATTTTCCAAAGTGCTTACTTGGTTCTAATGCTTTGTGTTTTGGAGGGGAGTAAAGGGCACGTCACACCTCTGACAACTCAAGTACAATGGTCTCAGAGTTGAGCAATTGAAAACCCAAGGACATAGAACAAGTGGATATTTCAGATCATTTTATACATTGTTTTGCACTTTTTTTTTTTTTTTGTCAAGACAGCTTATGGACCATTGTTACTCATCATTTGCATCAAGTTTTAAGCTAGGGACAGCAAGAACTGTGAGTTTGAAATGTGACACCACACATCACAATTTAATGAGGCCTCTAGGGCTACGTGCAACACAGCCCCATTCCCTCTGCACGTACAAACACACTCAGACAGTGAATCAGAATAGAGAGCATCTTGTAAAGCACCCCAGGGCTTTATTTTAAGGAAAAAACCCTGCAATTTGTCAAAGACACCACAGCTCCCTGGAAAGAATGAGATAGTCTTTCTGAGTATTTGTGCTCATGGAGACTTAGAGATCCTTGTCAGGAATGGAAAATGGAATCGTTCTGGTTTTTAATCCTGAGCAGAAAGTCATTTTAACAGCAAGGTTTCTACAAAATCATTTTTCTTGACCTGAAAGGGTACACACATACAGCCTCCAACAGATGTGAAAAGCAGTTAAGTCAGTATAGATGCTCCATTCAAGGCCTTCCTGAACAGAGATGCCAGTGCTACATAAAGACAGGTATTCATAGCATCCTCTTAGAGCAATTCCAGCCATCCAGCTTGGACATTATTTACAGCAGCTAAACTAAGAAACACAAGTTTCCTTTGCAGTCCTGGGAGCGAGGAGACTGACCAAGCACAACTGCGACTACCCATGCTATACCAGAGTGGGATGGGCTGAGTGAGGACCACTGCTCCCTGTCAAGAAATTTTTGAGTTACAAATCAGTGTCCTGTGTGCAACAGACCTCACACAAGAAAGCCAGCTGAAACCAGCTAACAGGCTACAATCAGGCACTTTAGGCAGCTTTGAAATAAAATTACCAAAACATAATATATCCTTTTCCCTGGCTGCTGGGGTAAAGAAAGGATCAGAATCAGAATAATAAACTTCTGCTTTTAGTGTTGAAGGATGAACTGACAAAAAATGTTTAGTGCAAATCCAGATCCCAGTTTCCCTCCAAGGCTTCCCAAATATGTATTTCACCTACTGCTCATGCACACTCAAAAGTCTGAAAACACTAACTTTGATTAGCATAGAAGTCATTAATTACAGAAGGGAGACTAAGCTTCATCTTTTAATTTTCACAATCCCATCTCCCTGTAGGCTCTGCAGCTATGATGCACACAAAACATACAGGAGATCTCTGCTTTTCCAAGTACAAGCAAACTGCCAGCAGTACTTGCTGCCACTTATTATGAAAGTTAGCACCAAACTCTGCTACTTACACAGGGAATCATAGAATATTAAGGGTTGGAAGGAGACCTTAAGGATCATCTAGTCCCAATCTTCCTGCCATGGACAGAGACACCTCCCCACTAGGCCAGGCTATGCAAGGCCTTATCCAACCTGGCATTGGACATTGCCAGGGATGGGGCATTCATAACCTTCCTGGGCAACCTGTTCCAGTAACTAACCACCCTCATAGTAAAGAATTTACTTCCCATATCTATCCTTAATTTCTCCTCTGTGTTTGTGAATAATCTGACAGTTGGAAATTAAGGCCTTTAACATAGGATTCATATTTCCCCCATGACACTGCCTTAAGTGTCAACAGTGGTCTGATAGAACACTTTTTCCTACCTACCAGGGTGTTGCACATTGTCCACAAAGACCAGGTTTTAAACTTTTGGAAGGTTTATTGAAGACCCTGCACCACTGCCTGTGTATCAGAAAGCATTGGGAGGGCTGGTGACAATATTAGACCCCACAACTCTGTGATGGCTGAAAATTCAGTTGTTGAGACATCTGGAAAAGGCAATTTGTGTCCTATATTGCAAAGAAAAGCAAACAAAGCCTTAAAGCTTTCGTCATTTGACCCCACACATCATTCTGACTTTGGGCATTATGTAACCAGCCACATCCACAGGAGTTTAGATCCCCTATCCAGAGCTCTGCTGACAATGATATTGCAGAGAAAAATAAGAGCTAAAAAACCAGGACAACAAATTCCCCAAGCTTGGAAAACCCCTTACTAGCAACCAAGAATAAAGTTTGACATCGTTTTGCAGGCTGTGGCCCAACAGGAATCACAGCACTCTACCCCATGAAAAGAAACCCTTCTTTCCTGAATATCCTCAAAGACAGGGATGAATGAAGAGATGCTTGTACCAAGAAGCAGTTGCTTGAACAGTACCAAGAACAGTTCACACAATCCTGTTGTTAAAAAAATACAGCAAACAAAAAATTTTTTTTTTCTTTTTTTTCCTTTTAAAGCTGCAAGTGAAGCTCTCCTCTGCTGAGCTGCTCCTCTATTTGCACTACTCAAATATCTGCAACACCACTCTCTTACCAAGATTAAACTCGGGGAACTGGCAGGGACTAGCCAGCAGCTCTTTCACAGAAAAATAGTTCTGGAAAAGGCACCTGCGTCTTCCAATGGAATGATCAAGTTATCCCTCAGTCTGATTCACTGAAATGTACAAACCTCTTTAGATTCACTTCATAAATAGATTTTCTAACACCGTCATCATTTTGCTGACCTTCACTCAGATTTTATTTGCACCTCAGCACCAATTCTGTTAAGAGTTCAGAGGGACTATGGTCCTTTCAAAACGAACTTGACAGCTTTAGGTAAAAAAAAAATAAAAAAAGAAAAAAAAAGGAAATAACAAAGTAATATCAAGAAGATAGGAAGTTAATTTCTCAGAAGGGATAATATTTATATGACTGTTTGCGAGTTTTGACAAAAAAGTCCATTTCACAGTGTAGGTGCACGTTATCGTCCGTTGTTCTCAGAACTTTAGCAAGCAAATGCCTGATTTAGAGCATCTAGCTGGAACAGAAGGAACTGCATTATGGATTTCTAAGGTAAAGAAGAGCCCAAAACACCTGAGCATCACAAGTGCCCACAGTACACTGTACTTTGAACACCAGCCAGCGAGACTACATTGAGCTGAAGCACAGGAAGGATGACAGTCTTACTTGAACCAAAAGAAAATCCAGCATGACTTGTATCACAGCAAGTAAAACACTAACTCCTAAGTTGAAAATAGGACAGAAAAACATGCAGAAAACAGTGTCTCCTACTGAGAAAAAAAGCTTAGAAATAGTTCTTCAGAAACATGCATCTTCCTTTACTTACCATTTTAGCAAAAGTATGAAGGTGGAAAGCACTCTTACAATATTTCACAAACTTAAGAGAAAAACAGTGAATCCTTTAAAAACAAGAACTTACCTAGGACTTTTCCCAAAGCTGGTCTACTTCCCTCAGGTACCAACAGAAAGCCACCTCACTTTCTGCAGCTCATAGCAATGAAGATCGTCTACAAATACCTGTCTTGCTCTCGGTAGACTTTTGTGATCCTAAAATAGTGTTCAAATGGAAACAGCTGCAGAACTGAGGGAGTGTTGGAACTAACATACCTTCACCCTCTTTTCTCCTTGGTTTCACCTTTGCACTAGAAGATGAAAGTATTTGAAATGCTTGGTCTTTTGAGAGGATTCACTTTCCTTTTACTTTAAAATTATACTTCTCTTTTCTACTTTTAATGTTCTGTTTGCATGTTCATTACTGTTTGCAGAACCATCTTAAGAGGCCTTGGAAGACAAGGCTAAATCCCATTTTTGCCTCCATGTAAATGATGTTATCTATGGGGAAACCAAATTCAACTTTTCCAGTAACAGCAGAGAGAACATACAAAGAAGGGATTTGGAGAAAGCTGGGTCTGACCAAACCTTAGTAATTAGCGAGGTTTGGGACTGGAGATAAGAAATAAGTCTGTGGTGGGAGATGCAAGGTGGGAAGCTGAAAGTAACTGAAGCTTTGGTGGCTGGAAAGAAACCCAGGGGCTAAAAGGGTCAGGCTGACCCTGGCCTTTCTGGAAAGTTCTTTTTCCATCCCGACAGCTTTCCATTTCTCTAGTCTCTGTGACTACTTTTCTTGCTTCCGTTCCTTTTCTTCCCATTCCCCTCCTTGAGAAAAAATGGAAGCTCAAGGGGTATTTTGAAGTACTGGATATCAGCACTTGTACATCTTCCTGCTGTCAACTCCTTCACATGTTTCCACCTCCTCATGGCAATGGTCAAATACAAGGCAGGGATGAGGTTATCATCTGACTGCGGTAAGGCAGGCAGGTCCTTCTTGTAGACCACAAAGATAACACACACAGCCTGGGGACTGCACCCATGATGGAGAAAGCCATGCTGAGCCAGAGAGAAAGAAGGGCAGATACGGCCAAATATGTCAGGACTGCTGAGGAATCAGCCATGCCTCAGCGATGTTGGATTCTGCTCTCTATTAATAGGCCACCAGCTTCCTGCTCCTCCAAAAGTCAGAGATGCTTTGAAGTAAAATCAGCTTTTCCGGGGACTGATCAAAATAGAAACCCAAGCTGCCTAAATCTGCAATGGAAATTTCAATCAACATTAAGTTTTTAAATAAAATTTGGACTCTTTTCTGGTTCAAAATGAATTGAATAAAGAAATCAGATACACAAATAAGGCTTTTGGTCAGCTTTTGCTTTACATTCGCTCTAATAAAACTTCCTGTAAAATGAGCATTAACTCTAGGAGATCCCAAGTCCTGACTTGTGTTGAGACACCCCAAAGATGCCAGCAGTCAGCCCAAAGAAAACAATAACAAGAAATTTTGTACAGGTGGAGACCTCATCCTCCAGTCCTGACAACTCCCAGTCGATGAAAGTCAGCCTCCCAAAGAGTTAATGTTCAGTGGGCCAATAAAGTGTGATTGATTCATCGATAACACTCTGCTGCCTTGGGGAGAGGGAAGAAGTCATCTCCAGAGACAAGTGAGGCAATTGTTTGCTGTCCCTGGTGCCCGCAGAGTGCCCCGCGGTAACCCCTGTGCTCTGGAATACTCACGTTGGTTATTTCGAAGCGGGGTGCAGAGCTGTGCTTTCCCATGGCTGCCACTAATGACTTGCAGCTGTTGCTAATCCGTGCCTCTGATTTCCTTTGATTGCTGTGTGTATGGATGCCTGTGGTAAACAGGCATCTGCCAGGTGCCAGCACAATCAGGGGGGAAAATATAAAAAGTTCCCTGTTTCAAATTCAATGTGACATTGTGCTTGTCGAGAGGCAGCCGTTTAACTATTTAAGGGGAACAGTTTCCTGGGCTCTTCACTGGCCTTGTGGCTATGTAGGAGATGCTCATGCATTTTGGTGACAGCAATCTCCCAGCCCCAGCTGCAGGAAATAGCTATGGGAAGCTGGTGTCTGCAGGAACTGTCCCAGCCATGTAACATAGCCCAGGACATGTGAGTTTGGCTCTGCTATCCCAGAAAGCAGGGGCTCTCTGGCTCCACTCATTCCTCTCTCCTCAGGCACAGCATCCCAGAACTTAGAAGGACATTTGTTCCCATGTGAACACTCAGGCTGACCTCAGCTTGCTGCCCCTTTCTCCTCGACATTCTCTGCTCTTGCTTCAGATTACATGGACAGGCAGTGGAACACTTCAGCTCACAGTTCCAGGCTCAAAAGAGTGGAGCAGAGGCTTCCTACAGCCCATTAGGAAAATATATATCTTGATGAAAGCCAAGGCTAATATTAAATTTTCTGGAAGGAAGCACAGCAGTCTCACAATAAGAAATGTCCCTGAAAGTGTTTCCACAGCAGGGTGCTGTAGCCTGTTTCTCGCACTAATGTTTTGCCTCAGCCTCACAGCCCCTCCAAGCAATTTCTCTGGGCATTTCTGATTCCCCTCCTGTCACAGCAGCCAGCTGAAGATGCCACACAGCTGCTCCGTGCCTCCATCTATCATCCTTCCTCCTGGTAGCAGGTAATTATTCCCAGCTGTTCATTACCCAGGACCATCACACCTGACCCATATTGTTTGCCTTTCATTTGCACCTCAGCTACAGAAAAGAAATACATAAAGGAAAGCCTCAGAGAGGAACTGATTATATGCTTTTGGGGTTCATTTCCTTGGGTTGCTGCTCACTTGTGCACCAGGTCACATTTAAGAGGCAACAATAAGTCAAAGGCCCAAGTCTCCTGGAGCATTCATAGGTGTCCTCAGCATTGGCTCATTCTGGTTTCCCTGCCTGCTCATCCTGCTTCCCTGCATGCTGTGAGCAGTCCTCAGGCTCAGGAGAGTGGGAGGCTCTGTGGAGCATAGCAAAGGATGCAATCCCTGTCTTCATAAGGGACAAGTAATGGATATTGAAATTTACTGCAGTTTCTTTAAGTCTTGTTCTACTCCCTATTAGAGAGGAGGGGGGGCTCAGTTTAGGAGATGCCATTGATGTTGCACCTGAAAAGCCAGGGGGGTACACAACTGCAAAAGTTATGTTCTCTGAGAGTCATGGCTGTGTGCTGGCATTTCAGACCTCCTTCCCACGCAAAAAAAAAAAGAAGGCTGAAAATGAACCATGTATCCAAATGTGCACACACAATTTCTACAGCCAGAGCAGAGCTGCTCACCTTGGCTACCAACAGCTAAGATAACAGCTAAGCGTTATTTGACTCACATCACTATCATAACTGATACTATCCTTTCAGTTTTGTGCAAAGTGCTAATTCTAGTTCCCTACAGACAGATGATTTAAATGCAAAGCTCCTAAAACAAGGCAAGGAAGGTGCCTTAGAAATCTAAGGTCTCTCTGTTAAAAATGATAGGGCTGAGCTTAGTTTCAGACAGCCAGGATGACAGAGGGAGTTGGTGAGAAGCTGATCCAGATGGAGAAGGAGAAAAGCCCTTCATCAGTTTGCCACAGTGCACAGCCCATAGGAGAGGTGGAGAACGGGATTTCTGAGCTAGGGGGCAAGTGATGGGAAAGGGGGGATTTGAATAAAGAGGCAGCCTTCTAGTTGTTTGACTGCTAATGAGTTTAGGGTAACGCAACCTTGTACTTGGGAAGTATCATCTGACTTCAGAGACAACTGAGTTCTCTATCAGCCTTTTCTTATCCGTGGAATAACTTTAACTTTCGCTTTGGTCATGATGTCATATTTAGCTGATGTAGAAAAAAGCACACCAGTTTTGGTCACTGAACAAGAGAGATCAAAAAAGTCCTCTAGTAAATACAATGTACATCCAAAAAATTTTCTTTATCTTAAAGATTGGGTGATTTTGGGCTTGGAGCTACCCTGGCCCTCAAGACTTCTGCCAAGGAAGACTGCTGTGCCCCTTTTAATCAACACTGACACTCCAGACTTCCTCTGGGCTGTAAAGCAAGGCTCTCCACACTCCCAGTTCATGGGGGGGAAAAAGATGGACATTGGCAAAGAGCAGCAGGGTGAAATACCCAATTAGCCTGTCAACTCCCTTCAGAAAGTCACATATCCTTGTTCAGATGTGGCTGGGGACTCAAAGGGATAGGAAGGTTTTACATTTCACCACTGACACTCCCAGAGGTTTTGCCAAGTACTTACCAAGTTATTTAGAAGGAAAACAAGAACTCGTCTGGGCTTCTCCTTTGTTTCAGTCCTGCTCTGGGATCAGGCACCTGAGCTGGCAGCTGCATCTCTTTCTAATGACACAAGAGAGAAGGGGACATTCATGCTGTCATCCCTGCTGGCATATCCTGTTTCTGTAAGTTCACATCTTGTAACTAGTCTAAGCTAGTCAGCACTGTGTTTTTCAAGAAAAAGAAAAACATCTGAACTTTGGCATCAAACCCCTCTGGAAACTGGCCATTGCCTAGGACGTAACCAAGCCCTTCAGCTCAGCTTTCATTACAGCAAGATTTCCCAGGAGAAATTGCACAGAGGTCTAACATCAAAGAGTTTTCTTAGGAATTACAGTATCACAGACCTGGTTTCTACAGCACTAAAACACACACACACACGCACACACCACCAAGCCCACTCAAAAGCCATTCACAGACCCTCATGACCTCTGCTGGGAGCACACATCTGTTATCAGCCTCCCCCCAGGCAAGGTAGGAGGGTGCCTGAGGAGCAGCTGGATGCCAGTGGCAGTGAGTAGGCTCTCCCAGGTATCCCTTTCAATGTGGCAGCAGGCAGAACAAAGAACAGAGGGGGCCCAGGGTCCCAGCCCAAGCATGGTGCCAATGATGCAAAGAGAGATACCCTGCCCCAAGGAAGGCCTGTAGGGTCACTCCCCACGAGGGAAAGTTGAGGATCAGACCAGACACAGAGTCCAACCCTGCTTCCCTACATGGATTTGCAAGGTTACACACTCTGTCCCCTGAGCATTATTTAATCTCCAAGGTACACTGGCCAGCACCAGCTCCCAATGATGGCAACAGCCCTTTTACAGCTCCAGCCTCCACAAAATAATAGAGTGGGCAAGTGCCTCACAATGGACGGATGCACTGCTCAGTTTGCCGCTCTAATCTCTTCCCACCATACCTAGGAATGGTTATGAAGATAAAAGAGAGGCTGGAAACTGTTATTGTATCAAAGCAGATCTGCAGTATCCAGATTTTGTGTGGTTCTGTCGTATTCTTCTCTGCAGCTCTCTATTTTTAAAATCTGAGCGACAAAAAATAAATTACTCTCGACCTGAGTGTGAAAAAGAATTTTCTTTTATACTGGAATCTTAACTTTATCTGATAATGAGACCCAAGTAATTTCCTTGAGTTTCAGCTGCAGCAAGTAATGAAACAGTGAAATCTTTCTTCGCTGATTAACAGTATTAGGCTTCCAGGGAACTGAAGCAATTCTCCAGTCCCAGGGAACATGAGAAATTTGCAGGTAATCCTAACCTCATCCATGTCCCCTCTGACTCCCCAGCTTCTGTCTCACTCAATATGTTAGATTGGCAGAAATGCAGCAGAACATAACTTCCCAAATCATTAAACTGATTTAAGCCTCTTGGGGAGAAAAAGTTTATGGGATTTGTGTTGTTGTTTTCCAGGGTTTCAAATCCTTAAGGGACACATTTCAAGATTTTTTCATAACTAGGAAAGGAGGCCTGCTTGCTCTCCCTTGGTATTTCTAGCTGTGTCATCTCAGCTAAAGTACACAGAAAGGAGAGACTTACCATTAACTTTAGTGGGCTCTCAAGACAGCAGTGGGCTTGTCAGACACCAAACATTGTTTTAATCCAGAAAGAAGTATATCCCCCTATAAACTTATATCTGCATTCAGGCTGTGCTGTGAATCCACATCTTAAACATATAAATTACAATTTGATTATTATATAATTATAAACTATCCACATTTTAATTATATAAATTCCACGTCTTCTCTTACAGGTTTTCTGATATGTCAGCACTTACACGAAGCCTCAGCACTTGTACTTCACAGTGATCGATCAGCAGCCAATCAGCCAATCTCCAGTTTTCTTTTTGCAGCCAGGAGACCATAGGCAGTCACAGGCAAAAGCAGCCATGTTTTGGGAGGAAGTGTGTTGTAACAGAGACCAATTATGACAATAACCCATAGCTGTGTTACAGAAAGAATAATCTAGAGTCTTTTTAGAGAAGCTGTTTGGAAAATCGCTTGTCATTTTGGTGCCAAATGGGATATAAGCATCTGGTTTCCAAAGACACCTCTGCAAGTTTCACAGACTAGCCATTAAAAAAAAAAAAAAACAAAAAAGGAACCTTCCCAAAATTTATCAACCACTAGGCTGCAACTAGTTCTTTTTCAGAGTTGAGAAAAATATGTGGGATGATGAAGCTGTAGAAAAAACTTCCAGAAGGTTTTTCTTTATTTCCACATGCTGTATCCTCCGTGCTGATGCTTGCAGACCTGCTGCTCCTGGTGCCTGCACAGTATATGGTAACTGAGTGTGACATTAATGCTCAACTCTGTGGCAACCACATGCCTGCCTACAACTGAAGTCAGTTGCACACACTCGTGTATAATCCTACTATCTGGGTATTAATTGAATAAGCTTTCAGAAATAGTTTAAGCAAATTAGTTCCTGATACATTGCACATCTTGAGCTTTCCATTTGTGGCCTTTCATTCATAAGCGATCATCCACAGAGTGAAAAGAAGCACACTTCACTCTAATTAAGGAGGAGCTAATTATCCTCCATCAATTAGATCCTACAACACTTATCTGTAAACAGTTGCTGGAAAGGTACATAGCAGATTAGTGACTGAAGACCTAATTAATAAGGAATAATGAGCTCCTTCCTGCAGGAGACAGAGGAAATGTGCTCTCACTCCTAGAAAATGCCTAGTGATAAGAGCCATAAAACAGACCATAAATGTGGCAGGAGTAATTTTGTACATAAGAGTTTTCTCATTTTTACATCCGATGTGCAGCCATGCCACACCACTCTGCCTGCCACCAAACAGGGTTGTGCAAATAAAGTGAAGAAAATGTTGGATTTCCCAGCTCTTATGCCTCTTATGCCTCATCTGCTAGTTGTACTTCTTTTCATTAAATTAAATATGTGTATTTTCCTCTTTCCTATTTATAGAAAGGCAGCACTTTAGATTTTTTTTCCCTAACTGGCTTCACATGTGATTTTTTCCGCTTACACCCCAGCAGTTTTATGCTGCTCTGTTGCAGTCACTGTCAGTTACAAGTCCCCATTTCTACCTATCACATAAGTCCCTTTGATTTCCAGGTCTTGGCTCCTGGTGCAGTTGGATGCTGCTCTTCTGCTCAGTTTCCTCTTTCTTTCACATCAGGATAGCTTATCATTCTTCTTTGGTTAACAGCAGTTTCAGTATCTGACAGTTCATTTCTCTTCAGTATTATCTTCCCAGAAGACACACATTTACCTGTTTCCCAGGCTTGTTGACATCAGCTTTTTGAAGTTCACTACTCTTCTTCTTCTCCTTTCACGCCTTCCTTTCCCCAGAACAGTGATTCTGTTGTTTCATGGTTGATTTCACTCAAATTTCTTTTTAACTCTGGCTTATCTCCATCCATTCATCCCTTGCAGAGTCAAATTTTAAAATAGACACTCTCTGATATTTTCAATATTATAAAATCTGGACTTGTATCAACAGGGAAGTTATAAGTGATGCTCTGTGTTTTATGCATCAAGGTGTTTCACCAAGATGTTTCTCTTACACTCCATCCAGTGGAAGAAACTCATCAGGTTACAGTAAAACCAAATAAACCTGGATTCCTTTAAAAGTGCTTAACTCTATCAGTATTCAGTTTTAAAGTATCAGGTAATAAATATTCTGCAGATAAATAAATTATATCAGTCAATGAAAAGTTCTATGAGTGTCCTACAAAAATTGTTCTAATCCACATCAAACAAATATCTAACTTTGAAGCCTTTGAAAAGATAGCGAAGTACTGACTGAGGTTACTTAGTAATAAAATTAAGAGGGGAATAAATTCAAAAAATTAAAAAGGAAACCACTCAAAAGATCTCAAAAACATAGAAAATGCCCTCTTAGTAGCTGCCCTCTGCTGTTAAAGAATGTCCACTAGTGATTTTAACAGTGCAGATGAACAAGTATTTCTAAGATGGACCTGGTCCCAGGCTGTTCCAGACCAAGAAGATTTTGTAAGGGATGGGGTGACGGAAAGCCTGGGTATGATCTGGCTGGGAGGGAAGCAGCAGCAACTTCAGCCTGTTCCTGTAGCATATACAGGCTTTGCAAACTTTAGCATTTTCCTATAGTGTGTGTTAGCCTGCACACCCAGGAACAGGAAGAACAGAGCAATGGACAGTGATTTAATGCACACAACATCCAGATATAGTGAAGCTTCAGAGTTTTGAGGAATGAACACATGACAGAGCACTGATAGTTTTCTGGAAAACAGAAACTGGTCAGAAAGACCAATATTAGAAAGCTGCAGAGGAAATGGAAAGAAAATTTGCTGCTCCTATACATAGCAACTTGTTTATTCTGCTCATGATGATGAGTAAAGCCTCAGCTGGAGCAGGGTCTCCAGTTTTTGGCATCACACTTTGAGAAAGATAAGGACTAATAGTAAAATATTTAGAAAGCTACAGAAACAATCAGGTGTCAATGGGATTACTTCATGAGAAAAATCAGTTTGAACAATGCCAATTTATTCAGAGAAGAGAGAACTGAGAGAAGTGGGATGGGTTTAAGACTTAAGTGTTTTATCCAAGGAAATCTGTTTCACATAATGAAGAGAAGAAACAGATGCCCTGCACTGCCACATTAGGGAAGGGAAAAATCAGGTAAAACAACAGGAATGGGATTAGTCTTACTAAACACAGGTGTCTCTGCTGTGGGCATCTTGAGCTGAAGAAATCAACAACAGTGAAGGCGGTGGTGAGACTCTTTTTGTCCTCAATAGATGACTACAGTCAAATTCAGCTACGCTGAACAGAGAGACGAAATGTCCATCGAGCATCACGGCAGCCAAGAGCGCTGGGTCAGAATACATAGAACAAGGGAAGTCCAGTTTCATGGAGGAGGTTTCATTCCAGTCAGAGACCAGAACTGTGACAAAGTCCACTGAAGCAGATACAGAGCAGCTGGAACTTCTCAGGACTCTCATTCAGCTGGGCATCAAAATACTTTTAAATATTATATGCTTTATTATATTCAAAATACTTTTAAACCGAAAAAGTGCCCCTGTGTGCCAAGATGTACTTGAAGGCAGCATTTAACAGGCATCTTACTAATAAAGTCATATAAGTAACCTTAATTCACTGTGAATATTTATATATTTAATAATAATACACACAAAACTTAGCTGTAATATGAAAAAATAAAGTTTCAATGGGAATATGTTTGAGAGGGCTATTACTAACTCTGCAAAACAGGGACTCTTAGAAAACAGACATTTTATCAACCACCTGCCTGCTTGGATAGATCCTTCAGACATCAAATCATATTCTAAGAAAGTCATTCTGAGTAGGGCACAGATAAACCTAAATAAACCAATACAACAAGCCCCTGATGAATTTGGGGCAAATCCCTGTTGCAGATCAAATCCCCAACATTCAGGGCTACCTCTGTGTTTTCCAAGTCCCACAAGGCACAGCTGAATGACGCCAAGGCTGAAAGAAGAATTTTTGCTCTGAACCAAGATGTGGAACTTGTACTCACCCAGCTGTTGTACCAAGCCGCCACCACAGAGCCCCTCTGCCCCTAGAGCTGCTAAAGAGCCAGGACCGTGGTGATTAGCACTCTGGCCACTTACAGCAGTGTCCCAGATGTTTCTGCAAGAGTACATGGCTTGAAGGAGGTTCAAGAAATGTGTGATCTCTGACTCTATGGGTTACCTAAACAAACGCTAAATTCCAAAACATTTTTAATCCAGACAAGGTTAAAATCTAGGCCTGTCAAAAAATGTCCCTGTGCAAGGCCAGCTTCTTTTTCAATTGCCCAGCTCAGACACTGTCTGACAGAGTCCAGAAGTGCAGCTCCCTTAGGATAAACAGGGATGACCTGAGATAACACTGATGAGATGAGTAGGACTGATTAGGATTGCCATGTCAAGAATTTGTCCATCCTTACCTACCTTACCACAAGAACTATTGGACAAACCTGATGGCAAACCACCATTGCCTTCCACCTCAAGGGCACTGGAAGCAAAGGCCAAAATCATGCTCATGTGTATGAAAGCAAGCATGCCTTCAGATGCAGAAAACTTCAGTGAAGAGGTTTTCATTAAACACTATTGTCCATATAGAAGCCATGATCTTTTTAAAACATCTACAAGACAGCATAACCCAGTGAAGAAATGAAAGATAGTCTCTTTACCACCAAATCAAACAGAAAAGGGAATCTATGTGGATGCAATGATACTCTAGCTGCTCTTCTCACCCCAGGAATGCTCCAGCTGGGAATGAATAGATTGCAGTGTTAAAAACCAAGGTGATCACATCTGTTTTATTTCTGCATGTATCCACCACTAGAAGCCCTTGCATATCCACTCCTCTGAGGAAGGCTGCCCTCAGTTAAACCCCTGTGGCTGAGCACAAGAAAAAATTACATACTTTTAAATCAAACACTCTGCTTGAGGAATTCCAGCCCAAATGACTGATAAGAGATGATGGCTTGATGGCTGAAACTTTAAGCCTGTGATTTTTCCTGCCTTAGCATCCAACACACAGCCCAGGGGCTTTAGGTTTGATACATAAACTTCAGCAATTTCACTTAGGCTTCTTGTCCAACTTCTATCTTCTGGCATCCTTTCAAGACAAAGCCAGACCAATTTTTTTTTTTTTTTTAATCCATCTATTTAATTCAAACAGTATCAGAGGATTATAGTTTACCCATGTGCTTTTCATGTGTTTATCCAAACTGAAAAAGACACACACAGTTTTCTGCCTGCCATGCAAGTAAAGCAAAGCACTTTCTCAGATGTTTTTCATTAGTTTTACAAGGAGTTCTGAGGTCCCAATTTTGGTCCTCTGATGCAGCTGGCTATGACATTGATCTGAATGTTTGCCATGTGCATGGCTCCTAGCATGAGGAAAGGCTGTGAATAGGACCTTGTTTATAATATAATAATTCTCTTTTTCCCCTGCCTCTAATGTTACTTCACTAGAGTCATCTTCTTATTTGGTTCATTGAAGCCAGCTGGTTGTTTCTGCATCCTCATCTATACTGGGGGAAAGAGAGGATAGAGGGCAAAAACTTGAGTGTGACCCCTGATAGATCCTGCTTCCCTATCCTTATTCTAGCAGAAGGCAAAAAGTAACATAGAACAGCTCTGGAAATATAAGGCACCTGAATCCTTTGCAAGGAAGACATTGCAAACATTAGAATTTTACATCAAAAACCTAAGAGTCTTATGAACTATCATCTAATAAGTTTGGTGTATATACTGCTGCTCTTGCTATGCCCTGAGCCAAATTACTCATGGCTTTGTTACACCATGACTTTGGGAAAGACATTGCATCTTGATTTGGCAACTTAAAATGATGGAGATTGCACCATACAGCCCAGGAACACTGTTCCAAGAGTAATACCCCTAGTTACAAATTGGGTCTGGTTTCTAGTCTGGACATGCACTGTGTAGGTTGGATAATGCTCTGTGAGAGTCTTTTCCACTCATAGCTTGCCATTATTAAACCTGTTGGGTACTACATGCCCAAGGTTTGGTATTTGTGGGCTAAATTCCTCCAGATGGACTCAGTGGGACAAGACAAAGTGCAAAATCCTTCCTGAGCAGTGACTCTTGGTCATCAAGTGTGACCAATGACATCTCCACCGCTGCAGAGGACGCATCTATCCTGCAGCACCCACAGTTCTACCCTGCCCCAAAATTAATGCCCAGATGTGGTGTGGCCAGATGTTTCATGAACCTGGTCTCCTGAAAAAGCAGCAAAGAAGGGATGCAGTGGCCATCAGGAGCTGGCTGTGCCCAGCAGCAGCTCTGCTGCCCCCACGCTGCAGCCTCCTCAGCCACAACCCCAAAAGTTTACAGGTACATCTATCCTGCTTCTTACTGGGGACAAACTGGGGCAAAACAGGGACTTACCAAACCCAGATTTACCGTATTAGTTATGCAGTGCCATGGTACATGCCCAGGAAGGGAAAGTTTGGTCTACATGTGGCAGGTGAGGAAATGGCATGTGTCTCACCTTGTGAAAGTCACTGCTCTGCTTTTGTGCACTTTTCACCACCTTAGTCTCATTTGCACTCCTCCAGGAGTTTTTTGACTTTACCTCGGTCAAATTTTTTTACCTCTCCAGTGATCAAAAAGTATAGCAAAGCTATCACAGCAAAGATATGTTCACCTTCAGAGCAGGGAAGTACTCCACCACCATCCCCTCATGTGGCTGTCTGACCCACCAGCAGCTCCAATTCACCTCTCACATCCCCACCTGAGTGCACTGTCAGCTCCTCTGGGGTCACACACACATCACCTTCCTGTGTCCAAACAAACCTCCCAACTCCAATGAAGGGGACTGTTATCCCTAATTCCCTTGTAACAGTCTTTAAAACATTATAGATGGATAAACAGTCACCACATTTTTAAGGCAATTACATATTTGTTCCCTTTTTAACAAGAGATCATTAACCTTGTTTCAAAAATACACAAGTTGGAAAGCAAGAGTTTGAGTGTTATATTCCTGTTTGGCTGCTTGCACTGCCCTTGGTGCCAGCAGTTTGCATCTTATCAAGGATTTAAGCTCTTCTGGGATGATGGTAAGGTTTTTTCTGATGGCTGAAAGCAAGGGTCACTCCAAGTAATTACTACAGCTGCCCCCAAAGACACCAGCAGCACCAATGATTTATCACCACGACTCCCTGAGATGCCAGGGAACAAAAAGAACTAAAGGAATGTTAATGAAACACCTGCAGTATTTCTGTGCATCCTGCCTTCAGCTGCAGAAGACCTCTTAGTGGGTCTCTCTGCAAAGCTTCACGCTTGGAGGAAGGCACAGAAAAAGGGGATATAAGGAAAACTCATTGTGTAATATGCTGTTTCCATAACAGATCTTGCAAGATGCTGTTTGGAGGCAGAGGGAAGAAGCCTCCTAGGTGATAACAGGATGATTCTTGTCAAGGATATTTGGAGACACAGGAGCAAGGTTTGAATGCCCATAACATATTATGCTCGGATGAATAGGCCACAGCAGCAGCACACACAAAGGAGCTCCAGGAAGCTTTCTAAAAATGTTTCCAAGGTAAAAAATTCTTATCATCATGTTTTTATTTTGAAGCAGTAGAAGGACTGACAAGTTTTATAGTGAAATCTCGGTCTAATCAGAATTTATAGGAATGTCTTTAATTTCTGTAGCAAATGCACGGCTTTTCACCTGTAAGATCAAGAAAGTCCAGTTAGAAGTTAAGATTAATTGCAATCCTATTAATTTTCTAGAGCTGGAAGGGTCAAGATTTGTGTGATCCCTATAAACCATTAAACAATCCAATAATGTCCTATTTTGCTGCTTTTCTTACACTTCTCCATGGGAAAACTCCATTATAGATCATGGTCCATTGTTATTTGGGGAGCTTGAAGCATTTGAAACTACAACAATAAATAAAAATAAATAGATGTTTCCCTTTTGTATTGAGTTCCCTCCAGATTAATCAGTAAAGTTTATCTCAGGGTCTCCTTGCCCTGTCAGGGGCATCACCAGGACACTGTTACAAACAGCGAGCACAGCCAAGCAAAGCCAACCTGCTCAAATGTGGAGCCACAATGCTATGGAGGAAAAATCCCAGCTTTAATTTTGCCTCAAACCTGGGAAGAAACCTTATTCCCTTATTCAATAACAAATATGTTTAATGACTAATAACCCACCAAATCCTGTCTTGGCGTGCCGGAGCTTCCCACGGTTGTTTTGCAGGAGATACAGGATGCAGGCAGCAGGGTGTTTCAGGATTGTTTCCCCGCGACTCCGCTCGCAGCCCTGCACTAGAATCAAGCATTTTTTGAAAATTTTCGGTACCCATGAACGTCACTAGATGGCAGCAAGAAACTGCACTTGGCAACCCGATGGGCACCTGCTCACCTGAGTGCCCCCAGCCTCCCCTCGCCTGCGGGCAGGGGCAGCTCCTGGGGGCTGGGAACTCACTTTGCTCGGGAGTATCAATCCCTTAATCCCTTTTACCCGGGACAGCTTGCTGCCCATCGCAGTCTAACTTTACTAACCCAACAGCACCCTTAACACACAATAGCATCATATTGATAGAGCCTAAAACCTCACAAGTCTCACAATGCGGGCAAGTGTTACCTTTCCAAGGAGCTGGAGGTATGTTCCCATTTCCAAATTCTCTTCATGCCCTTTTTATCACACCTGCCTCATATCACTTCTTGTTTTCCCAACAGTGAATGTTGTACAACCAGGTGGCAGAGAAGGCTCTGCTGGAAAGACCCTCATCCAGCTGCATCTCCAGTCCTTCCCAAATCAGGACCTCCAGCAGGAAATGCCTCCTCAAGAGCATCTTTCCTCCACTGGCCCCTGGTTTCTCTAGTAGATGCTTTCTCAAGCTGTGCTTACAACAGCAGGGGTCACACACACTTGATGTCAGCAGAGTGCTCTGTGCTGTGCTTTCTGAAAACCTTCCTCAGTTACCAGATCTTCCATATCCCCCCCACTATCTCTGTCTCTTCCCCTCTGATGGAGCAGTTTTCTCCTGATGCTAATTTGGAGCAGCTTTTCAGAGTGTTCTCACACACACTCTCTTCTTCTTCAGCTCCGAGGCCTCAGTTTCTTTCACCAACCCCTCTTTTGCTTTATTTTCTATTAGAGCCACCTTTTTATATAACTGTACTTACTGATCTGCATGACAGAGCTGTCTCTGCCTGCCCCAGCTCACCCCTCTGTCCTGACATACCTACAGAGATGCCCTCCTCACCTGCCTGATGGGATGGAAGGCCAGAGAAGAGAAAATAAATGGAATAACCCATTGGATTTGCTTCATTCTCTTTTCAATATTCACTCAGAGGCCATGGACTTCATGAAGTCACTCACCTGACCATGCATTGTGCATTTCCGTGACTGCTCCTCTCAGGGGACAGAGGAGTCATTAATATATCCTGCTTTTGTCAACACATTGGTGTCTCCTCTCCAGGGGTAGAAAGAGCAACGTGGAATAGGATCTTTAAAATGTATGACAATCGGCTCAAACTCTTCTGTGGCACAAGACCTAGGAGCAAGGAGACTACTCACAGCTTTGCTTTCCACAGCTTTATTTCCCACACAGAGGTACCCAACTGTGAAGCTTCTCAAACTGGGCACCCCTCATAAGCCTCTGAAAGCAATGACAACCAGTGGCCACCTGAAGAGACTATTTTAAGGGCCTTCCAGTGCTGCTCAAGGGAAGCTGAGGGGTTGTACTGGAGTACATCATTTGTCACACTCCATTCTTAAGCTCGTTGTTTAGGTGAAGAAGACAGGATGGGTTTGAGGTGACTCCTTCATCTACAGCAGCACAGTGCTTATGCTCATGCCACACAGTATAAAACACATCCTCCCCTGTATTTACTTCTTCGTGGTGGTTGTGGGGCAAACCTGCCAGCACCAACCTTGGACCTCTCCTGAATCAGCCACAGAAACTAAAGAGAAACACACAAATTCCCCAGTCTTGTATCCATAATAACCATCTTGCAACCGCTTACTGGCAGAAGGGGAGACCATGAGCATCTCTTACCAGAGGAAGGATGAGATCTGCCAGACAGCCAAAATTCCAGGTTACAATTCCCCTTTGACATCAGATGCATTTAGTATCATGTGCACATAGTCCCCCTTTTCCCCCTTTTCTTTCCTCTCCCCAACACCCAGCCCCTGACACTTACAACAGAGCAGCCCACAAGTCAAGGAAGTCCATATCTCATCTCTGCTCTGCCATGGGTTCCTGGTGCAGGAGCCAGACCTGCCTTAGCTACCTCCTGCAGCCAGGACACACCTGGGCGGGGCTGGGGTGTGGGTTGAGAGGTGCAGCATCCCCCAGCTATAGTCTCAGTCCCATGGCAGGGGGTGAGCGTGTGAGAGCTGCCAGTGCTGACAGCAACCTGAAAGAGTCAGAGGTCATTTTGGCAGACCTGTGCTGTGTACCTTAAAGCTACACAAACTTGGCCAACTAAAGCGACTTCCTTCTCCCTTCTTTGCTAACACTGCCCAGGTTCCTTCTTTCACTGCACTGGGTTTCTAAAGACCAGGGAGGAAACATAGTGAAGTGAAAACAGGGAGTTCTTTCATACAGTCTATGTGTGTTTCTCCTTCCCTGTTAAGGCTGCTTTCCTCTCTGCTAAAAGCTGCTCCTTCAAAACACACACTGACCTTTGATGTCTCACCCAGATCCAGTTAGTGTGTTGCAGTGCCCCTCACTCTGGCAGTGATTCTGTTCAGAGAGCCCCCTTTCACTCAGAGGCTGCAATTTTATCCTCTCTCTCTCTCTTTTTCCCAGCATTTAATCCACCCCACTGACATTTGCTAGCAGCAGCCAACCTTCAGCTTCACCAGCTTTCTACCCAAGCCAACAGCAGTTCCAGTAAAACCTCACGGGTTGCAGAAGGGAATCCTTTGGCATTTCCAGACCTTTTAGAGCCCATGCCAAGAAGAAAATAAAGACTTTAGCAGGAAAAGTATAACACTGTTTTCTGGTGCCCACTCTAAGATAAGAGATATTAATTTTCTAAAAGGCAAAGTACTGGCTGTCATCATCAGCTGTATTTACCACCTGCTGGGAAGGTCACTCCCTGGCCCTTGCCACAGTGGCTGCTTCTGCAGTTCCAGAGCACTCATGCAGCTTTGCTTCTGAAAAGATACTTGGCTGAAACCTCTGGATTAGTCCTCTACTTTGTCCCGTGGGGAGGGCAGCTGCCTGGCAGACAGGCAATAACATCGGTGATTTCCCTTAATCCTACCCCTTGCTATTTCCTTGGGTCACACCTAAAGAAAGGGGAAGAGCAGCAAAGAAAAGTCCCTAGAAAGCCCTTCAGTACACAGAAGAAATTCAGGTTGTTCCCAGACTTGTAAAGGCTCTGTTCCTGCAAGTAATAACAAAATTTTCCATACAGAGAAGTGTCTGAAGCATTTCAGAGACATGCTTTAACTTCCATGAAAAGCAACACTGTTTGGCTCCCACAAAGCCTCACACATCACAGCTGAAGCATACAGCAATCCATGGTAAAAACCCTTATCCCAGTTAATGGGAAGTTGCATCACCCCAGCAACACAAACTATGTTTGGATGTGTCAGATGTAATGGCATTTGGAGAACACAACCTACTTCCTCTGGCTGAATTTTCTCTTGTTTCCAGAGAATCAGCCACTGCAGCACAGCCAGGCAGGGTAGCAGAGCTTGCACTCAGCTGTGCTGCAAATCAGTATTTAACCTTCCCACTGCTGCAAAGGGGAAATTGCTGTGTATAGATCCTTGCAGGGACAAACCTCACTAGTTTATTCCATTTCTATTCCTTCCCAAGCTAAAGGTCAGATAAGAGAAATGGACACCACCTGGCACCTTACACGGTCCCATCCCCTCCTGCCCGTGTTCCCAGATTTTGGGAGTTGGCACTTGTTCAGTCAGAAGCCATGAGGTGCCTCATTATCCAGTCAGCAAGCCCACACACAGGCATGATTCAATTTCTTCTGCAACCCCTCCAAGACCCTTGTTCTCACTGTTTAGAGCCCCCAGACTTGGCCCAGCTGTGGCAGAGTGCGTGACCATGGTCAATCTGCACCTCTGAGAAAAAGGATATCCTACTTTCTGGAGCAGGAATGTGGCTCTGCCCAATGTGTTGGCTTCACCCATCCTTGAGGCCACACAAGGAAGATCTTTGGGGGAAGTGGAGGAGGAGAACAGGGAGGGACAAGGACATAAATACAGCTTCCCATTATTGCTCAAGTATGTTCAAGTCAGGTGCCTCCAAGAGTTATGCAGAAGAGCCCCATCTGCAGGGTCAAGACAAAGATGTGCCCACCTGAAGCCCTAATATAGGCTTGAAAACTTCCCCCGGAGATGTTGGAAAAGAAGATCAGGTGCTGGTGAAATGTAAACTTTAAGGCATTTAGAGATTTTTGAAGAGCTAAGAATTTAGTTATAAATAAGCCCTACTAGAGTTAATTAAAATAATAATATTAAATGAGTAGGCCTTGATGAAGTTAGGAGTTAGTAGTTAACTAATAATTGATTGCTTGTCAGCACAATGTTTAGTTAGCTGGGTTTATAATGAAGAATATAGAAACTGACAAATAGCTTTTAGGAACATAAGACAATTGTGGGCCTCCTCTGTTCTGAAACCAATTGAAGACGAGGAATGAGAGTTCTACCAAGAGTTCATTTGTCATACTTGCATTGAAAAGGTAGAAAGGTCAGAACGAGGAAGACTTCATTTTCTTCCTTATTTTGGGACCCCTCCCCATGAAAGGGACCACCGACCCATTTCAAGGAACAAACTACGCATGCTTAATAGCTTTTGAAATGATTAGCATACAAAGTGGGAAATGGGATGTACCAAAATTATGAATATGTATTTGTATTTTGGGTATTCAATACTTGTAAGGATAAAAGGACTCTATAATCACTTGAAAGCTGTGGTGTGTATTTGGGAGCTATCCCACACGCTGCCCGGCATCGCAATAAACATACGCTTTCTAACTTTAAATTGTTAGAGAATTTTTGCCCGTCACAGTTGAATATCGATACTAGATCAATATCCATATTTTTTTAATAAATCACTGGTGTCCAAGATGTCAGCTCAGGGCTCTGTGCCACCCCAGGATCCACCAGGCAAAAGACATGATCTTATATGACATCCCCTGAGAGCAGGGCAGAAGGGTCCCCACATGCCCCCCCTCTGTGGGTAGCTGTACCTCTCTTGTGCCCTGTGGAGCCAACACCAACACCAGCTCAGCAGCACATGCAGATCTCCATGGGGTAATTCATGCTGTGGTGTCCACCCATGTGCCAGTCCCTGAGCTGCCACTTTGAGAAACCCAACTTCCAGACCCTCATCACCTACCTCCAACATCCAGAATCACTTCTGATTCCTCCAGGAGCATAAAGTCTGTCAGCGTGCCCACATCAACTATTTCCCAGCAGAGAATGGGCAACATTAAAGGAAAAACAGCTAAATCATTCCATTAAATCAGCTGGCAAGAATCCTACATTGTTTTTTTTACCTTTGAGTCAGACAATTATTGTTTTTTGCTTCCTGGCCCGTTTTGCCTGTTCACCCATGTAATCCCTCACTTAGAAGTTGTTTCCCTGCCATGACACAGGCAGGAGATTCAGAGCAAGGAGCACAGCCAGCAACTGATGCCTCTCCACAGTTTTTCTGGCAGCTCCATTGCTTCCTGGGAACAGAGATGATGTAGTGCAACCTGCAGTATCATTCCATGGTGGCTATGATGGACAAGGAAAACTTCAGAAGTGCAAGACAAATCTCTCTGACACTCATCACTGTTTCCCTCTTGTTCTCCTTCTCCCTTCCCACCCTCGCTTTCTCCTCTGCACAAAGTCACTGGTGAGCAGTCGCTGTTCCTGCGCTGCTGCTGCTCCTCTCTCACACATCACCTGCCCTGTGCTCCTCAGGGATGTAAGCAAGGTGAGCTGGGTTTTACCTCAGGGCATTTGACTGTCAGTGTTACCACTTAGCCCAGAGATGCACTGAATGCATTTACTGTGGGTACCAAAACAGTAAATGGCAGAATCCTACATCCAAGGCAGTATTTGGTTCTTCTTTTTCCTCTCTTTCCCACCTTGGACTTGCACATCTTTCCCCCACTGTTTTCCCAAAGATGTAAGTGAAACACAAATGATACAGCATGAAACAGTGCAAATGGTTTCTAGTTAAACCCTGTTTAAAAATAAATGGCATCTTTGCTTTTAGTACATTAGCATCCATTTTTTAAAACAAATCTTAGGGAGGAAGCTATTATACTTTACTTGATGCAGTCCATAGAGTATAAAACAGTCTCTTCTTCTTCTGTCCTGCCAGGCCAGCAGCAATCCCAGCAGGCCCACATCAGTGCTAGCTTTACAGGAAGCTTTGGATGTGCAAAATCCCCTAACAAGAGGCAGAGGGCACATCTTCAGCCAAAATCACTGTCATTTCAAAGAATGACCAGGACTAAGGGGAACAAGGATGACAGTGACACATGATTTGCAAAAAACAAAATAACTTCATCTTCCCCCACAAAATGCCTCCATCCTTCCTCAGCAAAGAAATGCCCTACATAGCTCAAATGCCTTATCACCCCTGGACTTCTCCAGGCTTCAGACAGCCAGGTATTGTAGTTTGACATGCACTGGAGCATAACTGTGTTTGGGAAGAAACTGGTCACTTCAGGTGTTCCAAAATCACTGTGTGCATATAAATATATAGTTAGATAATGGCAATTATATAAAATTATATGATAGTATAATGATAACATGAGTAATGGGGCTTATAACACCTCCTTTGCCGAGGTCATAAGCAGTCTTGGTTGTCACTGGTGCTTATCCTTCCAGCATGACCTCAGTTTAATGACAGTTGCAGATGTGGACTGACACCAAACCCTCAGTCTGAGAGGGACTCACCTTCCCAGAGGAGTGGGAGCAGGATTACTGAGTACCTTGCTGCTCCTGTGCAGGTCAACCTGGGGGAGAAGAGTTGAGCTACAGACATACCTCCCTGCCAGGGTATGTGTGCTGGGGGCACACATTTCCCTCTAGGCGACAATCACAGACGGTGTCAGAGAAGACCTTGTAGATACTTACAGCTGTAACACCCCCTATCCCAGCCTGCACAGGCTCCAGGGTCTGCTGGAGTCACTCAGGAGTGAAGATGTTTACTGTTCACTTAGAAAAGCCACCGGTCTAGTTAAAATCAAGTCTCTCCTTGATTTTAACTAGAAGGCTGGGTCTCACCATGCCTCAGTAACACCTAAAATACATGGATGCAGGATCAGGAGACCCAAGGTGCTTAGAAAAAGAAGGGGTGGTGTCAGGGAATGGGTGTCACCCATTCCCTTGGGTAGTGTCAGCAACAGATGAGGCTGCTGGAGGGAGGCAGACGTGCAATTCCACCAGTCTCCACTGCCATTCAGGGTTTGTCTCCTGCAGCGCTGTCATCCCACAAAAGTTTATACACAGGCACAAACTTGGCACAGAACACATTGGCAGCAATGGGACACACATGCACACGTAACCCTAAGCACAACCACAAGCCCAGGCCTGGCACCGCCAAAACCCAAGCCACAACTGGCAAAAGTGACCAAAATCCTTAGGGGGATCATAAACCACCAGAAGCTTAGAATTAAGGGCTTGCTTTTAATTAACAAAGAAGTACATGCTTGATTTTTGGTGAGTTACCCCCTGTTGTTTACATACATACGCTTTTATTTGAATTCTTTTATTGATCCCATATGCCTCAACACTGGCAGCTGAACCAAGTCATCTTACAAAAATTAACAAAAATAATGTGGTCTTACATATTACTCCCATGATTTTTTCTCCAACACAGGCATTTGCCTTTCCCTACTTTGAAAGGGTTTTTCTCTCTCTGCAGTCAGGTTTTTCCTCTCCAATATTTATTTCCAGAGAGATTTGGAGGGGCTCAGAGGGTCTTGCTACTCCAGGAGCTAGCTGCCAGGAAGCAAATGTGAGCAGAGCCCTGGAAGGCAGGAGAGATACTGGGCAGCAGCAGTCAGGTTCCCCCCTGGGTCCCCAAACCTCCCTCTTCTTCCAGGCTCTTGGGGAGTATCTTTCATATGCCCTGTTCAGGTCCAAAGCTAGGATTCAGGACACTGGACAAAAGCTTCTACAACCATGCCCATTCCCCTTGTGTTTCCTCTATAAATGGGTCTCACCTTAAGCACACAGTTTTACTGGCTCATCTAAAATGGGATTAGAGCATTGTTGAAAGAACTCTTACGTGGAGAAGAGAGGTAAAAGGACCAAATTCATGACAAAAACTCTCCCTTCATCTCACCATGGTAGTACCCTGTCCAAGCTCCCTACAAGTGATGAACAAGTCCAAGCCAAGCTCTGTGCAGCAGCACAGCCCTGCAAAGGAGACACATTTACCACCTCTCACAGTGCTCAGGCAGAGAGATCCTCTGGAGTGGCTGTACCAGGCACCGATTCAAATAATTACATAACAGCATGAACAGCTGTGCTACTTGTCTGGAGGGAACAGGCAGAAAGAAAACCCACAAGAATCACAGTCTATAGGAGGGATGGGCCGTTATGGGAAATCCCACATCTTCACAAATAGAATTAGTAAGAGGGTCATATTTACCAGCTGATGTTTAACCAGGACACCTTTGGCTAACTAGTGAAGTGTCTTTTCCTCCAAATACTATCTGCAATACAGACTGAAGCCTTTGATTAAACACTACCACCATACCAAATGTTATACATTTGGTGGAAGAGAGAAGAGAAAAGTTTTCTAACAGCCACCCAAAACCTCCATTCAATTTACCAAAATTCTGCGGCCAAGAGCCCTAGACCACATATCGAGGTGATGTGAAGATAACATAGCTCAGAGGTGGTAGAAATGAGTGTAAAACGCAGCCAACCCACCACTACCACAAGCACTCTTCTGGTTTCTGAGCCACCACAGATTTATCAGGCCCTGCTAGACGTCCTTGCTCAGCCAAGAGGGACTCGGGTCTGGCTGCAACCCAGAACATCCCTGTTACCACTTTGAAACCACTGCCCCTGAGGAGCCACAAACTGCTCCCTACTGAACCGTGTGATGACACAGGCTGGAGGCCCCAGGGCATCTCACATTTTAGTTGTTTGTAGTCACAGCCTGAGCAAAGCTAGAAGTCTCCTATCCATTCCGATTGTGTCTTTAAAATGACACTACCTCACTTGGTTCCACTGGCACTATGACACTGCTCACTTCAGCCACCTTTGGTAGCAGACAGACCACAAGGCTTCTACAGTCAAAAGATCATCAGGAACACTGTCCCTTCCAGGCAACATATAGGTCAGCAAAACTGAACACAGCGTAGCAGAAAACAGATTAATTCCCCTCTCCTGGCAGTGCTGAGGGCAGAAGAACAGAGCTTAGTCAAGCTTCAGTATCCCAGATATCAATCTTTCCCATTTATCTCACTGTATGCTCTGACTGGGAATCCCAAGAAGAAAAACCTCCAAATGGAAGCAGGTACAGTTAAAAAACAACCTCAAAGCTTTCTCAGAAGACATTCACCTGAGCAAGGATCAAGGTCCTGAACTACCTCCTCTCCTATCCAGAGCACTGCTGCTGGGCACTTCCACAGGGCACTCCCACAGGGCACTCCCTGAATCCCCTTCCTAGGGCCTGACCCACAGACCCCCATCCCACAAAATGGTCCGGGTTGTAAGGATCCTTAAGGTCATCTAGTTCCAACCCCTTGCCACAGACAGGGAGAACTTCCAGTAGACCAGGTTGCTCAAAGTCTTATCCAGCCTGGTCTTGAACGCTTCCAGGGATAGAGCACCCACAACTTCTCCGGGCAACCCAACCAAGCAATAGGATGTTCCGACACACTCACATGGGTCATTCCAACAGCTCCCAGAGCAGCTTCCCCACTGGCTGTAGTGCCCAGGATGAGCAGGGGCTGCTGGAAGTGCCCACCTGGGCTTGAATACAATTTTTTTTAGCCCAGGAAAGACCCAGAAAAATACAATTACCAAGTAATTGGCCAGTCCTCTAGGTTTCTCAGAGTCTGAGCTCTTGACACTGGCATGGATCTCACAAAGGTGAGACTGTGAAATTACTGACTGCGCTTGATAATGGATGATGATAAGAAAGGGTCAGCATTCAGGAAGGATTTTTAATTTCTTCGCTACATGATACTACCAAGGAAAAAGACATGAGGTGCTCTTGCTCAGAGGCTTCACCCTTCTGCAGACACTTTTTATAACCCCATTTTGAGAAATCAGAGATCCTGCAATTTTCCCCTTTTGGATAAACCACGAGCATGTCTTCGGGCATGTGTGGACACAAGACTTGCTTAAGAGCTCTGACACAGTTATTCCAGTCTCCCTGCTAAATTTTAAAGTGAACCTATTGCTAGGTGCACATATTAGGGAAAGGAATAACAAGAAAGTATTTAGGGTTTTTTTATACTGAGTATCACGGTGCAGATTTGAAGACTTGAGTTCGCCCATTGCCCTGTGAGATTCAGCATGGAAGTGGCTGCAGACATGGCTCACTACAGAGGTGCTAACAAGGTGTTCTCTGGGCTGAGAAGCTCAGCATGAGACCTCACATTCAAGAAGTAACCCATGCACCAAGTGGAAAGTGTTTCCTCTGAGAAGTATGATTTTGTGGGTGGTATGGGGTGTTGGTTTGGTTTAATTTTTGTTGTGGGTTGCTTTGGGTTTTTGGATTTTTTGGTGTTTTTAAATTATGTGATGTCCATGGAAAGCTCTGTAGAAAGACAAGCCTTTTTGTTCTAATTTTACATGATCTCTGGTTTTCAAAAACTAAGGAGTTTTCAGACTGGAAAAGTTGTGGAACTTGAACGAAAAAGGAGCTGCCAAGCAGGCACCAGGATCAAAGGACATTGGGAAAGATATTTGCAAGGGCAATCCTTCTGAGAGGCAGGCCATTGCTACTTACAGAGGAGGAAGGATTCCCAGAAGTCATGAGCTCGCACAGGAAAATGTGACAGAATGATAATCCAGTGGGCTGCACCACCCACCTTGGATTACCCCAGAACAAAAATGGGAGACCAGGACATTTTTTTTTAAGAGGGTCATGTGGGTTGTGTTTGTCAAACTGGAAGGATGGATCAGATTGTGGGTCGTGTAGAAGTGAGTGTAGGTGAGTGGATGGATGTGCACACACAGAGGTTAAGAAGGTAAATAGCATTTTATGTAATCTCAAAAAACATGTAGAGCTTAAAATTGAGGATTTGGTTACAAATAACTCTGAAATATAAATATTTTGAAGAAAATTAATCTTCATGACAAGTGCAGGAGCTGGGAGGAGAAATTGCACCTTGAAGCTGGGATTAAATCAAATTTGAATCCATCGGGTTTGTTTTTATTTTCCTGGTCAGAAGATGTTTGAGTTGCTCAGACTAGTCTGATTTGGAATTTTAAATACTGGAAATTCAGAAACGTGTATCTTTTTCTTGGGAAAGATTTGTTGGTGTTTTCTTCAAAGTTGCCAGGTGAGGAGCTGGCAGGTCACTCCTCTGCCAGGTGGGAGGCCGGGCAGTTTGCCCACCACTGGCAGCTGGTAGGCTGGCAGGGTACCAGGCACACTGGCTGCCAGCAGCTGGTGTCCATCACAAGTCTGACAGAATGGACACATTCCCATCAGAAAGCTGGTTGTTCAGTAATCAGCAAGATCCTCTGAAGGAAAAGTGCTGTGCTGGAAACCTTCAGTCTGTTGCAAGTCATCACCTTTTTAATTTGTGGACTGGTAAGTTGCTCCTGCTTTGTTGAACAAGACCAGAGCCTTGAATACGCACACATTAAAAAAAAAATTTAAAAAATTTACTGTGTTCAAGTGGAATAATATCAATCCTGAATTTACTCAAAGCAAACTAGTGGGGGAAAAAATGTACATTCATGACCAAAATTTAAACTGTGACAATGGTGATATTCTCCTCAACCTTCATCCTGAAAACATGTTCTCTGAGGCAAAACTATCGAGACCTTTCAGATAATATATTGAGGTGAAAAGCCCCACAGATGACACACAAGGTTTCCAAGGATGTGTTAGCCAGTTGGAAAATCCTACCTTCAGATGCTGAGTAATTGTAGCCAAGCTAGAAATATTTAACATAAACATCGCCTTCGTGTGTGATGCTCAGAACCACAGCTGTGATTGTCTCTTGTAAGCACTGCAGGATGTGGGAGTGTGAGGAGCACAGATGTCTGAAAGTGTACGGCAGGATTTAGCCATCCATCAGGTCCTCTGGAAACTCAGAGCAGGAGGCCCTGTTCTGCTGCAAGGACAGGCAGGGTTGAGGGAGCAAGTGAAGAGAAAGGGGGCTCTGAAGCAGCAGAGTTTGCTTTATGTAGCCTGCCACACATCCCACATCCACTTACTGGGGTAGCTCCAGCTCCTGGTAGCTCCCAAGCCACGGTCTCCACCAGACTTTGCAGGGGAGCAGATCTTTAGTACTCCTGCATCCCACCTATGGAGAGCAAACGCCACCGCTGTCTGCATGCCACTGCAGCAGCTCCCAGGGCTAATCCAGAACCTGCCCCACATTCTCTAAAAGGATTTTAATGTCAATAATTCTTGAGAAAGTAAATAAGAGTCAAGACTCTTGATCACAGCTTTTTTACCTTCTTTTATCCTCAAAATTTCCATTAAGCACATCTGATGTATTCAAATTATTTCCATAAATTTTCTGTTATCTTTTTAAAGGCAGTTGAAGATTACAACAAAATGAGATGATGTCTTTACACTGATTTTTTTAATGTTGCACATATTGCATTTTATAATATCAGAAGAAAAAAACCCAAAGTAAACCTTAAAGACAGAAAATAAATATAATTTTTATGAATATATGCAGAGAGAGTGCAAAAAATTGCATCTGTAAAACATTTAAATGCTGAATCATACCACAAAAAAAAAAAAATTACAAAAGCACTTATTTCTTTATACATGTCAGCTTTCTTCTTATAAACACAAAAATATTTTAACAAATCTTACAAAGATCAAACCCTTTTGCCCTTCACCAGAAGAAAAGCGGTGAAGAAAGTGTATTACCCGGAGGAAAAGAAAAAACCCTTAAAACCAGATAAAGAGAATGTAAAATCTGTGAGGGGCAGGACGGGGGTCTGTGGCTGCTGCTGGTTCACACCACACACCCAGTGTCAAACGTGGACGCTTCCATCTATGCACATTTAAAACACAGGCTTTTCTCAGAAATAAGCAATGCTGGGGCAGTCAAAAGAGCTCTCACACAGCGACCCTTGGTGCCTGTGATGCCAATACCAGAATATGGAACAGTTCTGCTTCTCTTCATTCCCAAGCCTTGCTCTGTGGGTCTCAGATTCAGTCAAAGGAAGAAACTGAGAGTTTCTAGCCAGGCAAAAAGCCTGGGAAAGAGCTGGGAAAGAATGTAAATAATTCTTTATCTCTCTTGTTTTTCACATTGTTTATAGTTAAGTTCTATCACTGTGCATCAAGCACTCTGCACCAATGGTGTCGGTTGTTTTCACTTCGGAACCAATGGATTTGGTCCTCACGAAGCTCTGTATAAAAGAGCTGTGTATTTTAAATAAATCGAAGTCTTACTCTCAGCAGCCTTCTGAGTCAAGTCTATTCATTCCCGTCCTGCCTCGACAGCAACATTGCTCATTAGGGAAAAATAAATGATCAGACCAGCTGAGTTCCAAATAGCTCATGTCAACTAAAGCTTCTGTGAAACTGGACCAGGCCAGCAGCGAGAGACTTGGAAAAGGAACAGATTTGCTCTGGGTTCTGGGGCATTTTGGAGGTGGGCTGGTAGCTATGGATAGGGCCCCAAGCTTGAGATAGGGCCCCTGATGAAGATCCGGGATACGCTCAAACATGGTGAGATGGCCCAGCACAACACGTGCCATAGAGCTGGTGACACTTGAATCCTCACCTGGCCGAGTCCCTTGTGCACCACATCCACTGCGTGGGCCCCAGGAAGCCATAAAGCTCAGGCACCTTCTTGAAATTTAAGCAACTCATTGCACACGTGCTGAAGCATTGCACATTCAACCTGTCAGATCTCCTGGCACACGGCCACCAGAAGATGCAGCTTCTGTCTGGACATTCAGAAGGCATAAGCAGATTACTGACATCCTTAATTTTCATCCAAGAAAAGATAAAGTTTCTTGGGAAGAAGGGAAAAGAATGAGATTGTGTCCTCCAAAAAAGATGAGGGACCTTGCCAATCACTATAATCTTTTATAGCTCAGATTGTGATAGCCAATAAAATTCATTGCTAGGAAATTATCTTTTCTAACAATAGAGATTTGCTCGATTCAAACAAGTAACTTGAGGGATCATAAAAAACCCTCTGATATAACTACAAAATAGTAGGAAACATTTACTGTGGACTGCATCATCTCACAGAAATTTACTTTGCAGGTGCACCAGGACCTTCTCTATGGGAAGCAGAGGCGAAAAGCCTTCCAGTATGAATTCAATTAAAATAAACATATCATATGATAAAAGCAATGATACTTCAGCCTTAGTAATTTATAATTACTAATTATAAATTATATTTAGCATTGCATAAATTATAATAATAAATTATAAAACCACATTGGTTATGAGAAACTTGAGTGTCATTACACAAGACACATCTTTGTGCTTCCTGTCCAGCAATATCATTCAGCTCTCACTTCATCACTAACTAGAGGAAAAAAGAAAATGAGACTGCAGTTCTCCAGAGTCTTAGCAATAAGCTAACCTTCCAGAAGACTGCAGAAGAACCAACTCTTGCTGTTCCAGGAAAGGTAAATTTTCACATCTTTATTTTGAACCATGTAAATTATGGTCTCATCCTACACACTCATGTGTGAGAGATGTCTGACAACTGTTTTATAACTAGCACACTCTGTTCAACTGCCTCAGCATATTTATAAGATTATCTTCCTGGTTAAGTATACCCTAGAAAGCCTCCAGAGAGTGAATCCTTAAATCACAAATCTATACAAGAGAAGTATTTTTGATTTACATAATAAAAATATGTATACAGGATGTAGGTTTTTTCAGGTTTTTCCCCCGCAGCACATTTCCAAAGAAATCTACTTAACAATAGAAGCATCTCTTCTGTGAAGCTCAAAAGCTGTATGGCTCCCTTATCTATGAGCTCTAACAAAGAAGTCCTTATTTAGGTCTTACAAGAGAACTTCTTAAGCCTCAATAAGTTTTTCTAAACAAGCCAAGTCTGGAATTTCTAACTTCGGTCAGGTAACTCAGCATCAAATTTCTTTTTAATACCTGGGAAAAAATGGCTGGAAGATTTTTATCCTCATACAAAGAAATCTACTAGCTTTGCTCTAAGACTCTTTGGCCAGAATACAGGATGAAAAATAAGATCATAAAAGGAATTAGTTTGAGAAAGAATGACTGGGAGAAGATGAAAGTGCAAAACAGATTTCAACATTTTAAAGGCAGGCACTACAGCTCAACCACCCATTGTGGTACCAAAAAATGGAGTGACCAAAAGTTGATTTTATTGTCCCATTATGGAAATGCAGTTGTATCTGCCCACTTGTATTTATCTCTTCATGCAAATATGGAGGCAATATTGAGTTTCTCTTAGTTCATTCAAGTAAACTTTGTGTACATTTTAATCTTATCTTTGGACTTCGTGCTATGTTACTGGACAGACAACAAGATGTAGCATTTAGCATCATTAAAGCACTGAGAAGCATTAATTATTGTTACCCCTTGTGCCCTTCTTTGGGGTAAGTAACTCCACACACCAAAAATAAACCATCACTTACTGAAGGGCAGCACTGAACACCCACTATAGTTCTGGAATAAATACTGCAGAGATGCACTTATGCTGGAGCATGACAAGTATCTTCTTTTTATTAAGAGATGGATTTGGGAGCAGGTATCATCATCCTCATTTTAACACAAGGACATGGAATGCTGAGTAAGATCTTCAGCTGTATCTGACACAGATCCAGTGACTGGTGGAAAATTATGTGATATGTGTCCATGGAGATTTGTGGCCAGATGCAATACAAATCCAGATTTCTAGCACTGGTCTCTTAAGTTTAGGAACTGACCTTTAAACACCAAGAGCCCAATTTTCATAAGGTCCGAGTGCTCCTGGTTCAGAAGGAATGGCTTACTTTCCACTTCAGCTCTCTGAGAGAGGTGTCTGTGAATGTCACATTAAAGGGCCAAAACCCGCAAGGTGTCTCTCAGTGGTTTAAGGCCCAAGAATGAACTGGTGATGAGTCCAGGGTGGGCAATGTGGTCCAGTGTGGTACCTGCACTACCACAGCCCTGAGCTCTCCCCTGGCTGCTGCCCCCACACCAGCCACCTGCCATGGGGGCAAGAAGAGATAGCAAGAGCAGTGAAGCCTGGTAGCTGGTAATGTGCACCAATGCACACCAACGCTGTGTGCATCACTCAGATGGAGCTCAGGAGAGCAGATTTACAGATACCTTGATTAAGAAGAGTCAGATGTAGTCAGAGTCCTGTTGTCTTTCATTCTCCTTAATTATTACTAGTATTATTTATCATGCTTTCAATAAATCTTTTATAAAGTGAC
Source organism: Taeniopygia guttata (assembly GCF_048771995.1). Lineage (NCBI taxonomy): Eukaryota > Metazoa > Chordata > Aves > Passeriformes > Estrildidae > Taeniopygia > Taeniopygia guttata. The sequence goes on along the minus strand of NC_133026.1, from coordinate 68,491,339 downwards.
TTTAATGTTTCTTATAAAGTTAAAAAACAAACAAAAGCAGCACAAAAGCAGAAGCCAACACTGTAAAAAGATTCCTATCAAAATGTTCCTCTGGAAACTCTGTGAGCATAGCCAGTTGGTGCAAAATAGCTGCCTTCTGGAAAACAAAGCAACGGGGCTTTCCTGCTCCCAGAGCTTCAGCACAGGTAACGCTTAACCTGGCCAGGCCAGGGTCTACTTAATGCACATGCTCAAGTATTCCCATGCAGTGAAAATCCAGGATACTTGGGGCATTGGACATGGCGTTTTAAAGAAAATCATTTTAAAGCTTTAATTTTAAGCTCTGAAGATGTCTAGAGTTTCTTTCTTGGTCCACTTGTTGCACCTACACAGCCAAAGGAAGGGATGCCTGTAGCTCATATTCTCCTTATCCAGTTTTTGTGTAAAGATCTCCAGCAAAAGCCTGGGCTACCAATCCACATCAAGATTTCTTAGATGCCTGGACTGGCGCTGAGATTGCCAGGCTGCATGATTAATTTATACTAGTTTTGATATGCCCACCAGGCACTTAAAGTGGTGCAAGACAGCTGCCTTCAGCTGCATTTCTTTAGCAGAGGGAAGAACCTGAGAGTTTCATTAACACAACAGTATTAATGAAAAAAAAAGATCTGACACCTTCATTCCAATAGGCATTTTAGCAAAAACAGGCCAACAGAAAGAGGGAGAGGACAAGGAAAGAAACCAGACTAGCAAAGGATGCATTGGTCATGGGTAAGATCACAAAACATGAAAAACCCTCAAATTTCAACATGCAAAGGATATTGGTACATTGCAATGCTGGTTATGGTTAAAGAAACTGTACAGCTCCTACATCTTTGTCCTTGTGGCTTTGTTAAAGTAAGACTTGCAACTTCAAGTTCATAAATAAAATGGAAATGACAGTAGTGCCATAAAAACGTAGGTAGAAAAATAGTGCAAAGCCAAGGGCTGGACACTTTAATCTGTCACAAGTACCCCAAAGCACTACCATTAGTGCTCTTCAAGAAAACACATACAGAAAACATTCTTTATTTATTATAAATGGCAGTTGCCTGCATTGCACTCTGTATTTAGAATGTCTACCCTTCTGCTTCCCTTCAAAGGTGAGGATGAAGAATAAATATAGCCTTTCACACTGGCAAGCACTGCCTGCCCTCCAGCCATGACTGGTAGCAAAGTCAGACAGCATTTGTAAAAGAAATCAATTAAAAAGTAAAACAGACAGTATCATTTAAGGCCTCTGTCCTTGCTAGTCTGCTCAACAGACTACACTTTCTGAAAAGAAGAAAACCTGCCACTTTTGTTACAGTAACCAGAGAGTGAAGTTAAACAGAAAAAAGGTCACATTTACAGCTGCCAAGAAGGCAAAGTTCCTGAGGCTCGGCCAAACACCACGCACAGACAGCACTCCCAGCACCCTCACAGCACTCTCCGGTGACCCGCGCTGTGTGTTCGGAGAGGGGCAGCCGGGCGGAGTGCGAGCCCGACACCACGCTCGGGCTGAGCATCATCAAACCCTGCAGCCCTTATGGAAAGGAGTTTGGAATTACAACCAATTATACAGTGCAAACTTGCATCTGTTCCCACAGATATAGAATGCACAGACGGGAGTCCAGAACAAAAGTGCCACCGGCCCCGATTGTGAGAAGCACCATCCATTAAGGAAATAAACTCCAGGGAGCAGAGTCTGATCTCAGCTACTCCTGACTGACCTTGGAGTAATTCCAGCTCTTCAATGAGCTTCCAGTGAACTTATAAAGGTGTAACTGATACCAGGGGTTGAATTGGTTTGGTGGTGAGGCACCAAATTAAAATGAAGCACTTATTAAATAACAGCCTTTCAGATTCAGAGTAACTAAAATATCAATAACAGAGTTTGTTAACCTTGAGCAGGACAAAAGAAATATCCACCAGTGGACAGAGGTCACATTTACACAGCATTTCTCAAGTATTCACTTCAGCAGGTCCATAAGATTTTGAAGGAGGGCTTGGCTTAGCTTGGTTTCAGTAACTTTTTAACAGGGTTCTTGCTGCCACCCCATGTAAACTGTTGAAAAAAATACACTGACTGCCCATATGTACTTGGTATATCTGCGCCCATGCCGCCACTCTGCACACACCCAACCAGGATCCCAGTGCTCTGCACAAAATGGGAACTGTTATCACAGTCTTTCTTACAATATTACTTTCACTGTGAGTTTGCTACACCCATGATACTGAAGGCATGCCCAATGATAGGGAAAATATGCATATTTCAAATATTTCATGGTAGATATGTCATGTTTGATGTGAAGAAAATAGCAGCTTTCTCAAGGTAGTCCAGTCTCTCAGTAGAGAGCCCTATCTTAGAAACAGTTTTGTTGTTTTTTTACTTCTGTAGTTGAGATCAATGGCAAAAATCAAATCGATTTCAATGCTGAAAGAAATGCCATGGTAGCCAATTGGCAGGAAACTACCAAACGAATTTTCTTAATGGTTTGTTACATTTAACTGGACACAAGCTAGCAGACAGAGGAACCTAATCAGGCCCTCTCCCTCTTTCACAAAAGACCCAAAACTTTCTGAGAAATCTGTGTCACCAAGAACCAACAGCAAGCACAACAGTACTGACTGAATCTGCAATGACAGAGTAATGTGGCAGGATCAAGTCATGTGCAGCTGATGGAAAATGGGAATGTTCTATCAGTCTTGAACAGTAGATCATTTTAGGATATGAAGTACTGAATGGTGTCCTGTTTTCCTCTTCAGGAAGCAAAAACCTACACTGCATGTACTGCACAATAATCTGGACTTGTTAGTGATAGAGTAGCCTGTAAAGAATAGGCACTTATCCCAAGAACTGGCAAAAAAAAAGGGAGCATTATTTGGTAGGTATGGCACCAAAACACACCATTGTGCTTTCTCACATACATATGCTGTACAGATGGAGACTCAAAAAGACACAGAATTTTAGGTTGTCGGCAGGCTAGGTTTTTTCTTTTTGCTCCGGCAAGATTTGCAAATGCAACAGATGATGCATGGAGATGCCACAAGCAGCAAGGGGGAGGTCACCAACGCTATGATACCTAGTCCAACGAGGATCCCCACAACCTGAAAGACAGGGTGGTGAAAAATACATATTTAGATAGCATGGGAAAAAAAATATGCATGTGCATGCATAAACATAGCATAGGTCACAAAAAAAAAGATAAAAATGTGAAAATAATGATCTTGGTTCTTCTCTGAAGGCTAAAATCTCTTTGTTCCATACATGCATGAGAGCTCTGCCCAGCTGGCTAGGAACACACCTGTGTTCTGTTCCACATCACTGAAGCCCGTGAGTGGCCCAGCTTGTTTCTGCAAGGGCCTCTGTCGTAATGTCGTAAGAAAATATCATTCTGAAAAACAAAAGGTGAAGCTGTAAGAGCAGGTTACAGAACTGCAGGAAGAAGTTCAAGACCAGAGTAGAAACACAACCTTCCTGGCACTGCTTTGAAATTGCCAGCTGCCAGCAGACAAGTTCACCTGTCTTCTAAATAATTACCTAGAATAACTTCTTGCAGTTTCAGAAATTGGCATATGTTTGGCACCTGAGCTATCATACAGCATCTTTCCTCCTCCACTTTTAAAAAGCATAAGCACATGAGTTTCACCTAATTGCATAAGTACCTGGTCTATAATTTGGTGATGATAAAGGGAACTGAAAACAACAGGCATTTCTGAAAACTATCATTGTAAGGTATTGTCTTCCTGAAGTATTTTACCTTCTGTTCTCCTGATGTATCTACTTTGCAGTAGTTCTCTTCTTGGACTTAACAGGAAAATACAAAAAGTACAAAAATCCTGTCTCATTTCTCTTTTACCATTAATATTTCTTAAACTACCCATTCTTTTCTTCAGAACGTGACTCATGTCCTGCATTACCCTCCCGAAACCACTGTGCTGTAACCTGATGCTGCTTCCCCTTTCATTTTTCAGCTCTGCTCTCTAGCTTTGCAGGTATTACCTTCATCTATGCCCGGAGCTCCTGTAACCCCCACACATTCAGAAAAACTACATTTCAATCACACAGCTACAGTTTCTTTCTCTCTTTCTCCCTTTGAACTGACAAAAACTCGATAAGGGCATGTCTGCAGAGGCTGCAAGAATGTGACACTCTTCTGGTTCAGCACAAAGTTAAGCAATCACCATGTACTGCATGTACTCTGAGGCAAGCCCTAAGACTCATGTTGAAAAAGCACATTCACCCACACAGAAGGGGGACATAACACTAAGGGAAACCTGTTTAGCGTGCTGAGTAAAGGATGAAGACTGAGGAAGTCTCATTTGCTGACTGTGGAGTACAAAAAAGACAAGAAAAGCTAGACAGCACATAACATTTTATTTCAAGTGCTGGTAAAGTCCTTTTCACACTCCCACAGTTGTTACTGGTGACTGTGCCAAAAGGGCAAGCTGCCATATATACAAGTGCATTACTTCCAGAACTCTTCATGCTGCTAGGATACTTGAAGTCCACACAAGTTGAGACTGGTTTGCAACCTTTGAGAAATAACTAGCAACATGCACTTCACAATCCATGTTCATGATCCAACATTTTTATCCTCAAGCCTAACAGCCAATCATTCTCTTAAGCAAACACAACACTAGAGATGGACTAGTGAAGGAGACCTAATCCTCCGTAGCAGGGAGCCCTTAACCCACCATACCATGGAACAACCTGCTTCACCCAGTACCGTATAATTTTTTAGACACCATTTTGCGTCCTTTGCTGTTGAAACAGGTGGAAGATATCTATTTCCCTTACTCTCAACCAAATTGTTTTTAGGAAGAGGGAATCGGAGCAAGGTATTGCTGGAACAAACCTCCAGAAAGCAACATGTTAGTCCCATTTCCCTCAAAGAATTAACATGGAGACCCACAGACATGGCCATAACCCTTTATGGAAGGGTTATGCACTTATATGCACTTATGGAAGAAATAAAAAACTATATTGATATAAATAAAAGGACTGAGTGAGAGAAAGCCACTGAGTCAGAAGCTGAATTGAGCCAAGAAATTCACTAGGACAGCAATGAACTAACAAAGAGCTTGTGCAGGGCCTCAGACTAACCCTAACCCCATTATTCTTTATCCTGGTGATTTTTCTGCAGCACTTACATCCAAGTTCTGTAGACAGTACCAGCAAAATGTGTGCTTGCAGTTCTTGCACATCATCTGAGCACAGCCCTCGTTTCGCTCAATATAAATTCGACAAACTGGGCACTGCTTAATTGGTGCTTCTGTCTCTGCTCCAATAAGGAACCTAGAAAAGGAAGGAAACACTAAAGTGAGATGTGCACAAAATTGTTGGTATTCAGGTCCACTGCCTGATGTTTATTGTGTTTATTCTACAGAGCATCTAATGTTGTTGTCCTAAGTGTCCTCAGTGTGAGAAGCTTCTTATATTCAGTACAATACACTGAAACATACTCACTACAAGGTGTAAGACTATTAATATCACATAAAAGTGAAAATCACTTGCCTTGTTCCTTTATGCTATATAAAACCAGCACCCACTACACTCACAATTAATTACCTATAGTATTAAAACTTAGGACTTTGTTACAGAGACCTTGCACAATTCATTTAACAGGACTGGATTATGCAACTCGTAATCCTTGTCTGAATCCTCCTTGTCTCAAAAAAATAGGCTTAAACTCCACCACAGCCAGAAATCACACCTAGAGAAGAAAAATCATAGCAAAAGCTTTTTGGCAACTCCTATTCCATGGAGTCACCAGCAAGCAGAATGCTCTAGGTTTGAAGTTTTTCATTTATTGAAAAAAAAATGATAGAAAAGTTTGAAAACATGACTCAACATAACCTGATTCTGAAAACAAAGATGGATAGCCAAAGACATGACATACTTTAAACACAGAAGTCTCTCTTCTATAGATTAATGGCTTTTACAACCTGATCTGCAGGTTGTTTGCACTTAAGGAAAATCAGCATAAATCAGGCTTCTCACTCCAAGTGATATTTCCACTGTGTAGGAGTTAAGGTATTTCTATGCAGAGATTCTATAAATATTAAGCATGGGTGATTTCTTAATCATAGTATAAGCAAAATTTGAATCCTAAAATATTGGTATATTGGATATTTTGTATGGGCACAGGTCATAGATTAGCATGTGAACAAAGCCTTTAGGCAGATTTAAAGTCCTGGAGGGTTTCACCTTTTAGAAGTGTCAATTACAACCCAAGCTTGACAAATACACAGATAATATAAGTATTAAAAAATAAAATGTATCATTAAAGTAATATTTAGACTGGAATTGTATTTAGGAAACACCAAGAGAGAGGCACAGGCTCCGAGCTGAAGCTGTGGACCTAGAACAAAGTTGCTCCATGAACCCGATGTGAGCCCTGTGATGAAAAGAACCAAAAGACGGCATGGCCATCGTGGATTCCCATCTTACCCCTGCTCGGTCGGCACCAGAGCTGTTTGGTTTTCCTGGCACAGGTGCTGCCCATGCCACGGCTCCTTGCAGGAGGAGCAGAAGGTCAGGTGGCAGGTGGGGCACTCCACTGGCACCGGTGCTCCCGACTCGCTCGGTGCAATGTGGCACACTGTTTGGCAGTCGGCTGTGGGGCACCATGTTCTCTGGGGGTCCAAGTGGACTTCTGAAATGCAACAGAGAGAGAAATAAAACTTTTTATACAGTCCCCCTCTTGTTCCAGTGACAAGTGTCTAGGCATACAACACCCAATTCTGCACAAGGGTGTGGAAACCCAAGTGCTCCACACCCACGCCCATGGGCATTTGGGCCTTCTCTTCTTTAGGCAGGTCTGCATTTGTGCTCTGCTAAGCAGCTGTGCTGAAAGCATTGCAACAATAGAAATACACCACACAGAATGTGTTCCTTGACTTTTTATAGGGAGATTCATATAAAATATGAACCTAACTGCTGCTTGCTGGGAAGCATGTGTCTTTTGTAACACTAGGCCACTCCATGTCTTTGACATGTGCAAGCCATGCAGTAACTTCCATATAAACAGCAGAAGGACTGTAATTAAATTCATATCAGGTCACTTTCCATGTGTTATTTTTCTTCTCTATCTATAAACTGCAATTAATATTCACTGTATCATATCATTACTATTTTTCTGGCATCAGATTATTACAGGAGTCAAGATTCAGGGTGTAGACGCTGAGTTACAGTCATCACCACATGGAGAGAATGATAAATGTTGATTCTCTCTCTCACTTCCCAATCTTTATTCAAGGAATTTGCAACAAAAACCCAGCTGGGACATATTCACTGTTGCTCATTTGCTACTCAATTCCATGAAATGCAACTGAACACTCACAACCTGCAGAGCCTCCCCAGAAAAGGGCTGTCATGTCTGCAGGAACTACCTTGCCCTTCCTCCTTCCCTGGGAGCTCTCTGGTACCACCACTGAAAATAAATAGATGGAGGGGATGTCTCCGAAGTGACTGGAAATCCTGACTGTGAGATGGCAAAAGCCATTACAAGGTACCTCTAGCAGATAAAATTAGCTGTCCCACTTGAAACAAAAAGCTGCACAAGGACCTCATATATATGTTCTCTGGCAAATTCTGCTGAAAGCACGTATGGATGTTCATCTCTGCTGGCTGCAGGACACACAGGTACACAGTGCTCTGACTTCAGGTAATTTCTGAGTCTGTGTCAGAGTGCTCCAAGAGATGCAGAGAATTTCTATTTCCATGCAAAGGCTGTCACCTACAATTTAGGCAGTGACAGCAAAATACCTGTACCATCTACCTTCAGCCACTTCATGGATCTAGTTGCATTCTTTTCTCCGTATTGCACACTCCTTCTTTACCTCCCAAAATAAACATTTTGCTTTCTACTGAATGAAAGCAAAAACAAAGTAGTTCTCAGCTTCATTAGTAGGGAGAAGCGAGTCACAGCAAATCAAGTAACTTTTCATATTTACATACCTTTAAAAGGTAATGTCCTGACTGAGAAATTTTTATTTCTCAATGTTCCTTTGGTGTCTCTTAAAAGAAACTCTAAATTGGGTAAGACTATGGCCTAGTACTTGCTATTGAATTTAATCCTTCACACAATAGGTTCTGCATGTTTTCTGTTGAAAATTCATCTTTGGAAACCTGAATTCCCCTATCCTGTGTTTGGGTGAAAGACAGAATGTCTGGTTTTGACATCACTGGAAGGAGGAGAGTTGGGTTGTAAAACTGGTTTTTTTGAATTTGTTGCAGCAAGATGTAATACAAGAGATGAAAGTCCCTCCTCTCCTACTTCCTCCATTTTACAAAGAACCTACAGATGGTGTTTTGCAATCCACGCTGTCTCATACTGTTTGGTTTACCATGGAGTACAAGCAAAACCAGAAAAAACTAAAAAGACACAGCCAAAAAAGGGAAAGAGGCTATGATCCTGCTCTGGCAAGTTGCTCCATCTCTTGGTTAGGGCAATTTCTCTCCCAAATCTTTTCCCTGCTTCCCTGCAGCCAGTTCAGTCTCAACTCCCTCCACTCTAAGGAGTAAAAGCCTTCCCAAACAGTTCAGTTTTGGGCAGGGATCTGGCCAGTTTTCATAAAAAATGCACACCAGCAGATAAGATGTGAGTGGCAGACAGGGGGAACGCAGCACCCTGAAGAAAATAATTTCTGTGTCAGAGGAGGTACTCACTGGAAAGACAAGACTATGGCTGTATTTCACAGAAATTTCCATTTAAAATCGACTACTTTTGAGTCCGGCATAAAATGGAGATTCTCTTCATCTACCGAAGCCTACTGAGTAATTGTCACAAAAGCAAACATAATGCATGTGCCCTAACCACTTACCATGTGCCCTAACCACTTACCACATACTCTAACCACTTTCCTCTGTTTCTTAACTTCTGTTGACTACATCAAGACCATCCTAAATAGACATAGAGCAATTCCTGGTTTTCTAATAAATATGCTTCGCAGAAGCTCTGTGGCTTAGCCCTGACTGGATGCAGAGAAGCTACAGATATGCAAAAAGATCTTGTTTTTAAAAACACATTTGCATTTTAAGAACACAAAACTCACAAGAGAATAGCATATCATCAGTGCATCTATTATTAAATTTAACAATTGTCTATAGATACACCATTCTATACCAATTACTTCTCACTATGTTTTCACACAATGTTATTGGACCATTAAAAAAAGAAAGCAATGAAAATGAGAAGAAATATATTCTATTAACATAGCTAGCACAGATGGGGGATGGGGGAAATAGCTGTTGGATGTGTAAGTCCTTCTTGGGGTGCTCCAAATTTTCCTCAAAATTTATCTCACAATGGAAAATGTCTGGAAGGGCTCTATCAACCACTTGAAGATCAGGAAGGAGTCTCTGGACACATTCTGGGTCAGAATCCATCCCCAGCAGATGCCATCAGTGAGGTTTATTGCTAGTTTAAGAAAAAGAGTGTCAGACCAGGGCAGGCAGGCTTTGCCAGGTAAGGCTCAGGTCTGAGAATGGAGCTCCTGGACAGTAGAAGCCAATAAGCCAAGTCCCACTGACGAGTGCAGAAAGGTCAGCCTTGGGGACAGCACTAAATCCAGGATAGACAAAAGGTGTTGGCTAAGACTTGGATTAGTGCTGGGTCTCCAGGTCAGAGCTTTAGCTAGCAGGAACCGTTGTTCCCAGACATCAGTAAGCTGGATTTATTGCTAGGGCCAAAAGGCAAGGCAAAAGGGCTATGTCTAAGTCTGCTGCTTGGACACCAGTTTTATCATAAAGGAGCAAGGGCGGATCTTAGAATCATAATGAAGAGAGATAGCAGAGGTGGAAGAGGATTTGTCAGACTAAGGCAAGAAAGAAAAGGAAAGGAGGATTTAAAAAATAGACAAGTTTCACACTTCTCTGTGTGGGAGGCAGGGAGAAAAAAAAAGTAACAGTGAGTTGGGCAAAAGATCATGAGTTCAGCTTTGGCTAGTTATAGAGGAAGAGATACCAGGAAACCAATAGTTTCATAAAACAGATTAAAGTATTGCAAGAACATTTCTTTTTCTTAACTCTTTAGTATGGTGATTTGACAAGCTCTGATTTCCATTGTCTAGGACTGTAGACAAGCCACTTAGCTTATGAACTGAAGAGACTTTGTAAGAAATCGTAAGAATAAACAAGAAAGGGGTAAAACAGGAGAAAGAAATAAAAAAAATAAAAGCAAAGTTTGGGATTTTTTTTCTCTCTCATTTTTTTTTTTTTTTTTTTTTACCTGAGTGCCTGAAAATCATAGCTATCATCTGAACTTGCCCATAAACTCTGGGGCATATTTGAGTATTTTGCAATTTTTCTACTTTGTGGTCATTCACAAGGATTCGTGTCAGATGAGATTCTGTAAGAATTCTTCTATCCAATCAACTTTTCAAGTGCATTACTTTGCCTAATTTTTATAGACCTCTGCATTGCCTTACACAATCCACTGCATCTAAGCAGACATGCAGAGCAAGAATATAAATACAGTTTTTCAAGGAACGTTTGAGAACAGGCAGAGTGAGGCAGTGTCTCAGGCACACCACTCTGCATGCTACCATGCACTGAGTTCTCTCAAAAACACTGCACCTTCCAGCTGGTGGAACTTTCAAGCTGGTGGCAGTGTTTAAAATCAGGAATGGGATCTCATCTTTCTGACTATCAAGTTTATTCTTCAGCCTTGTCAAGGAACCATCTATTGATGCAGAAGAGTGACCTCTAGGCATGGGAAAGCTTGGCCTCAGTGAGACTTTCAGTTTTAAACTTTTTTACAAAGTAGGCCTTCCTCAGGAAAGAGTGGACCTACTATTCCTTGGGAAGAAAAACTACTAGATGAATACACATGAGGCTTCTGCATAAGCAAATCTATTTTGTAGAGACGCTTGCAAAAATTCGCATTGCATTTCAGAATATGTGACACTTCCAGAAGCTCTGCAGTTGTGCATCCAGAAGCTCTGAAGACCCCTATGGCTGTGTAAAAGGACTGTGTGTCCTGGCCAGCACCAGTCTCTAGCATCTTGACAAGTTCTACCAGTACAACCAGCTCACGGACCCAAGAAGAATGTGCCAGTGGAAGACCAATGGAGTCCCAGGCTAGGAGTGTTGCCCACAAGCTTGAGGAGAAGTCTAGTAATTCATTAATGCTGCTTTTTTGATTCTGCAAAACAGAGAATTTAAAATTTGTCTGTGGAACACAGTCAGACCTAGTGACTGCTCTTAAACTATTTCAATGCAAAGACATTTTCTCTGTCTCTTCCCTAATTCACTCAACAGGCTCTGTCTCTGCCATATATAACAGTGCTGACTCCACTGACAAAAGAGAAGGTAATAGAAACAAAAAGCTTCACACCTCGTTCAAACTTCAACCTCTTGTATAACTCAAACTGGTCAACAGGAACCAAACAGGCAATCTGAAATGAGAAATACACAAAATAAACATTAGAAATATAAACTTTAAAAAGTTCATAGGCACTATGTTCTACACACCTGCTTTCCTGAGCTGGCTCTCAAATTCACCTTTTTGTTCCTGCTTGCTTTCAGTATCTTGTTCTTCCATACCCTGACTTCTCCAAAACTTAAAAAAGTAGTTTTTAACCTCCCCTATTTCAGCCACACAACCCAGTAGTTCAATCCATGTCTTTCTTATCATGCACACAAAAACCTTCTCTGTCGATTGCCTATTTACTTCGGGCTTCCCAGTTTTATTTCATGTTGGTTTAGTGTAACAAAGGGTGACGTTGCCTGCCCTGGAGATTGCAGCATGCTGTTCATGCACAAGAATACAACTCAAATGAATGGTTCTTCATTCATGTCTCCCAGTGTTAATAGCAGGGGCTACTTAGCTCTCAGGAACTGAAAGCCAGTCTGGTTTCCATTTTTTATTCATTTCATGGGGTTTGGGCCAAGACAGCTAATGTCATTGCTGTTGGAATTTGCCTTAGACACGGAGCAGCCTATTGGGAACCCAACTGAAGTTAACAAATTTCGTTGGCATAGACAAACAGGCTTTGCTGATACATTTTACACATTACCATAATTAAACTAGCAGCCTAAAAGGCTAAATGCTCTAATTCCAATTAACAGTCTACGTAAGAAGACCAAGTACCCTATTTAAAACTAATAAGCAAACCTGCACACAGGGTATGGAGGGGTTTAAAAGAAACTTCACAGGCACTTCAGGAGTCACATGTTTGTTAGATTCAGAATGTGGGACTATTCTCTTTATCTGATCCATTTGCAATATTGTACCAGCACTGAAAATATTTTTCTCTTTTACTGAAAATAAACCTAGACTAATAAAAGACCTGGAACCTGATCATTTGAAGCACTGTGAGATAGTGTAGAACTGACAGCTTCAAAATGACAGGCTTTCTAGTCTCACATCCAGTATCCTACTACAGTCCTTCAGATTATTGTAAAGGGCAAAATTTGCCCTCAGGGAAGTGGACACTGGCCCTTGCTGTCCTCCTCAGTTGAAGGATATAGCACTCATGAGAAGAAATATAATGACAAAAATCCAATATATATTCAATATCATGCTGTGAATACATTCTCTTTCACAGATGTGAAAAAATTGTATTATAAAATGCAAAATTGCTTTATTAATATCTCAAATCAATTGGACTTGATTGCACACAATTGTATTTTGTCACAGATGCTTGGATCATTTATTTAACCTAAGCCAGAGAAATACAAAAATGAATCCAAATTATGTTAAGATTTAATAATTTAAAGATTCATATGGCTGTAAATAATTAATATAACTGTAAGACACAGAGATTTTTCTGGGAAACTCTTCACCTGTTCATCAGAAGTCAACTGAAACACTCTTGGAAAACACAAAAAAAAAATTTAAATCAAATGGGAAAAAGAATGAAGTTTAGCAATTTCAGCAATGACATATCATTTCAGTTTTGCCCTCTCCTCCCCAGGGCAACTTCACATATAAATAGTTTGGAAAGTGAAAAGAGTCATCTGCATTTCTCTAGCTTGGTGAGCACTGGCAGCTATTCTAAATTTTCCTTCATTACAACAAATTAAAAGAGTGAGTCTCAATGCTGTAAGAGCCACTTGACTGAATTGTTTAGTTGGCCGAGGTTCTTCTGTACTTGCTTTTACTTCTAACAAACAGTTCTTTCAAAAGCAGTTCTACTGAGCCCAGAATTTTCCATGTATTAAAAATTTTTTTAAATATTTAAAATTTTAAAATTAATAATAAAAACTTTTTGAATACAGTGGGAGCAGAATTATGCATCTTAACGCAGATCTCAACAGGAAGCAGAGGCAATGCTGAAAGCTTCCCATTCTCCTGGGGAAAACCTGAGCTTACCATGCCAGCTTTCTGCGCTGGCTTCACTCAGCTCCACTCTTTTTCCTACATATCCTCTTCACAGCTCAGCTTACCCCTCCCTGCGTGCAGCCCATCACCTGTGCCACTGACTCCCACAGGCGTGGAAACACCAGGTCCTGAGGGCACCTGCACATGGGTCAGCCTGAGAGGTGCTGAGCCAAAGCCTCTCACAGATTAAGAATCTTTAGGCATGAGGAAAACAATGCAAAAATTCCTGCTGCTTGAATTCAGTGCCACATGAAAGCTGTATGTGCAAACTTAATTAAAAAAAAAAAAAACAAAACAAAACAAACATTAATATCAGGCCCCTATAAAAAAACAGCAAATCCTTTCCTCAGGGGACTTTTAATCTCATTTACACCTAATCAAGATGGACAGTCATAAGTACAATAAGGGGATTAGGTGTTTATCTCCTCCTACTTGGCATCAGTCTAACGTACATTTCCAGACAACTTCTGCGTGTCTGTCCATCCCATACACTTACTCTCCTGCACAATCACTCATATCTCTGGGCTGGTCAGGGTATGTAAATCTGGGCATGCAGCAAACCAGTAACCCAGCAGATGGCAAAGAGACAAAAGAGGAAGACCATGAGCATACCAGAAAGCAGGCTTTTCTTATTCTATACTATGAAATTATTCAATGTAGGAAGAAATGCTGGAGGACAGTCTGGTTAACTTTTTGGGATTTTTGTTTTGTTTTGTTTTTGTTTTTTTGTTTGTTTTTGTTTTTGTTTTTTGTTTAATACTGGGGGTTTTAATAAAAAAAAAAAAATACAGGCGAAACTCTCCTCTCCTGAAAATATCTTGATTTGAGTCTTATTAGGCTGTTAGGAGTTGAAATAAGTTTTCTGATTTCTCAAACCCTGTAAGCAACATGTGCAGTTAAAATACTCTTTCTGAACAGCACAAGAACACACAAGAGCTATTGCTAAGAACAGCAGCATTCACCTGAAGTAAAAATACTGATGGACAAAAGCAAAATTTTGAAGGCCTACTACCACAAAGGGCTCCAGCTGGATCCTTGTCAAGCATCCAAAAAGATCATGTCATGGAATATGTCACAATAACCAGGGTCCCTGCTACTACATGAGACAAAAGAGCAAAGAAAGAAAATTGAAAGAGTTGAAAACAATTTTGTTCAGTGTACACAGCAGCAAACTCTTTCAGGCAGTGTAGTAACCAGGACCCAAGGAAGAACAACTCCCCTGTTTTTAAAAACTGGCTACCACAGCGGAAAGGAAAAATCACTACTCCACCTATTCTTGAACTTTCAAGAGAGATGCAAGGAGGCAACCAAGCAAATTGAATAGATCTTACTTCCTTTCACACCCATATGAATCAAACCTTGATAATGCCAAGGGAGGGAAGTTCAGCAGAACAAAAGCTTCTCCCTTTCTCACTTCAGCAGACAGGCAGCAAGGGCAGATCCTGCCCTGGCAGGGTGGCAATGCCCACCTCTGCCAAAGCCCCACTCACAGAGGCAGTGTCTTCTTTTGCAAACAGTGTAAAACGGTTCCAACAGGGGCTCTGGCTTGCTTTTGAAAGGGGTATGGGAGCTCAGTCTCTATGCTGTTAGAAATTACACCCACAACTTTCTTTGTCAAGCTACCATGCTCACCAGAGTCATAATGAAATACTAAATTATTCATGTTCTCCATTAAAGAACTCTTCTCTTATTTAGTGACAAATAAAAACAAAATTAAGGCTCTCTCACTTGCTCCCCTAGGTCTTATTTAAAAACAAGTAAATAAGAAGAACAAAAATTTTTATTTTGATCCTGAAAAAGACAGGTCAGCCTGTAACATTTTCTCACATTCCTTCTCATTTTACCATTTCAATCTCTTCTGCAGCAAAACGTAAACCAATTTTGAAATTAAAAATAAAACTGATATTTTAGACCAAGTCCCAGTGGGATTTTGTGTTTGGCTACATATGGAATATAACACAATTAAGAATTCTAAGATCTGGGTTACTGTCCTATTTCAGCATGGCTTTACAGAGTGCTGACAACCCTCTGTCAGGTTAGCACTGGTGTGGATCACGGATTTACACAGACAGAGGGATAATGAGCAG